>NC_071328.1:5633226-5939767 GCF_010183535.1 Caenorhabditis remanei | reverse complement strand
AAAAGAAAAATAAGAAAAAAATAATTATAAAACACTTACTGCCGACTGGAAGGGATTGGCAAAATCCGGAGGAACAATAGGGCGCGTGGTTCCCCGGCAACATCATAACGACCGACTTGTACGACGGAAAAAGTACAAATGAATTAATTTTTGGGTTTGTTGTAACATTGCGGTAACGGTCGACCTCATACATTGCATCATATTGTGACAAAACCAAAACATTCAGCCCTCCAGCGGGGACTTTCTTCTTAAAAAACGCAATAACAGTTGAGTGCATCCTGCTTGTACCAATTCCCATGAATTTGAGGTATCAATGGGTGCAATATTGAAAACAAGAAAGTGTGCCCACTTCGGAACATTTTGTATGTAATACAGGGACACGTCTTATTTGATACACATCCGAGTTCATCATATAGTCGAGCGAGTGCTTGAGCATAACTCTTATTCTCAAAGTCACATTGAATTGGTTGTGGTGGGTACGCGGTTCCTCCAGCGTTTAGGTTGAATTTCGGAAACGTCAAAATGTGGAAACTCGAGAGAATCTTTGGTGACATCAGCATTGGGATTGAGAAGTCCAATAATTATACGCCTTGGAACAATGTCATGATATATAGTGCTGAACGGTAGTTCAAAGCGTCCTTCAGGGACTCCAATGATTTTCACTTTTGAAAGAGTGAATGGATATTGTGCTGGTGCAGTTCTCAATCGATTTTCCAAAGCTAGAGTAGCTGATGGTACAACATCAATCGCCCTCATATGTAGTTTCAATCGAAAATTTCCAATTCAGCCTTTGTGTCTTTAGAACTTTGCAGACAGAAAGCGTCACTATTTCGGTAGAGAGTAAGTTGAATATCAACATGTGGGATCAAAAGTCTATCCGTTTGGAAACATTCCAAAAGTAGCGGAGCATACAGATCCAATTCTGATTTTGTAGTCAAGACACGGGCGTCTTTACTGTTCGGATCACGCCATCCTGCAGTAGAAAGAAATCCTTCTTTGGTTTCGGTATTTTCTCCAAGTAGAGTTTGAATATAGCTTTTGTATGCATAATAGTCCGAGTCATAGACCGGAACATTGTTAAAGGTTACTTTAACTTGGTCAAAGAAGGTGGCTCCAATAAAGTTTGTATATTGAATAGGAGGAGTGTCGGGGTCTTCTTCAGCATTTTTGAGTTTCAGTTTAAAACTGATATAAGTTTTGTTGAGTTGAAAAAAGTGGGCACTATCATAAACATTGAAAACATACGGTCCTTTTGAATTTATAGCGTTTGTTGTGGTATAAGTCATCCATGTTCCCTTTGTGAATGCAACTTGACTTGGTGGAGTGTCAAAAAGACAAATATTGGATGGGGCGCTTGGAGCACTTTTCGATTCGATTAGCTTTGCCATTTTCCAAAGATGTCGCGTTTTCGTGATGTTGATTTCGGTAAAGACCTTTTCTTCTTGGATGTCTTCCGCTTTTTAGATGGAACTTTTCTTTTTGGGGCCTTTCTCCTTGCTTTTCTGACAGGTTTCCGCTTCCGACGAACCGTTTTTCTCCTCTTTCTTCTTCCACCAGACTGATCGAGTTTGCTGACAGCACGATTGATAAGAGAATTATAAGAATTGGTAGCGTTTTTTGACAAGGACTGTTTAAAAGAATCACCAGCCGCTACCGTCGTTTGCAATACGAAGTGACGAATCCATGACTTCACGACCTACTGAAACACCCATACGTTTTAGCAGGGGTACAGCAGAAATGAAGAGTTTTCCGAGTAATTGCGCGAAAGGACCGTTTCCCCGTTGATAGAGACTTCCGGCACGAAATCCACCAGAACCGGTCTGACTTGGGTCATTTTCGAAAAAATGGACCCAATCAATAGAACCATCAGGATCAAAGTAAATATGCATAGTGTGAGACGCGGATTCTTGAGTAGTTGAATACGTAATCAACCATCAAATGAGTATTTGACTGGACGGAAATGAAGTACGATGACAATCTTTCCAGAGTTAAATGGAATGAAATGATCTCTATCGTTCTTAATTTGAATGCCGATGCGGGAAACTTCTTTCACTCTCAATGGTACATATAGTGGGTTTGAGAATGTTTGTTCAACATTTCCCTCATTTCCCGTACTTATACTGATAACCTTCAAAAGAGGTGTTTGTATATGACTAACCATCTGGGGTTCTACCAAGCCTTCAGAGTAGATATACATAAGATCTGCACCGGAATACATGGTATATTGACCTTTTGCCGGAAATTGTGTGTTTTCCTTGTTTAGACCGAGAAAATAGCTGAGACGGTCCGAAAGTTCAACACGTGTAATATTCTTCGTATGTTGAATCGTTACTCGCTTGAATAGAGGATCGTATGAAAACAGCTCGATTCCCTTTCCTGTGACGTTTGTAGCAGTTTTCACCGTTTTCGCAAGAGTATGGTTCAAAATCTCGATTAGTTGACTTGGTGAAGAAAATGAGCAGTTTGGTACTTTACACTTGTATTCCGTTGTTCCGAAAGAAACATAAAACTCATTCTCATATTTACCCGGTGATTCAGGGTTATGGGAAATCAAATCATGAGAGGTTGGATAAATGATGGAAGAGAGGGCTACTTCATACTCACGGCGGAATACCAAAGAAGAAGGAAGCGGGGTTTGAAAATTAGAAATTGTCGAACCGGCTTGAGCATTAGAAACAAGAGTCACATAGAAATCACTCATTTTCTCTAATTTTAGGATTCGGTAGCAAATATCCAATACACGAACCAAGAATAATAAGCCACTGTTGCTGATGCGGATGATCAAGAGTACAAACTTTATATAGTGCCACAAAACATACAACATAAATAATAAAAACTTGTGAAAGAAATACAATCAAAGCCCTAGAACAGATGGTTTGACCACAAACCCACTTTGGACTATCCATAATAACAAATGAAACGTCAAACTTATTTCCCAAAATGATTGGTTTTATACAAAACCATCTCTTCAGCGTACCAAATACCATCAATCTCCTCTTCGTTCGAATCTGATAGAATATACACTGGAATATCATAATTCAAGATTTTCGTCACTCTGAAGACTTCATTGGTCCATTTGGCTCTTGTTCCCTTAGCGAAAGGAGAATTTTCAATCAAGACTCTGACCGTATCCCCAACTTTGTATACAGGGTTTTGTGCTTTCGAACCGCCATAGAGTCTCTGCCAGATTTTATATGCATTATCCCAAGTAACATTTTCAGGAGATGTTCCAATCGAATCCATATATGTACTGTTTAGTCCTTCCAAGATTTTCGGTAATACACTGACCCAATCGTAACTTTGTGAAACGGTGAACCACTTTTCCAACTTGTTCTTGATTCTCATGATAACATTTTCGGCATAACAGGCTTTGACATTTGTGTTCTTCGGGTTATAAAACGTAATACCCATTGATCGAACAAAGTTTTGAAACTCTTTTCCCATGAATTCGGTACCTAAAAATAAAATATAAGCACACATAAAAGACAACTGAACCATACCTTTATCCGTATATAAACTTGATGGAATTCTTCTTTGAGCAGACAACAAAATATTTTTATAGGCCTCAGTGACTGTTTCACACTTCTTATTTTTCAATGGTCGGGCAAACACATACCGACTAAACACATCAACCACTACCAAAATGTAGCAGTAACCTTTGTTTTTTGATTTGAGTGTCGGGAGCATTGCAAGATCGGCCATATGGTGGCTATTAGGTCCACGGGCGACCCAAGGATTATGCTTGATTTTCTTGACTTTGTGAAAATGGCGGGTGTATGCATTGTTTGAATGAAGATAGCTGAGAACATCTTTTCTTCGAATGTGAGGGTTTATTTTACGGGCTTGAGCAAGTAAAGTTGACGGACCTCGCAATCCAGACTTTGGATCATGGTACAATCTTTCAAGGAGTTGTTCTTTTTTTGACAGGTGTACCTCCATTACTCCAGCGTTTTACAGCAAAATTCCGAGGCGTGAAGCGGGTTTGGTATTTTCTTTTCGGGTTAAGAATATATTCTTCAGGAAAATTGGTTTCACTCAAGTATTGTGACAATGCTCGAAGCGATTCCGAAGGGGTTGAAATTGGATTTTGATTGGAAAAATCTTCGAGAATTCTTTTCACATTGTACAAGGGAATCAATCGGTTTCTCAAAAGAAATGCCCCAGTCCGCTTATCAATTTTAAAATGACTTGGGTGGCTCTTAAAGTGATTCTGGAGTTTGGTTTTACTTTCTATTATCTTTCCAATGGTAGAGATTGAAGGTGGAATGACGGGTAAAGGAGTTGTAGGAATAGTATCAGCTGAACTACCTGAGCGGTCACTGGCACCATCATCAAAATTACTGGAAGCATCCGCGAAAACATCGTCTTCTAGGTTTTCATCAAATTTGGGTTGTTTTTCCACTTCCTTCGCCTTTTCCACTTCTTTTACAGTTTTTGTCTCATCATTCCGTTTTTTTCACCAAAGATGATATTTTTTGTTGCAAAAGTGAGAGTTTGACATCATTTTCCATAGGAGCCTCCAATATTTTGTTGACTGAGCCATCCGCAGGGCTTCGATTTTTGATCAAATCTTCATGTTCTTCCACAGATAGTAGTACATATTTATTGTAGGACATGTTCCAGAATAGAAGAAGCAGCAGAAATTAGAACGGGCAAAAGGACAGCAATTGGTGTACCACCAGTTTGAATTAGAAACTGACGAGTTTCGTCAATATTTCGAAGGGTTGATAGGCGTCTCAAGTCGGTAGAATAACGTTGAAGACGACGGACATTCTTTTGAGATATTTGAACATTTCCTTTCAAAACATTATAAACCAACTCTACCAAACAAATTAGCTTTTGGTCCGGAATCGCATTTATTAGAGCAATACGGGCATTTTTGTCAGAAGTTGCCGAAAGAGCCATAATTTCATTAAAAGTCTTCAAATCCCACTGGGGATAGTTATTTCGGGACGTAGACATGAGTAATATTTCCAGGAAGTATATTATCACGATACCGAATTTGGTCAGGACAACTTTTGTGAAGGTCGATCAACAAATAAGTATAGGGTTGGCTGGTAGCGTCAGAATAAATGGAGAGAAAAGTGTTACAACCGCCGGGCATAAGCTGGGAACCCAAACACCGGACACTCGATTTATCAGAATTGTTCTTGAATAGAATGATATAACTTGCTTGGAGGCGGAGATTTCTTATTACTTTTGAATAGAAAATTGTGTGTAGGAGAAACATTACGGTCATATCATAGTGGTGGGCCAAAACTGACACTAGACGCTCCATTCCAGAGTTTTGGTCGATTTTCGTCATTAAGTCATCAATTACCACCATAGCCTGTTCCTTCTTATATTTCTTCAATTCTTCAAGATTTGGTAGTCCTTCGCGTAAAATGATATCTTTCCTGTTTTTCATCGAATCGGGTACACTTTCGAACGTGTCATAGTACCAAAAACAGATCTTACTATCCACATCAAAAATTGTATTCCTTTGATCGACTATTTTCCGTGCCAAAGTACTTTTTCCCTGACCACTAGGGCCAACAACAAGAATAGTAGACTGCCAAGCTAGCTTAACCATGATGAATGAATATTTTTTTGAATATTTTTGTTTCATTTTTAGTCCATTCGATGCGAAAAAATTTCTATTAATTTTTCGATAACTGGAGAAACTCATGAATTTTCCATTTTATTGCATAATTTCCGATATTAACACATTTCTCGACAATATTTCACTAAAATATGTGATGGCCGTCCCGTAAATCGACATGGCCTATCTGTCTCCCAGTCCCCGGCCCCGCGCAAGGACGCTTCCCTCTCTTAACTATTTCATCATCACCCATCTGTCTGTGTGTTTGCTTCCCCTCTACAGACGGTCCCCGCGCAAGTACGTAAGTACACTTTGCGGCATTTGCGGCCTCCTTCCCTCTCTCAACTATTTCATCACCACCCTTCTTCTTCCCCCATCTGTCTGTCTGTGTGTCTGTTTGCTTTCCCACTACTTTGACGTGGACTTGAAAAAATAAATTTATTATGAAAAAATATGTACAGAAAAAATATACAAAATTTATTTATGTCGATACCCGAAGGGCAGTGTTGACCCATCCGAAAGAACTCTTCTCTTGTTGAAGGTGTACTTCATTTGTTTTTCAATGTCCCGGGCGTAGACATTGTGCTCCCGATCCCTCCGCATCGTGAACTGGGGGACCTTCTGAACTGTCCTCGGTGTGACCTCCTCCAAGACTTCCTCAACCATCGTCTTCATATTGTCGAAGGTGACGATTTTGTCGGCTGCTGAAGTCATGGTGAATCCCTTGGCCTTTAGGGAGATCTGAAAATTTTTTAAAGTTTTATGAATATATTTTTTGGTTGTTTACCTTTTCTTCACCGGTTTCCATCTCCTGTTTGTAACTGTAGGTTTTGGGACCTAAAGTTACAAATTCCTTCATTGTGCCACTCAATTCGCTGGTGAGATCCCCCAAGTATTTGCCGAGATCGTCCTTCAGAGGGTCTTCTTCTCCATCTGGCACCGTGTAGATGAGGGAGTCGGTATCTGAAAAAATAAATTAGTGAAGGAATTTTCAAATTTATAAATTTACCTGTATAGACCAGATTGTCGGCCCCCACTTTCTCCATCAGCCTATACAGGTGGAGCCTCGCGTGCGATGTTGTCATCGCGGCGATGTGCATGGCACTCGTCCGGAGACTCTCGAGGCATTCGGCTCTCTTCTGGTGTTTGACGACGAGGGTGTCATTGACGCCTCTCACGTCTTGAATCTCGACGGTTTTATCGTAAAGAATACGATAAAACTTGGCCGGATCAATAATGATTGACGTGTTCGTCTTATCCACCCGTTGAGCTGTTTTTCCCCACTAAAATAAAACTTTCAGAATTTTTAAAAATTTAATTAAAAACTTACGAGGGAGTTGAGCAAGAGTTTGGAGACGGCTCGCTTTCCGGGGTTCTTCTCCATCTTATCGGCATCCAACTCGATAGCCTCCATGGTCCGATACCCTTCAATGAACGCTTCCTTCTCTTCCGGGGTGACAACACTTTCTGGCCATCCACTGGCATGCTGAAATAAAATTTTTCATATTTGTTTTTAATTAAAAAACTTACAATTTTCTCCACCATCATCTTGTTTATATATGAGGTGAAGAGTCCTCCTTGTCCCTGGGCGTCGTTTCCCACCCAATATTTGTATTCGATGGCCTATAAATTTAATTTTTGCTTAGAAATAAATGTAAATCAACTTACATGGAAAACTTCCAAAATTTTGTACCCCAGGCTCAGGGCTTTGTGGAGTTCAACGGTTGTGTACACACCCGTGAAGGCCCTTTCATCATCCGTGTGTTGGCAGTCTTCTTGGTTTTCCTCTCTCATACAGACTGAAGAAAAATGTAATTTTGGGGAACTTGAAGAAAATACTTACTTTTGCAGAGTCCGAAAACCAACTTTCCACAGGACTTGTCGGCAATAAGAGGGAGTCGGAGATCATCAGGTGCCAACACCCGACACAGCATGAATCCTGAGAATGGGATGTCTTCTGGAGCAGTCATTGGGACTTTAAGGTCCTTTGCGGGAACATCATTTGGCGGTCCGACGGGGAAACGGCAGTACTTCATCACGGATGGGTATAGACTGAAGAAAAAATACGATTTTATGATAAAAAAGGTGGAAAATATACCTGATGACGTCGTTGAAGTTCATAATTTTGCCCTTATCATCGACAATCAGTCTAAAAACCTCAGTCCTGCCACCAACCAAGGCTCTCTCCATTTGGAGGATCCCCTAAAATATTATTTTGTATTTTTTTTTAAAGTTTGAAAACTTACGGAAACTTCATGATTCGCGAAAAAATCCGCCATTTCCGGGGTGTTTCGGAGCTCCGCGTCCACATCGCACTCCCAAACGACCTCCACAGGATATCCACTATCCTTCAGTTCGGCCAGTCTCATTCGGTCCCTCTCTCGAACCTCTTCGCCAGTCATGTCGCCAATCATTGAGTCATCGGCGAACGAACACGAGTGGGCATGCCAATAACACCCCTAAACAAAAAAGAAATTATGTTGAAGAAAAAATTCAGACTTACATTGAATTCAATAATTTTTCCTTCCGGGTACTTTTCACATTGGTCAATGAAGCCATCGACTCGGTATTTTCCAATCTTCTTTTCTCCATAAGTCGAGGAAATTTCCACTTGGACTCCATCCCTATGACCAATCCATGCCAAATACTTTTGGCTCTTGATGGAGGCATTGTAGGAGGCCGATGGTTTGACGTCCAACACAATTGGGAACTTTCTTTGGAGATGATTGCGTCGGAAAGTGGTCATCGCGGCCGAAGCGATAGTGACCGACTCCTGTAAGAAACGCAGACAGTTAGAAAACACACATGTTGTGAGGGGAAAGTGCGGGTAACCATATGTTTGGGTGAGAGAGTGGAGAAATAGACGGGGAAAGAACCAACCTCTAACAGACAGACATCTGTCAACTCTTCGAAGGCCTTCAGGAAAGTAGTCATTGATGTGGCGAGGATATACACATCATTATAACAGTACTTGATCAACTCTTCACAAAAGTTGAACTTCTTGTTGGATTTCTTATATTCCTCTCTTTCCTCAGCGAGTACCTTCTCCATACGTTTTCTCTCCGACGACGACTTGTTGTCCAGTGTATAGTACTCGTTTGCCGGGAGATCTCCCTCATAATCATAGTTTTCTTCTTTTATAAACTTGATTGGGAAATCTCTGGAAAGGTTTTTTCTATATTTTTTCAAGAAAATAAAATACTTACCCCTTCAGAGAATCCACCTCGAAAGTTTTCCCCATTGTGGCAAGACTCATCGGGAGATATTTCATTGAATCGACCATCCGGACACCATTGTGTTTCAGATAGATGAGTTTCGTACCATCCAGGCATACTTCCGGTGCGGATTTGTTGGAGGCGATCAGACTTTGAAGGATGAATTGACCATCATATCTGAAAGAAATTCAATGAAAATTAGAAAGTTTTTCATTTTTCACTTACCCAGACATGTTGTGGGCGACGAGTGTCGACCCCTTGTTCTCCTCAGAGATCACGAATTGTCCGATTTCGGACTTACAATCCAGATCTCTGTTACCGTAATAGATACTTTCAATTATCTTTATACGACCATCTGGAGAACATCTGGCACATGTGTCGGTGGCATCTCGAATTTCCGGTTTCGTCCCATCATATTTCACAGTCTTCGGAATCGTCCGGGAGCATTCTGGGCAGCATCTTACCCCAGTGAACACGATAGGGATCTGTTCTCCTTCCTCCACAGCCTTACTCTGAAAATTTTCTATTATTTTCTGACCAATATAAGAGTACACAAACCTCGATGTCAAAGTAGAAGTACGTCCGAGTGAGTCTCTTCTCATTCTTCTCACTGACTGTCATCGTACAGTGATGAATTTCACCCTTCATTATCTGACATCTGTGGCAGAAGGTTTCACCACACTCGTGAGGTCTGGAGTTTTTGTTGCGGAAGTAGGGCATTTCACACTTTTTACAAAACTTAGTGTGGTCGCACCTACTTTTTCCTCCTCGTGGCCCTAAAAACAAATAGTTAGACTCGCCCTTTATGTTCATTTGTTTACCTTTCTGAAGGTGGTTTTCGAAGCATGCCTCCGAGGGGAACTTGACTTGGCATTTTTCGCACACAACTGGTTTATCATCCTCCGCTTTTGGACAGTTCTTCTTGCCACATTTCCTGTGGATCAACTTGCAGTTGTAGTGTGAGGCCGCATCCCTGAACTTTGCGTCGCACTTGCCGCAATAGTAGACAGTGTCGAGGAGGGCACAAACATTTCGAACTCCCCGATAGTGACCGTTTGAGAGGTAGAGAACCAACAATTTTTTCTCCCCAGTGTAGTCCCCTTTGAAAAAGGGGAGAGTGGAGTTCTGCTCGAATACGAGGATCTTGTACTTCTTGAAGACTGTTTCTTGGAAGGCTTTGATATCCAGATAACCAAAGTTTTCAGACTTTGTTACTCCAGCCTTCTAAAATAAAATAAATAGTTTCCCAATTTTCAAAAGAAATAAATTACCTTTTTGATATCTTCAACAGTTTCGAAAATTCCTCTGAATCGATTAGGATTGCTATCACTTTTCCTCACACTGCTTTTGTAGTTGTAGAGGGTTGTGGCTGTTTTCTTCTCCCGATAAATGGAATAATATAGAGCTTGGAGAAGGGCATGAGGGAGACAATTTTTGGAAACTGAAAAAAAAAACAATAGTTGAGACAATTTCAATGGAAGAAACCACCTTTATTAGGCATAACAGCATCCTCTCCTTTTCTTCTTTCCCCGGTGAATGTTATCGAAGAACTTTCTCCCGTCTCCTCATCGTCTTCTTCTTCAATTGTTTGTTCTTCCTCCTCCGCGTCTTCTTCTTCTTCCACTATTCTTTCCTCCATTTCTCCGAGAACTCTGTCATCAATTTCCCTTCTCTCGTACATTTCCATATCATAGTCTCCTTCTTCATCATCCAGGAAATCATCGAATTCCCCCTCTTTTTCGACTTCTTCATCATCTCCATCATCAGAGCACCCCGCTTCGTCATCGAGGAAAGGGCAACCTCCTCTCCTCTTTCTTGACTTTGCCGCACGGGTCTCTTCCCTTTCTGCCCTCGCCTCCTCTCTAGTTTCCTCCTCCGCCCTTTTTTGTTTCTCGAAAGCAATAAGTTCGAGAAGTTTTTCAGTATCAAACTTTCTCTTACGTCCTCGCTTTGATTTCGGAGAAACTTCAGGGGGAACGTCTCCAGAACCCACTGCCGGTGTGACATATGTCAACATCACCGACAGCTCGGGGACGTCTAATTCCAATGGAGAGCGACTCGATTGACTCATTCTCTCCATGTTGAAGACAATGTCATCTACAGTCACCCTTCCTATTGGTTTTAGAGGGAGGCCAATATGCTCCACTAAACTATCAGAATAAATAGTTACGCCGACATGAAGGTCGGTCGTGGAAGCTCTAGAGGGGGCATGCTTCTTCATCAGGTCTATTAAGGCCTGAGCGAACAATTCAGGACCCTGGGGATGGAGAATAATGTTTCGGGGGACCCCCAATTTCATCGTGACATGAGTCACAATATCACGGAAGGGGCCTTCAGGTCTACGGACCACCTTCGTGAGTTCTTTCAGGGAAGCTCCGCCCACTTGTACCTAATAAATAAAAACTATTTAAACCCCACAAATAAGTTCATTTCACTCACGAGTCCGCTTCGCAACTCCTCCATTTCCGCCTCCACCACTTGATCGAGCACATCATTCAGAATTTGTTGAATTTCCATCTTGAAGTACGACGAGAATACTGAAAAAATGATTCAATCAGCTCCAAAGAAGGTTATGAACGAGGATAATACTGGATATTTTGTCACGCAAGAAAACTTCAATCAAAATGGAATGGTGAGTTTTTTACTAAAAAATGAAAAATAAATTGGAAAAATTCAGATAAGTTCCACAATGGGAAACGAAAGTATGGTTTTCACACAGCCGTCGCCGTCAAAACAATCGAAAAAAGTGGAAAGCTTTATATTCAACTTTAATAAAGGGTCGTCACCAACCATCTACATTCAAAAAGTGAAAGAATGAGGGAGCCACAAGAGGGCCAAATTTTTGTGTAATGTTTTGATTTCCGATACCCCTTCGTACCATTTCGTGCCAGGCTTACCTCCATTATTAGCCCATTTTGTGTAATAATTATCCTAATTGATTATCCATGATCCATTTTGTGTAATAATCCCTGAAAATTAGTTAAGCTCCGCCCACTTCTGACTCTTATCACTCATTTCATTCATTTCTTTATTTTTTCTTCTTACTGTGCGGTCGGTTTTTCCACCGCTCTCCCTTTCACGCCACTTTTTTTTTTCTTTCTATTTCTTCTTTTCTCTCAAAAATAAATTTGAATATTCTCTTTTCTGTAGAAGAAATGTCTCATGTCCGCTCCTCCGATGAAAACACCAAAGCCGTTAAGGACCTTCCAAAAGCCTACAAAAATAAACCAACCAAGATCGAAGGTGCCATTTCCGACCAAATCAAGAAAATCGTCCACGCACCGAGGACTCCATTAAAGAGAAAGAGAGAGGAGAAAGAGGGAGAAGATGACGGGACCGCCAGAAAAATGGTAATTTATTTACTTTTTATATAAAATAGTTTTTTAAATATTTCAGGAATGGCTCAAAGCGAAAGCAAAGGATGCTGTGATCCCATCCGAGACAAACGCTGTTGTGAAGCCGGAATATCTTTTCAAGGAACCAGGAGCTCTCGTCTTCAATATCTGTAATCCCTGCAAACAATTCAACTCGGAGCGCCAGGGGGAAGTAGTCAAGACAGGAATGGTCCAAATCCGTAAGTTTTTAATTTATTTTTATCCATCTAAGTTTTGATTTTTCGTGTATTTATTTATTTTGTTTTCAGCATTGGCTTTGTGTACGGTCTGTCGACACCATCTCAACCTTCAGCGCCAGATCAAGTTCTTCCAGCTTGAAATCCCAACCGTCAAGAAGGAGTTCAATCTGTGATTGCCTGAAAGCATACCGACCATCTCTCTTTTTCTCTTTTATAATTGAAAGTGTTCTGTAAACAAACACATCGACAGATATATATTTTCTTTTTCTACTTTCTTTGTCTGAATAAAGGTTTTTTTTTTGAATATGAAAAAGACGTGTTAAAACTTACAGGGAGTTTAATGTTTCCGTTATGGATGACTAATTTTTCTACACTCAACCAATGACAGCACAATTATAAGGACCCGTTTCACACGGGGTCAAAAAGTTTAATGTTTCCGTTTTATATGACTAATTTTTCTACAGTTAACCAACGAAAGAATGACACATCGCAATTATAAGGTCCAACCCCTTTGAGAATGCAGCCCATCTATCAACTATCATCAACTTCTATCAGTCGCGAAGCATCATTGTACCATTTTTTTTTTTAGAGTTTATTTTTTCAATTTATTTTTTTTTGTTTTTCATACTCTATTTTAAAGGCCAAGTTCGTGCTTTCGTGCTCTCCGCTCATCATGTCCGTTACTTCAACCTTCCCTCTCTTCAATGCGCCAACAACCCCATGTCTCCCACAAATGGTTGTTTTGAATATTACCCAACAAAATATTCGAAACCACTACCGAAGCCTTCTCGCCACCATCCAGGTTTGTTTACTCTCCCCTTTCCCTCCTCCTTTTCACCTGTACCAATATATTTTTCTTTAGGAGAAGCCCATTTATATTTATGTATATGGGCCAGCGGGAACTGGAAAAACCGCCCTTTTCCGAGCCCTACAGGAGGACACCAATGAGTTTTTCAAGTTTCCAAAGGCATGCCTTCCGATGGCCTCGACAGGCACCGCGGCCTTGAATGTAGCCGGAAGGACTATCCACTCAGCACTCAGTATTCCAGTAAGATTTTATTCAATTTTTAACTTTTTGATTATTGGAATTCTGAAAAATTTTAAACTTAGATACTTTATTTAAAGAAAATCATTTAAAAAATTTCTAGATAAACGACGAGGAGGCGTTTTCAGCCCCAACCCCGCGCATGAGAAAAACCCTCAAGATTACTCTTGAGGGAGTCCGAGTGGCATTTGTGGACGAAATTAGCCTTGTGTCGTCATTGCTGTTTCACCAAATGTCAGCTTATATGCAGCTGGGTCGGGGAGGATCAGCAAAACCATTTGGAGGGATTTCGATGGTACTGTTTGGCGACCTCCTCCAGCTGGAACCCGTTACCCACGGAGCGGTTTATGAAGGTTAGTTATACAACATTTCAAACTTTCGAAATTTCTTGACTTTAAAATTTGAAAAAAAATTTAATTTTCAGCTCTCCCGCTCGAGTTTAAAGCTCTTCGGGACGCCAGCTACCCATGCGTCACCGAAAACCTGTGGGGTCTCTTTAGAATGATGAGACTCCACAAAAACGTACGCGTCGAGGAACAAGAAGATGCTAAACACTTGAATGCCCTCCGTGAGGACGAAATTCCTGATGAAACAGAAACGTTTTTTAAGCGATTCTGTAGAGTCAGGGATACCACTCACGGAGGGCTTTTCGAGGAGTTGGATGAATTGAGGGCATCCTGGCCCGAGAAGGAATTTATTATGTTGGCCCCACAAAACGAAACT
The DNA here is from genome assembly GCF_010183535.1 of Caenorhabditis remanei. Classification (NCBI taxonomy): domain Eukaryota; kingdom Metazoa; phylum Nematoda; class Chromadorea; order Rhabditida; family Rhabditidae; genus Caenorhabditis; species Caenorhabditis remanei. The sequence continues at coordinate 5,925,629 of NC_071328.1, read as the reverse complement.
GTGGACCGTTTAAATGAATTCGTGAGTTTTTTCTTTTCTTATTGTAACATACTCATATTTTAATATTCAGAGAATAGCCAGGATGCCCGACTCGATTAAAATGCGCTGGTTGAAGGTGGAGAGGAATGAGGCTGAAAAAGTGGAAGAATGGATCGAAACGAGTCGATGGGCCAGACCATTGACTCTGGCCCCCGGATGCAAGGTGACTCTTGTCACCACCATCGACAAGAGGAGGAAGCTAGTCAACGGGGCGATTGGGAGAATCAAGAAAATTTATCCCAATACTCTGGTGATTGAGTGAGTTGATAATATTTTATATAAATCTATTAAATTTTCGAATTTCAGCTTTCCCGAAGTCAACAACGTCATCATGGAAAGATCCCACTTTCGCATCCAGAAGAGGGACAACGACTATTTTTGGTTTAAACAGTTCCCCATCCGAGAAGCGGAGGCAATGACCATACATAACTCTCAAGGCCGTACTGTCGACGGCGTCGTAGTGTACTCTAGAGGCCTGTTTATGCCAGGCCTCATGTATACGGCGCTCTCGAGGGCACGGTCCTTGAAGTTATGTAGAATCTCACACGTGGAGCCGGAAAACTGGAAAGTAGCGGCCCACGCTAGAGACGCCGTGACTCAGATGAGGAAAAGGAAGGCCAGCTAAGAAGTTTTTGTTGATTTTTCTAACTTTTCTTTATTCCAGATTCTTTTAGTTTTTTTTTACAAAAAAAAAGATTTTATATATAATATATTTATTAATAAAAACTTATTTTAATAAAACATCCATCGCTTGATACATGCCATATAGACGAATAATTGAAAATAGTAGGATTCAATAAGCAGCAATACATATATTTTTTCGACAAGCGCCCAAGTCAAGAAGGTAGAAATGGCGAAAGAAGCCAAGAAAGGTCTTTTAGTAGAGGGAGTGCGAGACACAGACGTTTTCCGTTAGTCATTTCTCAGTAAACACACGTCTTAGAAGAAAGAAGAAATTTGAAAAAGTACAGAAAGTTGAAAATAGATTTTGAAGATATCAACTCCGCGGAAGACGCGGACGCCGCGCGCGACGCATTTTTCAGAGATACCGTATACTCGGAAACTTGGGTCTCGAAACGATTTGACAGATAAAGTGTAGTTTCGAAAATATTCGTTTTTTAATTAACGGAATAAGTAATTAACGAAATAAGTAATTAAATAATTTCAGAGAAATAAGTCTTATATTCATCCTCCCCTTCGACCGTCTTCCCCTCTGACGTCATCCTCCCCCTTCCCCCCATACACTATCCTTCATGTTTGCCCCCTCTCCCCCTCCCGGCTCCCCTCCCGGCGCCCGAGGCCCCTCACTATGTCTACCACATTTACCCCTCTGATTTAGTTTACACACTTAGCACAAGGGTTGTGCTCTGAGTCAACACACACAGGGTTAGGGGATCGGGTCCTACAAAAAAAAAATAAAAAACCATGAGAGAGTGGAGAGCGCAGAGAAACGAGAAAGGGTGAGAGAGTGGAGGGGGCAGAGAAACGAGAAAGGATGAGAGAGTGGAGGGTGTAGAGAAACGAGAGTGGGTGAGAGAGTATACAAATAGTGGAGGGTGCAGAGAAACGAGAGAGAGAGTGAGAGAGTGTGTGAGAGTGAGAGAGCGCAGAGAAACGTCTAACCGACGAGAGAGTGAGAGAGCGCAGCATGCGAAATTAAATCGCACCCAACTGTACCCCCACACTTCTCTGAGAAAAGAATCTGAAACTCCTTCCCCCCAGATTACTGTGTACCTGACTGCTTCGGCTGACTGAGAAAAGAATCTGAAACTCCATCTCCCCAGATTACTGTGTACCTGACTGCTTCGGCTGACTGAGAAAAGAATCTGAAACTCCATCTCCCCAGATTACTGTGTACCTGACTGCTTCGGCTGACTGAGAAAAGAATCTGAAACTCCTTCCCCCCAGATTACTGTGTACCTGACTGCTTCGGCTGACTGAGAAAATAATCTGAAACTCCATCTCCCCAGATTACTGTGTACCTGACTGCTTCGGCTGACTGAGAAAAGAATCTGAAACTCCTTCCCCCCAGATTACTGTGTACCTGACTGCTTCGGCTGACTGAGAAAAGAATCTGAAACTCCTTCCCCCAGATTACTGTGTACCTGACTGCTTCGGCTGACTGAGAAAAGAATCTGAAACTCCTTCCCCCAGATTACTGTGTACCTGACTGCTTCGGCTGACTGAGAAAAGAATCTGAAACTCCTTCCCCCAGATTACTGTGTACCTGACTGCTTCGGCTGACTGAGAAAAGAATCTGAAACTCCTTCCCCCAGATTACTGTGTACCTGACTGCTTCGGCTGACTGAGAAAAGAATCTGAAACTCCTTCCCCCCAGATTACTGTGTACCTGACTGCTTCGGCTGACTGAGAAAAGAATCTGAAACTCCCTTCCCCCCAGATTACTGTGTACCTGACTGCTTCGGCTGACTGAGAAAATAATCTGAAACTCCATCTCCCCAGATTACTGTGTACCTGACTGCTTCGGCTGACTGAGAAAAGAATCTGAAACTCCATCTCCCCAGATTACTGTGTACCTGACTGCTTCGGCTGACTGAGAAAAGAATCTGAAACTCCTTCCCCCAGATTACTGTGTACCTGACTGCTTCGGCTGACTGAGAAAAGAATCTGAAACTCCCTTCCCCCCAGATTACTGTGTACCTGACTGCTTCGGCTGACTGAGAAAAGAATCTGAAACTCCATCTCCCCAGATTACTGTGTACCTGACTGCTTCGGCTGACTGAGAAAAGAATCTGAAACTCCCTTCCCCCCAGATTACTGTGTACCTGACTGCTTCGGCTGACTGAGAAAAGAATCTGAAACTCCCTTCCCCCCAGATTACTGTGTACCTGACTGCTTCGGCTGACTGAGAAAAGAATCTGAAACTCCTTCCCCCCAGATTACTGTGTACCTGACTGCTTCGGCTGACTGAGAAAAGAATCTGAAACTCCATCTCCCCAGATTACTGTGTACCTGACTGCTTCGGCTGACTGAGAAAAGAATCTGAAACTCCATCTCCCCAGATTACTGTGTACCTGACTGCTTCGGCTGACTGAGAAAAGAATCTGAAACTCCTTCCCCCCAGATTACTGTGTACCTGACTGCTTCGGCTGACTGAGAAAATAATCTGAAACTCCATCTCCCCAGATTACTGTGTACCTGACTGCTTCGGCTGACTGAGAAAAGAATCTGAAACTCCCTTCCCCCCAGATTACTGTGTACCTGACTGCTTCGGCTGACTGAGAAAATAATCTGAAACTCCCTTCCCCCCAGATTACTGTGTACCTGACTGCTTCGGCTGACTGAGAAAAGAATCTGAAACTCCTTCCCCCCAGATTACTGTGTACCTGACTGCTTCGGCTGACTGAGAAAAGAATCTGAAACTCCTTCCCCCCAGATTACTGTGTACCTGACTGCTTCGGCTGACTGAGAAAAGAATCTGAAACTCCTTCCCCCCAGATTACTGTGTACCTGACTGCTTCGGCTGACTGAGAAAATAATCTGAAACTCCATCTCCCCAGATTACTGTGTACCTGACTGCTTCGGCTGACTGAGAAAAGAATCTGAAACTCCTTCCCCCCAGATTACTGTGTACCTGACTGCTTCGGCTGACTGAGAAAATAATCTGAAACTCCATCTCCCCAGATTACTGTGTACCTGACTGCTTCGGCTGACTGAGAAAAGAATCTGAAACTCCTTCCCCCCAGATTACTGTGTACCTGACTGCTTCGGCTGACTGAGAAAAGAATCTGAAACTCCTTCCCCCCAGATTACTGTGTACCTGACTGCTTCGGCTGACTGAGAAAAGAATCTGAAACTCCCTTCCCCCCAGATTACTGTGTACCTGACTGCTTCGGCTGACTGAGAAAAGAATCTGAAACTCCCTTCCCCCCAGATTACTGTGTACCTGACTGCTTCGGCTGACTGAGAAAATAATCTGAAACTCCATCTCCCCAGATTACTGTGTACCTGACTGCTTCGGCTGACTGAGAAAAGAATCTGAAACTCCTTCCCCCCAGATTACTGTGTACCTGACTGCTTCGGCTGACTGAGAAAATAATCTGAAACTCCATCTCCCCAGATTACTGTGTACCTGACTGCTTCGGCTGACTGAGAAAAGAATCTGAAACTCCCTTCCCCCCAGATTACTGTGTACCTGACTGCTTCGGTTTTCAGCTGAATTTTTATACTCATTTCATATCTTCATCTTAGCAGAAATTTTTCCAAAATTTATTATAAAAAATAGGTGAAAACATTCAACAAATATGCAAAAAAAGGGAAGGGATCAGACTCGCAATTCAAAAATAAATATCACAAAACTTGAGACAAGTACACACAAAAAAATGAATGAGGAAAGGCTTTTGGGCCTAAACAGAACAAATACCCCTAGACGATTTGAAGACTCGTGTTTATTGGCTTTCAACGATACGTTGTGTTTCACAAAGTTTCTGATAGATTTCAGATTTTCTGATCAATTCATCATGAGTTCCCTTGTCAACAATCTTTCCATCGTTGACGATTGCAATGACGTCACTATTCTGAATTGTACTGAGACGATGAGCAATTACGAGACACGTACGACCTTGTTTCGCCGCGTCGAGTGCTTCTTGTACTATCTGCAAATCAAAATGGAAATTTTTTGAAATTTCTGACTCGCTCAATTTCTGTCTATGTACCTAAATGAAAATTTGATATTCACAATTACATGTGAAATCTTTTTCATGTGAGAATAATCAGAACTAGATTTTAGATAGATGTGAATCTCTATGCTCCTTTAAACTTTTCTACTGTAGTTTTCGTTGCGGGACCCTAGCATAGTCAGGAGTATAATCATTTGGAAATTTTCAGAACACTTAAAAAACTTTTGAACGGAACGTTTTTTTCTGAAATGATCGATAGTCGCAACTATTTTTCAACCCGTACCTTTTCACTTTCCGTATCCAAAGCACTAGTTGCTTCATCCAACAAAAGAACAGACGGAGATCTGACAAGTGCTCTCGCAATGGCAATTCTTTGTTTTTGACCACCCGATAATTGAGTTCCTTTCTCTCCGACATGAGTATCATAACCCTGAAAATGATAGTTGATGAGACCTCTCTTATCCATCACTTACATCCGGTAATCCAAGAATGAAATTATGAATATTTGCCATTTTGGCAGCTTCAACAATCTCTTGATAAGTGACATTTCGATTGGTTCCATAACAGATATTCTCTCCGATTGTGCAGTCGAATAGTGTTGGTTCTTGACTGACAATACAGACTTGTTGACGGAGTGAACTGATGTTTAGATTACGGATGTTGTCACCATCGATCATCTGGAAGATAAAACTATGTTTTGCCCAGAAAATGTAAACGCGCTCCACCGAAACCTTATTACATTTATTACGGTAAAGCGCATTTGCTCCACTGGCAAAGAGTCAAACTCACAATCATTCCCTTATCCTGATTATAGAATCTCTCCAAAAGACCCATAATTGTCGACTTTCCACACCCGGAGTGTCCAACAAGAGCCACTGTTTGACCTGGTTTGATCTGAAAATTCATAAATTAAAGTTTAATATTTTCCAATCAAACTTACATCCAGTGTGAATCCTTGCAAGACTTTTGTCTCCTTTCTTGTTGGATAATTGAAGAAAACATTTCGAATCGATATGTTTCCAGTGATCGACTTGACAATTCCAGCCTCCGAAAGTGAGTCAATTGGGGTTGGATGTTCGATTAAATAGAATAAAAGAGAGGCAGCAAGACGTGCTTTGACAACATCCGGAATGAAAGAAGTCGCATTTCCTATCATTTGTCCAGAGAAAGAAATGGCAAAGAATACTCGATAGACATCAATTGGTTGCATTGCATGCTGATTGACGAAGATACTTCCCAGATAGAATGCAGCTGCGTACATGAAGAATATCAGAGATTGGGAGAAGGCGAAGACGGCTCCGTAGGTGTGTGCGTGTTTCAGATTCGTGTTGAATGGCTCTCTGGAAGATGATAGACGAATTAATTGACTGCTTTTTTAAAACGATTATCGTAATAAAGTTTTTGATTTCAGCGAGAATAGGCGCGAAAGAGCTAGGTTACGGTAGAATTTTTAATGCAAAAACTTTTCAAACCAAGTTTTTATTAACCTAATACGAAACTCTGACAGAAACTGATTTTGAAAATTGTAGTTTCAACAAAAATTGTGCCTCATTAAGCTGAGATGCCGCAGTTTTCGTGTCGAGACTCAGTTTTCAGAACAAAAGTATGATAAATCAGCTCGTTTAGTTTTAATCTTGATTAAAACTAGACTTGCAGTATCAGCTGACTATAAGCTTTCATATGAATATAATCATGCCTAGATTCGGATAACTTCAAATTTCGGCCACGACACGGGCGCTTGTTCTATAGTATCTTCAAACTAACCTCAAATACTCGCAATAAGTGAAATGAAACTGTTCCTGTCGATTCAACGAATGAACCGTCCGAATATGTTCCACAGCCTGAGACGCCACTTTTCCAGCTTCTTCCAATAACTGAGTATCTCTTATCTGCTTTCCAAATCTCATTTGCATCTCGAAGTATCCACCCATCACGAGAAGAGGTACCATAACAACTAGAACCAAAGCCAACTGCCATCCATACCAGAATCCGATTCCCAGAGCTCCACAAATAGTGACAACTGAAGCGAGAACAACTGGAAGACGGGTGAATACATATCGAACATTCGGAGCATCCGTCGCGAATCGAGTACACAATTTTCCAGTTCCATGTCTCAAATCATCATAGAATGCGATATCTTGTCTCATTAGGTTCTTGAATGCCTCGAATCGTAGCTTCATCGTCAGAGACTCTCCACATCTTCCGAGACAATTCGCTGAGATGAAGAATCCGATGAAGAAAGTGACACCCATTAAGACGAACATTCCACACCAGAAATACACAGACGATTGCATTTGTTCAACTGGGAGAGAGTAGACATTGAAGATTTCTGCATAAACCAAAGCGAAGACAGGAGTAACCGATCCGAAGATAAAAGCACCAAACAGTCCTCCAATAAACCACCAAATCTTGTCTCGATTGAAACTGAAGATCTTTGAGATGGATGTGGGCGGAGCTTTGCATTCCTGAAAAAGAAGGAAGGGATTGATTGAAAACTATTGAATCATGAAATGAGATGGGATTTTACAGAGAACTTGGCATGATTGGAAAGCTGATGAGATCAGATTTTTTGAAAAGATCAGAATGGTCAGATCTTCAACATCCAGATTTCTCCTGAAATTCCATTCCATTCCCAATTAAAACAATCAGTTCGAAAATCCAAGTCAGGAAAAGAAAAGGGTGAGAAGTGTCAGAAAAACGGAAGAAAAAGGGATAGAGAAAGAAAAAAGAGTTAGAAAAGAAGAGAAATCAAAACCAAAGAAGAGAGAAGAGATTAGAAAAGAGAGGGGTATTCAGAAGTACACCATCATCCACTTACACCCCCAAAAGCCGCCAGTACACGGGCTCTTATCATGTCTTGATTTGTTTGACCGTTGAATGGGTCAACAAGCTGTAATTGACGATTAGGGAGATTGATTATCTAATAATTGATGAGAGAATTTGAATGAGTCGTGAGAAGAATTATATTTTGCGTTGGCGAGTCTTGTAAGTTCGCTCTAATGATAAAAGAGCATTCATTAGAGCGCTCTTACTGGTCTGTTGTCCCTATAAATGTTGTAGTCATTACCTCAACTTCCTCTGCCAACTGATGGATCGATGTAGCAATTGAAATGGCACTTCTTGTTGATGATTTCCGGCTGAGATGAGAATGAGCGGATTCCGAAATTGTGTCTTCGATGTCTGAAAATTGGAAATTTTCTGTTAATTAGCTTTCTATTTTCTCCTTTCAAGCTAGAAAGTTCTGTATCATCAGAAAATGCGTACCTTTCCCAGCCTCCTGTTGCTGCTGTCTAACTACTTGAGCCTGTGTCATATCATAGAAAACTCCTTGCTTGTTCATCAACTCCTCATGACTTCCAGTCTCCACAATGTTTCCAGCTTTGAAGACGAAAATTCTGTCAACATTTCGGATTGTACTCAATCGATGGGCTACAATGATAGTGGTTCTTCCAGTTTGAGCCTGATCGAGAGCCGCTTGGACTTCCCGTTCAGCTTCTGTATCCAATGCTGAGGTGGCTTCGTCGAGTAAAAGGATTTTCGGATTTTTGACAAGGGCACGGGCGATGGCTGAAAACATATATAATGGTTCAAAAGGTGTCTGGAACAGTTCTAGGCAATCTTTTTCAAAAGTTATTTTGCAATTTCACCCACCAATTCTCTGTTTCTGTCCTCCACTCAGTTGTACTCCCTTCTCTCCAACTCTCGTTCCATATCCATCAGGTAATCTTTTGATGAAATCATTAGCATTGGCCATTTTACAAGCCTCAACCACTTGATCGTGTGTTGCATGTTCATTTCCCATCTTGATATTTTCATAAATAGTTCCATCAAACAGTACTGGTTCCTGACTGACAATTCCGATTTGTTCTCGAAGACTGTGAACATTCACTTCTTTCAAATCAACTCCATCTAACAGGACTTTCCCTTTCGTTGGATCATAGAATCTTTGGAGTAAATTGACAATTGTTGACTTTCCACATCCACTTGATCCAACCAGAGCAATCTTGTCTCCTGATTTCACTTCCAATGAGATTCCTTTCAGTACTTGAACATCTTTTCGAGATGGATAACGGAAATGAACATTTTGGAATGAAATATCTCCTTTCATGTTGTCCACGAGGATTCCTTCCAGTGAATATGGATCGATTTTTGGGTGAGAATTGATGACTCGGAGAACTGTTGAAGCAGCTCCACGGGCGGTTCCGAAACTGGCAAGATGTGGGAGAGCACCTCCGAGAGACGTGGATCCGGAGAGGACTGCGAAGAAGACCTGGATCATTATGATATGTTTTGTCGTGTGATAGTAATGAAAGGAAATCTAGAATTGATGTCTGAGCTCAATTGCCCTCCAGAGGGATTGAGCTTCAGATATGACAGTTTTCAGCCGTGACATCACTCTCCCTCCAGACTTGCAACAGGCCGGGCCGGGCCATGCCGATTTGAGAATTCTCACCGGTAGGCCCGGGTCACATATCAAAAATTTGAAAATTTTAAATTTTGAGTTTTTTTGAATTTTTTTTTCGATTTTTTGACTATATCTTTACATGTCGATGAAACACAAGCGTACATAGGAATTTTGACTATTTTTGATGAAAATTTAGAAAGTTTGAAGAAATTTTGTGAAAAAATCGTGCACATTTTTTTACTCCGGATCCGGCCGGGCCGATATTTTGCAAATCTGTCTCCCACCCTTCCCCAATTCAAACTCACAGTAAAAATGAGACCTCGATCGAAAGTAGGATCGTTGATAATGAGTGTACTTCCATACCAAAAAGCCAATGCATACGAAGAATACATGCACAAATTACTGAAACCAACTCCGATTCCCATATAACAATACTTGACAATTCCAGTCTGTCTTCCCACTTCCAATGCATTCCAGAATCTATCTAATTCTCTTTTGTGTCCATTCAACGAGTGAACAGTTCGAATCGAGGAGAACGTCTCCTCTGCAATTGCTCCAGCCACTGCATACGTCTCCTGTTCAACCTTTGTTCGAGTCGCCATACTCTTGCTCATTTTGGCTCCAGATAAGACAATCAATGGAGCAAATCCCATCATAACAAGAGTCATTGACCAACTGTAGAAGAATCCGACACCGTATCCAGCTAGGAACGCAGCAAACATTTGAACGAGCAGGGCGAATTTGTCTCCTAATCCTTCACGAACACGTTCCAAGTCACTGAAAAAATGATTCGAATTTTTTTCGAAAGTTACCTACTCTAAAAGTATAGATTTAGTCCATTACCGACTGCAACAAGTTGAGTTACAGTAGTTTTCGTGGTGGGACCTTAACTTTAAGATTTTTCAAAATCTCATTGTTTTGCTAAAATTGCCAACATTACTATTATAAAGCCTAGAACTAATTTGAAAGAGTTACAGCTATCCGCTATAGGATTACTGAAGCTTTGGAACTACAGTAACCCTACAGTAGTCCTACTGTAATCCCTAAAACCCGTTCTCCTTACTCAGTCAATCTCGCTGTCAAATTTCCCGTCTGTTGCTTGTCGAACCATTGAATCTGCTGCCTCAGAATCGCTTTCAGATAGTTTTGTCTCAATTTGTGAACCAGATTTTCGGCGTACGACTCGAAACAAGCGATTTGGATGTATGACGTCACGAACATTAACACTCCAAGAACCAGATAGTAGATACAGAACTTCACAACTTCCGCATTGAAATCTTCCCTGGAATAAAAGTGATTTATGAATGAAAACTTTGTAAGAAGAGACACTGTAAATGTCTGTTCAATTTCCAAAACTGAGTTCCGATGCGCCTCGAAAATGCTCGAAATCTAAGAACTTCTATTCCATTATATTCGGCGGCAAGCCCACCCGTGTGGCCTAGTGGTCTTGGTGTTCGCTCGCCACGCATTCAGCGAGAGTTTGATTTTTTCGTATGATTACACCTTTAAAATGTTAACCTCGATCCCTTCTGCTTCCAAATGATATCACTTGCATCTTTCAAAAGTTCTCCCATTCTAACAAGGAACTAAAGGTGTCAAATGATAAGATATCTTATTTTCTTTTATCAGCTGTTTTTTTTCTTTTCACAAGCCAGACACATTCTCTTATCAAAAAAACGAAGAGAAGGCGTTGCGCAGACTAAAGAAATACGAAAAATTGCAAGAGAGAATCAAAGTTCTCTCAGCAGCAGAAGCAAAATGTGATTTCTTTATATTTTTAGTGAATCTAATTATCTGTTTCAGCCTGAATTGAGTGGTTTCTAAGATCACAGACCAGTTGTGTGAATCACTGCGAAAATTAGAATAGATCTTGTTTCAAAAAGTCACGAATTGGTGCATCTTGCACCTTAATTTTTGAGGGACACGTGCAACTTTTTTGTTCACCTGGAAACTAAAAAACCCTCAAAAACAACTAAACTCTAGCTGAAAATCCCTTTCTGCAAATAGAGTTTATTGCTTTTTGTCATGGGGATCAGATAGAGGGATTAAGTAGTCGGATCAGATGACTCAAGGCACTTTAGGACTACGGTTAAAGAGCAAAAGTTCAATCGAATTGTAGTTTTTGGTGACTTTCTCTAATGACAAATATGCAATTGGCTAAACATGATTTTGTTTTGTCAGAGTTTGTTTTCCTGGTGTCGAGGCTACAAAAATCTGTGACTTTGGAACAAAAATTTCAGATGAAACTTGGCTGACGTTCTGAGAAATTCTTTTTGGAAAAGAGGAAACATATTTGAGAAGAGCATTCTTTCGGCTTATTAATGGTGTATCTTGGCTGTTGAATTTCGAAGAATTGGTTAGCAAAACGGGTTCCAAGGTCGATGCACCATTTAGTTGTTTTTTTTTCCAATTTTTTCTTGTTCTTATTTATTTTCTGTATTTCCCTTCACTCAAACTAACATTGAAATCGGTTCCAATCCATTCGGGTTCACATTTTCGATACCAACAACGAATCCAGAGTTCTGAGCTCTCAAGAAGACTGTTGTCATTCCTCCGAGTACTGAAAACAAACTTGATTTTTTTCTCCTTTAAGAATGCCTTCTACCCGAAAAAAGATCACAACACAAATCATTTGGAAAAGTGATGTCATCCTAGAGAGAAAGGTAATCTAATTAAATTAATGGTATAGTTTGGAATTGTCGTTTTTTAACTGAAAAGGGAGGTCAAATGTTCTTGATGTGAGATGACGATTCCGGTTGCAAAACGACAACAAAATGAACCCATGGGGGTACGGTATGTGTTTTAGTGAACTTTAGAAAGTTTCAGAAGTATAAAATGATTTTTTTTTAAATTCCCTTTTTGTTAGGATCAAAAATACTATATTTTTGAATTAAATGTGTGTCAAGACCTTAGTATAATTATGCCTACAGCGTCAACTATCGCTGGTTTCAACCTTTTTTACTCAAATACAAAAACTATCTATTCAAAACTAACCAATGGCAAGAAGTGGGAATCCGGCTCCATGAATAACTGCGGCGATTGTTCCGACGATGAGAAGAAGTAAATCTTTTCCACGAGTATAAGAGAAGAGTCCATAGTTTGTAAGCTTGACAGTCGATTCATCGATTGAGGAGTCACTTGAGTGGGAACTGCAAAAAAAGATGGGAGATGTTATTGCATGAGCGAGTGTTTTGGTGGTTTTGTAGAAAAAAACGTGGATTTGAAATTTTGGATTTGTTGGCAAGAGGGTTTTGAAACTGCAGTTTTCTCAAAAAGAGCAGTTATGTTCATACTCATGCAAAAGCTAATTTCAAGCAGATTTACTTGAATTCTGTGAGACAGCGCAATACCGAGTTATGGAAGTTCACGTGGCGGGACCAACACTCAAAAATTTTTTCGTAAAACTCAGAACATGAGCATGATTATACTCATGTGAAAGCTCGGATTCTAGAGATTCCAAAAGTTAATGTTTTAGAAAGTTTGAACAAAAACTGAAAAGAATCCAGTGCTATCAGTGAACTTTAGGTTTCGAAAAAACGTAGACATTCATCTGAAAGCTATCGTCAAGCAGATTTCTTCAATAAAATGTTCATCTAATTCGGCCAGAAACTGACAAAGTAATGCCATAGTGATTCAGTCCAAAAATTGAAAAAGAGAAACAATTTCCAGCAAAAAAACTCGAAAAGAGCAATAAAACAGAGCCTGAACTTACAATTACTATACCAGGGATCCAAAACTACTACCTACAGCGCTCGGTAGCTGCTTAGGCTATGCCTCATTCCTAAAAGATCCTTTTTCTTGCCATCAAACACAATAACTAAAAACAAAACGATTCCCCAAAATGCGTACCGTTTAAGAAGAGGCTTAGTCACCCAAGTGGGCTCGTTTTTTCGGCTTTTCATCAGTCAGAATCGAAGAAGAAACGGAGAAGAGAAGAAACAAAAAGGTGTGAGAATGAATGGTTTCTAGCCGATGGGGCCGTCCGTTTAATTAAAAAAAGATATGATGTCTTCGACTCCGCCCCCTTTCTTCTTCTTCTTCTGTTTTTTTGATGCTGACTGACTCAATGCCTCCAGCCTCTTTGAAAGATGAATGAAGGAAATGAAGGTTTCCAGGCCAACGAGGGGATAACGAGACGCAGAGAATGATAGTTGATTGAAGGAAAATAAATGATAGAGAATAGAAAAAGGAAGAATAAGAAGAAGGAGAGAGACAGACGGGGGAATCAATTCATTGTTTTGTTCCTTTTTAGTACTTTGGAATAGAGAGAAGAATGAAAAGAAGACGTCTTCTGATGACCAGTTGAGAAAAGTGAGAACAGAGAGAGGGAAGAGACGCAGACGAAAAAGCAAATAGGAGAAGAAGAAGAAGAAGGGGCGGAAACTGAGAATTGAGAGAAACGGAGAGAGCAACTCTTTTTGATTCAATGAGTTCTAAGATTTGCTCATTCCAAAGGTCAATGTCGCTACGTTCAAACGACATACAAATTAGCGGCTTTGAGGGATTTTGGAAAGTTAGGTGATACGATTTTCTGAGATTTTCGAGATTTGAGGTAGAATGAGAAATATAGTTTTACGGTTTTCAGAGGTTTCATACTTTTTCAGATTGAAAAATTCAATTTTTGAAGAAAAATTTGTTCAAAAAGTTTATATTCTCAACAACTTGATTGGGATAAGTGTTGAAAATTCTGAATAATTGCAGGCGGCCATGTGACTACTTTTGACGAGGTTTTTCAGAATCCTGGGTTACCAGAATTTTGATGTTTTTTTTCTCTTTTCAAGTTTTTTTTAAATGAATCTGAATTTAAGTATACTTTATTAGTTTGGCACAGTTCTTACAAATGTACTCTACCGAAATGCCTTCGAATAATGTCTCTTTTTCTCTGCGTCTCTCAATTTCGAACACAGTTTTCTTCGGTTTCGGTAGAGCGCGGTTGTAAGAAGCGTGTTGTGATAATAAGACGAGTTATTTTTAGCCTTCCAGATTTTTGAAAAAAAAACATCAAAATTTATCTGTTTTTGAGCAAAAAACTTCGATTTTTCCATGAGAAAATGTTGAAAAACGATAAGAAACTCAAGAAGAGCTGAAGTGTTGCAAAAGTATCCTAAAGATAGAGATAAATTTTCTCAAAAATAATTGGTAGGACTATCAAAAGATCGTGAAAATATACCGAAGTTCACTAATACGTCTACAAAATGCACAAAAATTACAGTTCCACCTTTTTTGATTTTCTGGTTTTTACTTTCTTTTCATACTCTTCTTCCCATTTGCTCCTTCTCTGAACTTTCAAAAACCACGGAATTTCTGTCCATTTGTTTCTCTAGACTTTATCATCTTTCTACTTTTTTCCATAAATTTTCAAATATTTACTTTCATATTCCTCATTTATTTACTTTTTCGTGTCCCCTACTTTTTCCCATTGTTTCGAAAAAAGAGCTTCTACCACGGAATCCATTTTCCCATCTTTCTCTGTATCTATCGAAACTTTTTTGTGTGGGTTGGGGGGTCTTCTGATAAAGAGAATTCAATCAAAAACACTAATGGATTTGGGGGATTTTCGTTTCTGTTTCTAAAAAGCACAGACTAGGAAAGAATGTGTTTCGATGGACTTTGGAACTATGATCGAAAAAAAGAGAAAAAAGAAGAAGAAGGAGCCCTTGTAAATAAATGTGACGTGTAGAGAAAAAGAGAGAGACAGAAAGGATAAAAGGACTTGTGATTTTTGGAAGCTCTCTCGGTTGGTTGTTTGCTCACAAAAGTGGTATTTGAACTGGCTAAAAATGGAAAATGAAGGAATTCCAAAAGGATTAATTGGAATTGGAAATTAGATAGAGAGAGAGCACAGAGTTCAGAGTAACAATTCTATTGACCAAAAAAACAAGTAGAATGTCGAAATTGGATGGAAGCAGTGCAACTTTGCTCGGGTTATAAGTGTAAAAACTCAATTTTCAAAATATGCTGACAAATCTGTGTCAAATGAATAAAACAATGACTATCAGGGCTCAACTGACTAGGGAATGGTCAGGACTGACTTCGGATTTTAAACTTCGGATTTGAGTCAAATTTTCAGACCAGAGTAACTGGATTCTGGAGAGCCCTCAACAATTTTTGAAAACTGATTTCCCATCAGAATTCAATTGTCTCTCGATTCTGCTAGGTCTCGTTGCTGAACTCTAAAGTCAGTCCTGACCATTCCCTAGTGAGACAAAATTGAGTGAAAATTAGTGAGACAAGGTCACATGGTTCAGATAATTTCTCATGGAATAAAAATTTTGGAATTCAGAGTGTCAAGTCTGGTCATAAGCAGATAGCTAATCTCATTCTGCTCTGAAGTGTAAACATCCACTGTAATTTTTGTGGCTGGACCCTTATAAGAAAGTCTTGAAACGTTCATTTCTGTTCTGAAATTCCGATTTTTAAAAAACGTGTCCAGAATGTGATCACGGGACTCAGAAGCTACAAAATTGAGCTTAGAAACTTTCAGATCAAAATTTCGGAAACTTTGAGTTGTTTTGACTAGCATTGGAAATATTGAAAAAGTTTAGTTATTATGGAATTGTGTGCTTAATGCTAAAAAACAAAAATTTCAGAATCGTCTATCACAACAACAAAATAATGTGAAATCTCAAAATTTGATCCTTTAACGAAAAGTACAATAATTCGGTGCAAATCGAGGTTGATGTGCCTTGCTTGAAATACATTTTCAAGATTTTCCCAGCAATATATCTTAAGCTCAATAGTTTTCCACTTTTTTAAATTAGTTTTCCAGATTTCTTTCTGATTTTCCCACAATTCAAGTATCCATACTTTCCCCCTGTCCCCCACCAAAAACTCGTTCTCTTCCCTATCAATGTCCAGCACAATCATTATTTTCTATTGATTGTTTGTCTCTTTTTCTCTCTCTCTTTTCCAATACACATTAAATGAACTGATAACCAAAAAATTATAGATATGATATGGTAGGAGAAGGAGGTTAGTTAGACGAGAGAACTTAAAACAGAGGTTGACCATAGGGTAATAAGAAGGAAGTTAGAGTAGTTAGTGGTATCAAGTTTAGATAATTTTAATTGTGTTTTGTAGATCTTAAAATTCGGTTTCTTTTTAACTTAAAACCAAGTTTTCAGATGAAAGTTGAGCAAAGTTATAGTTGGTCAAAGTTTAGTACTCGGTCTCCGTTGACCACCCCCTTTTGGTCGCAGAGGATGGAGCAAAGCGCCTCACCGACCACTCAGAAGGATCAGGTAACGGTGAGCGAGCACTCAACTTCAGAACATTTTGACTTTATGAGAATTTGAGTTACAATGTTGATTTTTTTAAACTAAAAATGCCCGCAATTTTTAGATCTACATAAAGTATAAAACTGATAACTTTCACAAGGGAACCTTCACTTCCCGCTGAGAAAAAACGTCCCAAACACCCCTGGATACTGTGGTTAAGCACTGTAAAAGCCTTGAGAATGGCTTTCAAAAAACGTTAAGACGGTGTTTTCTCAGCGACAAGTGACGAGCACAATACAAAAATTTGGGATATGCCCATTCAAGTTGTCCTTAATACCTGGTTGCAATTTGGAACGATTCCAAACTTGCGACCCTGTGAGCACCGCCTCCAGCGGAGGCCCTCTCAATGCACTGTGCGCAGTACTTTGAGAGGGCCTCTGCAGGAGGCCGTGTGTGAGGTTCCCCTGTCAAGGAAAATTTATTTTCTAATTTTCAAGGGTTAGTAAATGGCTTACCTTATACTAGTATCACTCTTCCGAAAGTCTTTATTCGACAATAGAAGCGGTGTTTTCTCCGTATCTTTTCCCATCGAATGATTGATTCTGAATCAGAGAAACGTATATTAATTGTTAGTAAGGTAAGGTGCAGTTAAGAACTGAAAGGTATTAATTCACCAAAAAATAATAACGGGCAAGAAGAAAAAGAAAAAGAGCAATTACTGTTAGTAGATGGACACAACAGAACTATTAGGGAGAGAGAGATTGATAACACAACGAGACACTGTTTTTGTGTTGTACGGGTAGAAAGGGGGCGGAGACTAGAGAGTTGTCACGATAACGGGACACAGAAATTTATTGTAGCGACTTGTAGTTTGTAGTGAGAGGTTAGTGATTTTGTGTACTTTTACCAAGGGTGCATGGCCCCTGGAAAAAAATTTAAAAATGAAAATGGGTTGAACTCGGAACAAAGGAAACGTAACTTCTGGTTGAACAGAGTTTGAGAAAAATCAAAACAAGGGAGAACGTGGAATCCCAAATTGCCACGTTTTATGAGAATTAGCTCCGTATCGAAGTCAAGCAAAACAAGAAGTCGGTACTCAGCAAATTTGATTTAAAAAACCGAAAAAACAGCAAGTTGTAAGCATTTATCTAACTAAAATCTTTGAAAATACCAATCAAAAACTTCGAAATCCAATTCACGGGTCGCCTTTCCAACGGCCCCGTCCTTTCATTTTTTAGACAATTGAAAATAGACCCCTGATTGAAAATAAAATAAGTGCATGATATATAAATTGATGTATATTTATTTACACAGGCACAACTCACAAGGTTCGTTTCCATCGATAATAAGACAGAAGGTTCAAAATAGATTAACTTTTGTCATGGTCAGTGACGATTTGTTTTCTCAAGCAGGAATCTAGGTATGAGTTTACAAGCAATATCTTCAGGGTTTTAGAACAACTGAGACAACTGAGACTGACAAGAAGAGAATAAGTAAAATTCCTCTTGATCAATTACATTCAAAACCGTCAGTTTCCACGAAAACTTTCTAGATAGAGGTATGTTTGTTATCAGTCAAATTGGGTTGTGAGAATGGAAAAACGATAGAAAGTAAAAGTACGAAATAGTCCCCCAGACACACTGCTCTAATCATGGCAACAAGGTATTCCATCTCAAAGAGAGGGAAGTTTTTGATTGACAGGAGGAATAATCAAGTTGAGAATAAAAGAAATTAATGGAATCAGTGATGATTTATTTTGGGAGGTTTCGTGTCATGAGTTGGTCTGACGCGCCTTTGACGATTTACAAGTTTAAAACTCAGCACGATTTGAAGGTTGTGTGTGCGGCATGGATATGGGAATCCTGCAGGAGATTTTTCTCAACCAACAGTGCACCCACTAAATTCTGATCCCAGATTTTCAAAGGATCTCTTCAGTGAAAAACCTCTCCAACGAAGAAGTCGGAAAATGGATGAATCTGTGAATGTTACCCACTATGAAAATTGTCTTAAACTCCATAATTTGATAATTACTATAAATCAATCTCTTGGTCCAATAAAATTGAATGGGCTTTTACCAGATTTCACTGCTGGGAACTTGATCTAGACCAGATGATATAATAGTTTCAGGACATAAACTCCAACTCCTGTTCATTTTCCTTCTAACAATTATTCATTATCGTATCTATTTTTCCTTTCCACAACACAAACCCTTCCATTTCTATCTTTATTTTCCCCCATTTATGACTTGTATTCTCTATTGTTTTCACACCTTTTGTTGTTTCTTCACATCTTATCTTGTTTTCTTGTGAATAAAAAAGACTTACCGAAATGCATCTCTGAAATCTTTGAGAATATCTTTGACAAGCTTTGTCATTTGATGAATTTTACATACGTATATGGGAAAAAAGAGAATGAAAATGGCTTAATTATCTATTCCATCCACATATGAAATATGGTAATGATCTCATTCTTTTGGTTGGAGTCTGTGTTTTATGATCAGTTTTGAAAAATTTTTAAAAGATAACTCTATTTCAGAATTGGAGTAATGAAGCTTGGAATCACAATATTTTCTGTATATTTTTCTTTTCTTTTCTTACTTTCACGATACTCGAGATCGTATTCAATAAATAAATAAATAAATAAATGTTTCTGGGTTTCATCACCAACAAGGAATACAGTAACTAACAATGATTCAAGATTCAAAAATTTGAGATTCGAGTTCGTTCAGAGTTTCATGAGTCTTTTAAGTTTTCATCTTCTTCTCGCTTCTTCAAAAAACGACGACAGTTTTTTATCAAGCGGCGAGCAAAGGTTGCTTTGAACTTGGTTGGTTGGTTACCAGAACGGAATAATGTATTTACAGTGTTTCGTCCAGTTACCTCCAGTAAAAACTCCAGAAAAACCCCAGTAAAACGTCCAGTAAAAACTGTATTATGACGGCACCTGTAATAGAACGACACCTGTATTATAACAGCACTCCCTCGAAATTCACCACTAGCATTCTCCTGGACACTTTCCATGATTAAAAGCAGTGTGATTCTGATTAAAAGCAGTGTGATTGTATAGAATTGAGAATAACAAACTGAATGTCTAGAAACGTTTTTAATGAACCATAAAAAGTTTAAAAACCGCAAAATTTCTCTGGAAGGCAGCTGAACAATATAACGCCATGTCGTTATAATACAGTTTTTACGGTATGTCGGCCACTGCATGAAATGAAAAGCTTCTGACAAACTCAAGTGCTCAGTTTTCATAAATCCCTTCTAAAATAAAGTATTCTGAAAAAGGTTCTGCAATTCAAAGTTTTAATCATATAACCTCAAGATCAGAGCACCTGAAAAATAATCTTCTTTCGTCGAGAAAGAGATTTTCAGATAAATTTTTAAGAATATTTACAGTTTTCATGTCAAGTAGTGGTTCTTTTCTGAAAACTCGGAAATTGTGACAAGTGAGATTTGTGATACAACCTCTATGAACCGAATTCGAACTTCCAGAATTTCCCTCCGAGCCCCCTGGTAATCCATCCCCTTCCAGTATATGATCATCCCGCAAAAAAGTGTAATCCAAACAGTAGTCCGTCTACGGATAGTAGAGGAGAGGGTTGTTGAATGACCTCGTTCTCGCCCATAAACCGTGCGCACATTCCTTTCTCGCTATCCGCGCTCTGCGTCTCACCCTCTTGCACACTCTCTCTTTATCACCGATCCGAAAAAGTACAGAAGAAATCCGCGGGAGAGATGAGTGAGGAAAGGAGGCGTACAACCGCATACATACATACAATATCAGATAGAAAAGTGACAGTAACCGCCCGTCTCTCTTTTCATTCGAAGAAGAGAAATCAGGTCAAAAAGATGGAGACGATGGAGATGATGATGAATGAAGAATGTGTCGGGAAGGAGAAGATCTGGAGGAACAAGAAGAGAAAACAATCTTCTGAAGGAAAAGAAACGAATGATTTCAAAAAGAAAACACACATTCGCTTATCAAATTTGTTAGAGATCCGGTGATCCTCATCAGTATTCCGGATTGGGGTGGAATTCTACTTCAGACTTCAGAAGCTTGTTACACTATACGGGTGTTGAGGATCATGTTAAATTTGAGTCTGGGTGTTTTTCCAACTCAGATGCATTCTTTTGCAGTTGGTAACCTTTGTAAGAGCCTAGTTTAGAGAAATACAGCTGGTGTGAGCTGGAATTTTGGTTGAACCAGCTAACTTTTGAAAGAGTGTAACTGAGTCGAAAATGATGATGATGATGATGATGATGAAAATTTGAATTCTGAAAATTGTAAAGCTCTTGTCAACTTTTGTGTAAATTCGTGAGATATTAGCGGAACAAAAAGTTGCGGGGTTGTATTTTATGGCTCCAATCCCAAAGAATGTCACGACGTCAATGACAGACTGTTCATTTTGATATTTGAGTCTGTATTAGTAAAAGTTATGATCTCCATTTTCGCAGTTGACTACTTTTCTGCTCGAGCCCAATCTAATGAGATACGGTCACAAGGCGTCTGCATTCGGAAAGTGACCAACTACACTTTTGTAGAGCTAGACGTGAACTTTCATCTCAAAAAAACTCAAAACTCTAGGACAAAATTCTTAACTCGAGAAGCTGCAGAACCGAACATCATCATCGGAAAGCCGTTCATGATATACCCCGAATTAAAATTTCTCAATATGATATCATCCGAAAATTTCATCCATGACGCCATTTATTATTTAAATTTCATAACTGTTATCTTGATTATTGCGCAGAGGAGGAGGGGGACAGCTAATTCGTCTCGGGAATTTCTTGTTTCGTGAGTCGCTGGGTGTTCGGAATGAAGCCAGATGAGGCGGGACGTTTAGGTTTCAGGACAGACAGACAGATATAAAAATCATGGACATCGGGATGAACAGACTTATGGACAGACAGGCAGCGGTAGATCACCTACAGTCTTGAAAACTCTGAAACCAATGCCTTACAGAGCTTCCATCTGGATGTCCAGGATAACCAAGGACATCCAGATCAACAGGCACACAGACATACCCATCAACCCAGGCATCATCCACAGCTTTCTCCAATTTCTGCACACATATCAAAAGTGTATATCATTCCTCCTCCTCCTACTTTCTTTCACTACTAATCGCCAATCAGTGTCAATCGGTATCTGTTAAATCTCTTCTTATTCTCCTTCTTGTCGCTCCAAGTTCTCATCATTCTCTCTCTCAAGTGTCTTGTCTTCTTCTCTGCCTTCCCCCGTCCATTCGTCCTGTAGTGTGCCAGCCCCTAATGACCCAATTACCAAATGTGGTGTCCCATTTATCGGTCGGTTCGTTCAAACACATAACTGCTATCCGTTTTGTGTTGCTTTCTATCTACAAGAAGTGTGGGCGCCCGTGGCGCCTCCCCCCATATCATTTTCACTTTTGAGTTTTCTATCTCGGCCATTCACTTCTTGTTGTTGTCCTTCTTCTTCTGGATTTCTTTGCATTTTGGATAAATGTTAGCCTACTGTACCTTATCTGCTTGATACTCACTGCTTACTAATATGTTCTATAGGTTGTGAGGTTTTCTGAAATTCTCCTGGCCAGCAAGACCTTTTTTAAGCTTTTTGATTGTTCACTAAAACAACTAAAAGCTGAAAAGGCTTCAAGCTTGGGTGTGGAGTTGTTCAGCATAAACGACATCAAAATTTGGTCTCGGCTTTTTGACCTATCCGTTTTGTCCAAGTATCTTGATGATCTAGATGTTAATTTTCAAAACCTTTTATATATTTTTGTTCAGCTTTGTCTCATGTCTAACCAAAACAATTGTTTAAAAGTTGGATTGCTAAATTTCAAAGACATCTCATTCTAGAACAATAAAAACTCTCTCAAGTTAGCTATTTCAGCATATCGGAAAGCTCTATTAACAAAATCTAAAATTTCTTTGCCTATTCTTGTTCATCATGTTTCTATTAACATTTGGATATATTTTCAAAGTATTTGGTGCGATTGAGACCTAGATAATACAGTTCAGATCCATGACCACCAAAAGACAGCGATTTTTTAAGTACACGGATTTAAGTACCTGTAACTCAGTAACAGTTCGCTTAATATCTGAAAACGGGTGGTCACCCAACAGATTAGGTCTAGATCTTTATTTTTGTTGTTGTTCCAAAGCTCAACTGTCATCGAGAGCAAAACTTCTAGGCGAACACTCACTGTAGCTCACTCTGGGAAAGCTCTGCACTAAAAGTTATCAACTACAAAAAATGAAGCGCTATGTTTGATCTACACAAAAACCAAAATATTTTGAATTAAGTCGTCAGCCGAGATCCCTGAAAGCAATGCACCATTTACCGGTACTCGTTCACCGAAAGAAAGTGTTACGCAACAAATTTCTCGTTTATTCTCGGATAAAGGAAGAATGCATATACATATTCTAATCGTCTCATCCAATCCATTCTTCCTCTTTCCTCCAGCCGATCCAATCGTTTTACTCTTTTTGTGTCTCCAATGTCAATCCGATTTCTCTTTCGACGCCTTCCTCCAAATGTGTCACAAAAACGGTCAACACAATCGTCTTCCTCTCTCTCTTCAGGCGCCCCATACGCAAATTGGGTCACGCTTTTGGAACATTATCTATCTCTATCGTTTTGTCTGAATTCTCGTGGTGGCTGACCCCCTCCAATTCCTATCTGATTGCGAGGGTTTTTTTTTAATTGAAAGGAGAGATTTTTAATTTGTGGAAGGCATATTTTAATCGGTTGCGTAATTGAGACCGCGTCGTTATTAGAGGGATTGCGGGGGAGAGAGAAAGTGAGAAAATGGATACTTTTTTGGGTTACTGTAGATTTTTTGGGTGTTGTAGAGAGCAGGGTACTGTAGAAGTGTGTGCACTTTTCTGAGTAATGTAGATCTCAACTTATCGGGTACTGTAGAAGTCGGGGTTGCTGGGAAAAAAATTTTAATAATGTCGGAATTTTGAGGTTTCGGCAACTGTAAGATTTTTCGTCACTGTAACTTTTTTGTCAGTGTAGAAAGTCGGGTAACTGTAAAGCTCTTGGTCATTGTAATCGTTTTCCTCCTACTCTAACTTAAAACCTGTGTACGGTATATTATATGGCAAAGAGCATACTTGCTTGTCTGGACATCCATACCTACCCTACCGTAATCTCCAGACAGATCAAAATTCAATTTCTTATCAAATCAATGATCCGATCCCCTGACTCATTCCTTCCTTTTCCAAAAATCCAAAATCCGGAATTTCTTTTTATTCCGTTATCCCATTTTGTGTTCTCTTTCTCTCGTTTAACACAACGACGTCATTCACTTTTTTCACCTCTCTCTCTCTGCTATTATTATTTTATTCATTTCAACGCACTTTCCGTTTTCAAGTTTCATGTTTCGAGAACCCGCTAATTCTCCCCCCTCCCCCTTTCGTGGGAGAGAGTGATGTTCCATGGATTCATGATTCATGCTTCAAGAATCCAGAAGTATCCGGGAGCGGCGGTGGCGGCGTCTTGCGGTTTTGTCGTCCGCCCCCACCCCCTGACCGAACCGGTTTCTGTTTCGGGAAGAAGAAGAAGCAGAAGCCGAGAAGTGAGAGGACAAGCGGAAGAAAAAAAAAACTTGATGAGAATGGGGATATATGACCTCTGGAAGGGGGTGTCTTTTGCCGTGGATACATTCCGATTCTCCTCGAATAAGAAGAAGAAGAAGAAATCAAATCTATCATCTCGACCCCCGACAGTCGTCGTCACTAGGTTATCAGTATCGGTCATCTAAGTTCTCTTTCCCCATATCTGATCCGAAAACGTTTGTTGTATACAATGGCCTTCACCCTACTAAACATTCCTGGATACAAGAGAAGTCACCGCCTCTTTCCCTTTTTCTTTTCCCCCGTTTATTTTCTATCCGTAGTAATATGGTTGAGTAGAGATGTTGATACTGTAGTACTCGAGGATTGCTCTAGAAATGGCGTCACGAGATTATAAATATCTTTAATTTTGTAGTTGACAACTTTTTTGTACGGGTTGCTCCTAAAAAGATATGACCCAAAAAACCAAAGCAAAAAAATTCTTGAGTTTTGGCTCAAGAACCACCGAGTTTGAAATATCGGCACAATCTCAAAAACACTTTTTTTTTAAATCTGAGTTTTTGAAATGTTTTAGAAAAATTTATGATCTATTTGGTCAGTTGGCAACTTTTTTGTTCGAGCCCTCCTCAAAAAGTTTCAGACTTTCAAATTGAAACATCATTATTTTGAGTTTTTGGTCTAAAAACCTATAAATTTGGAACATCGTAATAATTTCAAAAACAGCTATTTTCCTTCAATTTTTGAAGTTTTATATCGTCAAAAATTGTTGATCGAAGCTCTCAAATTTTTCAAAGCTATGTTTTTTATACTTTCTAATCCTATTTTCATATGCCATAACATACTTTCCTCCATGTTTTCTTTTATGGATCCATTTCACTTTCTCCCATTATAACCAATTTCTTGAGTTTTCACACCACTTGTTCCCCCCACTTTTTCTTGTTGTTTCCGCCTGATATACCATTTGGGTTGATGTCAAAAACCATCAAGACTTCTCCGATGAATTCTCTTGCTTCTTTTTTCTTCTTTTTTCATTTTTATTCCGAAACCGAAAAAGGGAGAAAACTTTCGATTCAGTAGAAGCCATTCACTTTATAAACTCGTCTCGAGAATTCCCGTTGTTCATTCACATTCACACTTCTTATGTTTCTTTTTATCCGCTCCCCCGATCCCACCTCCTTATCCGTTTTCTTTCTTTTCAGAAGGGTGCTTGGCGAACAAACCGTCGTTTTGCAACACTCGACCATTCAATTTTGACCAATGAAGGTCTTCGCGGTTTTCGCCCTTTTTGCGGTCTCCGCACTAGCAGATACCCTACGTGAGTTTCATTTTATTACATGACTGAAAAAGAAAAAATCCCCTATCACCCAGAAATTGTCTAATTTCTTTTAATTTCAGCATCAGTGACGATATGCCCTCCAGAAACACAAACAATCTTCGTCCTCCAACACAACACAACAGTCGGAGCTCGTATCCGAACAATCCCCACCTCAAACCTCGCTGAATGCTCCGATCACTGTGCTGCTTCCCTTGATTGCCAAGGTGTTGAATTCAAGGATGGATCATGTGCAGTCTTCCGTGCTGGATCTGAAAAAGCCGTGAAGGGAAGTCAACTTCTCACAAAGAGCTGTGTGAAGAGTGACCGTGTCTGTCAATCTCCATTCCAATTCGATCTTTTCGAGCAGAAGATTCTCGTCGGATTCGCCCGTGAAGTCGTCCCAGCTGAGAATATTCAAGTCTGTATGGCTTCATGTTTGAATGCTTTCGATACTTTCGGATTTGAATGCGAATCTGCCATGTTCTATCCAGTTGATCAAGAGTGTATCTTGAATACCGAAGATCGTTTGGACCGCCCATCTCTTTTCGTCGATGAAGCTGATGATACTGTTATCTACATGGATAACAACTGTGCTGGATCCCAATGCTATCCACCATACATCACTCAATACATTGCCGTCGAGGGAAAACAATTGAAGAATGAGCTTGACCGTATCATCAACGTCGACCTCGATTCCTGCCAAGCTCTTTGCACTCAACGTCTCTCAATCTCATCCAATGACTTCAACTGCAAATCATTCATGTACAACAACAAGACTCGTACCTGCATCCTCGCTGACGAGAGATCCAAACCACTCGGACGAGCTGATCTTGTTGCCACCGAAGGATTCACTTACTTCGAGAAGAAGTGCTTCGCTTCTCCAAATACTTGCCGTAATGTTCCAAGTTTCAAGCGTGTTCCACAAATGATTCTCGTCGGATTCGCTGCTTTCGTCATGGAGAACGTTCCATCTGTCACAATGTGCCTCGACCAGTGTACCAAGTAAGTAAAAGGGGCTCCATTGGCAAAGTTTTTACGGTCCCGGTTTGGGTCTTTTCGTTTCACACTTTTTTTAAACTTGCGATAGAGCGCTGTTCTAGAAGCCGTGTCAGACTGATAAGATAAGGCTATGCAGATCAAAAGTAAAAAACACAGGAACTTCGTCAAGGTTATACTTTTCTGAGCCGTCTGAACACCTTGAACTAAAAAAAACTTACATCATGATCGAGCAACCTATGACAAAGTTCGAACCTTGAAGAATTCAGTACAATTCACAAAGAATGCTAAATAGAAAATCCAAAAACTTGAAACTCATCCTAATATCTCTATTTCCAGCCCACCACCAGAGACCGGAGATGGATTCGTCTGCAAGTCAGTCATGTACTACTACAACGAACAAGAATGTATCTTGAACTCTGAAACTCGCGAGAGCAAACCAGAGCTCTTCATCCCAGAAGGAGAGGAATTCCTCGTCGATTACTTCGATATCACCTGTCATCTCAAGCAAGAGAAGTGCCCAGCTGGACAACATCTTAAGGCCATCCGCACTATCAATGCAGCTCTTCCAGAAGGAGAATCAGAACTTCATGTTCTCAAGTCTTCTGCTGCCAAGGGAATCAAGGAATGCGTTGCCAAATGCTTCGGACTTTCTCCAGAAAAGTGCCGTTCTTTCAACTACGATAAGAAGACCAAATCTTGTGATCTTTTGTATTTGGATGGACATAATACTCTTCAACCTCAAGTTCGTCAAGGAGTTGATCTTTATGATCTTCACTGTCTTGCTGGTAAGTCTCAATTCCGTCCTGGTTACGTCTCTTCTTGATTTGAGTTGAATATTTGGATTCAGCGTGATCGGGTGGTTGAGAAAAGTATAAACATGACTAGATGATGCTTTCTCAGAACCACTTTGGCTCGCTGATTCCAACTCGATTAATATCTTGTCCATTCGACATAATACTGACCAAATTCTGAGTTCCGAAGTCTCGCCTAACCCCTTTCCCTTACCGTCCATTTCCGCTTTGTGTGTTATATGTAACGTGTCTTTTACTCATAGCTCTGCCTCTAGTGGAAAACGACTGCTCTGCCAACAAGGATGATGCTCTCTTCTCCCGTTATCTTCACACCAAACAACGTGGAATCCCAGCCAAGAGCTACAAGGTCGTCTCACTCAACTCGTGTCTCGAAGTTTGCGCCGGAAATCCAACGTGAGTTGGGGACCTAAAAAACTTTAAAAAGCAAGAAAGTTAGGTAGAAATTGTCAACTGACGAAAATTAGCGAATAAATTCCTCTCCAAAGCGAGACGCAGAGAATCTACAGTGCCTGCTAACCTGCGTCTCACTTTTCATTTTCCATTCTCAAACGCTCTGCCTCTTCTAAATGTTCTCCTATCTGAAAGCCCTTAACAGATAAAACAACGGAAATTTTGTACTCTACTTCTCTAAAGGTTTTCAGACAACTTTCCAAGATTTTGAGATATTTATGATTACAGTAACCCATCTCATTTTCCTTTATTCTAGATGCGCTGGAGCCAACTACAACCGTCGTCTTGGAGATTGCTCTTTGTTCGATGCTATTGATGAGGATGCCGAGGTTAACGAACACACAGACTTCTACAAGAATCTCTGTGTAACCAAGGAAATCGACACCGGAGCATCTGCAGCTGCCAACGTACCAGAAGCCAAGCACCGTGTCTCTGGAACCGTCGTTGAAGGAAAGGACTCAAAGGCTCAACTTTTGGCCACCAAGAAGGTCAAGAAGCCATCAATCAAGAACACCGAACACCGTCGTGCTCCAGAATCCACCGTTCCAATTGGACCACCAGTTGAGGTCAAGGCTGAAGCCATTCAGACAATTTGTAACTACGAGGGAATCAAGGTTCAAATTAACAACGGAGAACCATTCAGTGGAGTGATTTTCGTGAAGAACAAGTTCGATACTTGCCGTGTTGAAGTTGCCAATTCGAATGCAGCTACCTTGGTTTTGGGACTTCCAAAAGATTTCGGAATGAGACCAATTTCATTGGATAATCTTGATGATAACGAGACTGGAAAGAACAAAACAAAGAAGGGAGAAGAGGAATCTTCATTGAAGGAAGAAATCGAAGAGTTCCGTCAAAAGAGACAAGCCGCTGAATTCCGGGATTGTGGACTCGTTGATCTTCTCAATGGAACATACAAATCGACAGTTGTCATCCAGACAAATAACCTCGGAATCCCAGGACTCGTCACCTCAATGGACCAACTTTATGAGGTGTCTTGCGACTACTCGAGCATGTTGGGAGGACGTGTTCAAGCCGGATACAATATGACTGTCACTGGACCAGAGGCCAATCTCATCCAGCCACGTGGAAAGATTGAGTTGGGAAATCCAGTTTTGATGCAATTGTTGAATGGAGATGGAACTGAACAACCATTGGTTCAAGCTAAACTCGGAGATATTCTTGAGCTCCGATGGGAGATTATGGCTATGGACGATGAGCTTGACTTCTTCGTTAAGAACTGTCATGCTGAGCCAGGAGTTGGAGGAGGAAAGGCCGGAGCTGGAGAGAAACTTCAATTGATTGATGGAGGATGTCCAACACCTGCAGTTGCTCAGAAACTCATTCCAGGAGCTATTGAGATCAAATCATCGGCTGTTAAGACCACGAAGATGCAAGCATTCCGTTTCGATTCATCTGCTTCCATTCGTGTTACTTGTGAAGTTGAAATCTGTAAGGGAGATTGTGAAGCTGTTGAGTGTGCTTTGACTGGAGGAGTCAAGAAATCATTCGGAAGAAAGAAGAGAGAAGTCAGCAACAACATTGAAGAATGTAAGTTATTTTATATTTCTTTTTGTAGGAAAAGTTTATCTCATAAACTAAAGAAAAGTAATCGACTAGTAAAGTGAAGAGTATGAAATTTACTACATTTGATTAGTTGAACACTTTTTGATAACGTTATTTTTACAAAAGATATACAAAGGTTTTAAGTTTGGATACAAAAAGAGCTGACCCACTTCTCTGTGTCTCCTTCTTTTTCTTTTGTTCAAAAAAAATTGATTGATATTAGAACGTCATTGCTGCTTTTTCAATCAATTATGTACTGAATGTTAAATTTTCAGTCGAGACGAACCGATACTTGATCCCAAGAAGATCGCACGCCACAACATCGATTGTCATCATTGACCCACTTCAACAGGTATGCACTAAAGTAAGGGAAACATGATTTGGAGAGCCCTGTTTTCGTAGCTTATGTGGTTACACTTTTTCCCACTACGCAACCTTCCAAGTGTTCGTTCCCGCCTATCCTCAAAAATGTTTTGCTTTCTTCTCTTCAGCCAACATATTATTTTCATCTAATTATTATCAATTTTTCAGGTGAATGAGCCAGTTGCCATGTCCCGTGCCTCAACTCTTGACCTTCTTCGCGAAGAAGCTCACGAAGTACAAGTAATTGAAGAAGGTTCAATCTGTCTCAACTCAGTGACAGTCTTCGCCATTTTCGGAACACTGGCTGTCCTGATTCTCGGACAATCCGTCGTCATTGCTCACTACGCATTCCGTCGGTTTTCCACTGAAAAGACCGCCTAATTCTCTTAAATCAATCAATTAATTATTTTTTTCGTAAACCGCTTTGCCATGTTTCTCTCCTCCCAATCGCTCAATCTCACCTCTAATAATATTAATAAGTAATATTTTTTCTTGTTAATAATACTCCTTTTTCTTTCTTTTCCTTTAGAACAATTTCTACGAGTCCATCGAACAGTTTTCATCTTTTTCTTCTTGTTCCCTATTGACCAGATACCAAAAATTCTCTCCATCCCCCATATTGATCCCTCTATTTGCCCTTTTTTCAGCTACAGTCCCCACTGAGAACTTGTCTGAAACTAGAGCAGTTCGGTCTGTCGGGTACTGTAGGGCCTTTCATTTCTCAGTTATTTCTCTATCATGTTTATTGTTTCTTCTTTCCATTCCTTCTCTGATTTTAGTGCTTATTTCATCAATGAATAAAGTTTCTGAAGCTAAATAGTGCATTGTCTTTCAAAATTAAATTTTTTAAACTATTAACCCGTCTAATACAAGAAAAGATACACGTGAAATGAATGAACCGAATGGAGTGAGTGAATGAGGTGATAATAATGGGAAGCAGTTAAATCATAAAGAACTAATCATCATTTTCAATTGGTTTTGCTACGTAGGCGGCACGAGTACGGTATGTATCGATTATGCATAAAAGTTGATCTGCATTGTATCGTTTGAATCGATCGGCTTCAAGTGATCGATAGAGTAAATCCACATATACTGTCATCAATTCATCGTCCTTTTTTCCGATTTTGTGTTCTCCCGTGGCGTACATATTCGTCTCGTAGTCTGTTCGGCCTGAAATAACACTTTCCAACTGGGAAAATTCACATTAAAACGTACAAAAGCAAACACCCTTCGAATTATTGTAAGATCGGTTGTAGCACATTTTACACGGAGCTGCGGGCAGAATATTCTTGCTAACATAATTGAAACCGTATCGTAGAGACATTACTAATTTATAGTAGTCGACTGGTGGAAGTTTCTCGGATAGTGTTACTCGCAGTCCTTCATTTTTTGCCATCTGGAACATTTTTAATATTTCTTTTTTCAGAATTTTAATGAAAAATTTGGAGCAGAAACTCCTCGTTACTATGTTAAGAAAGCACATTGATTCTTACATCTTCAATAGTTTTTGATCCGAGAAGAAACGCCAAGTCATAAATATTTTCAGTCTCGTCTTTTGGCGTGAAAAATGGATGTTTCACACAGATTAGTGATAAAAGAACAATTCCACACGAGAAAACATCAACTGCCGTATTGCATAAACCAACACCGAAAAGGAGTTCAGGAGCACGGACGCCAGGGGTTCCTACCTGAAAAATTGTTTTTCACTCTCAAAAATTACAGAATTTTCGAAGGTAATCTACAGGAACTGATAATAGACAAATCCAGATTAGCTCAAGACTCACAATATGATATATCTCTCGTTTCGGTCTATTTTTGCAAAACATACAAGGAGTGGATGAACCATTACACGTGGTACATGGAGGATCTTTGTTCAAAGCGGCGACGTTATTCTTCTGAAATTTTTAAAGTTCAAATGAAATTACGTAAAATAAGTTTTGAAGATGTACTCACTCTAGAATTCTCATTTTTCGATCGGTCATTTGTGGCAAGTCCGAAATCGACGAGACGGAATCTGGAAAACACCAAATTGAGAAAATTGGTAGAGCTTATTTGAAAAATTGCTCACTTATTTGTCTGCGGAGAATACAGGAAATTGGATAGTTTGACGTCACGATGCACGTATCCATTGTGATGGAGATATGCGACAGCGGAAAGAAGATTTTCAATATATTTCAATCCAAATGACAAATCTTGTTTCGTTCGGTATAGGAGCTCATTCGCTGAACAATGTGGAAAATATTCGAGAACGAGTGCTACTGATCCATTGAAATGGAAAAATTCATAGAGTTTAACGATATTGAAGTGTCCTCCGAGTTCTGATAATAATTCCAGCTCAATCGACAACATGTTCACTTTTTCTATCCTTCGTATCGCTTTAATCGCTCGATTTGTTTGAGTTGCTCGGCATTTCGCTCGAATGACCGTTCCGAATGAGCCTGAATACCAGTTTTTGAAATATGAATTTCATTATTTAAATGCTCACCTTCGCCTATAATATCTTCGAGTACCTGATATTTTCTCTGAAATCGCGTATCTTTCAACACCGGACAGTTCTCTTCCCATACTTTTAGTCTCGTTGAGTTTGAAGCCATATAGTGTCGAAACTGAAAGTTATTGCTTTTAGGTATTATTAAAAGATTGACAAATGGGACGAAAAACTGAAATTTACAGCTTTTTGCACGATATCGCATGAAAACTGAAAAAATAAACTTAAAAACTCACTTTCAAAATTTGCGCCAAAAAGTGATGGCGCCGAGACTACGTCCAATTGCGTCCAATGCGTCAGATACTACGCGCAATTGCCACATGCCAACTTTTGACTTGATGCGCACGGTGATTTTCTCGGAACCACTTGGTTTGATTTCTAGGCCATCACATTGGCGGCCCCGAGCAAACCCGCTCCAATGCGCCGTTGAAATTTCTAGACCCTCAACTTTGGCTTGAGTTTTCTAAAAATTTGATAATAACAACCAGCAGGTTATTTATAATGCCTCTTAAAAAAATTATGGAGAATTTTTAACAATAAGTTTCATACCATATGGCCGTCAGTTTCACAGTTTAATCCGCCAGTTACTTTTTTTGACATTCAA
Source organism: Caenorhabditis remanei (assembly GCF_010183535.1). Taxonomy (NCBI): domain Eukaryota; kingdom Metazoa; phylum Nematoda; class Chromadorea; order Rhabditida; family Rhabditidae; genus Caenorhabditis; species Caenorhabditis remanei. The sequence continues at coordinate 5,893,172 of NC_071328.1, read as the reverse complement.
TACAGTGTAAAAAATTATTCCATTTTCGAACGCGCTCTACCTGCACGTGCGAGAGAAGAGAGACGCAGAGCAAAACAAGTGCCGCAGTTGCAAAAACCGCGTGCCAAGCTTGCATCAAGACTCCGCCCATTTCATTTTCCACTGCGGCCGAACTTTTTTTGGCGCTACCTACTAGCTGGTTCCGAAAAAATCACCGTGGATGCGACGTCTTCTTAATTTTGTTTTGCCTTCTATCGAGTTTTCATATTTTCTACGAGTTTCTGATTTCTGTGAGCTATATCTTCATAACGTTGAGCAAAAATACGTAGCTTGTTAAATTCTGCGACAAAAATCTGTCTGAAATTGGTTCTGCTGAATAAATTTAGAATATAAATATTTTCTTCAGTTTCAATATCAGTACATTTGAAGAATTCAAATTTAAAATTAGTCAAATCTCACTTTTTGAGATGTTACTACGCGGAATGAGATTCACATTTTCAAACTTCACGACGATCTATTAGGAGTTTCGTATACCCCGTTTCTCACTTCTCCGATAATTTGAATGTAATTTTTGATCGCTCTGCACCACACTTTCGTTTAAAAACTGGGATCCCTTCAAATCACAACCAGATGAGTTCCTGGCTGTAAGATATCTTGCGGGCCCGAGGAGTCTTCAACTGCCAAAAGTTTCAAAAAACCACACTAAGTGGAAGAATCATTGTGTAAATAACCCCGTGGGGGTTGATTGATAGTCGAGAGATGCCAGTTGGTTGTGTTGTCCCTCTTAAGTTCCCCTGTTTCTTCTTCACGTTTGCTGAAGCTCGAAGAGTAAGTGATATATATATGTATATATGTATATCAATGCACACATGCCGTGTCGTCATGGCGAAGATACTCTCAAGGGGCGTAGCACTTGCCGTGCTCTAATTGTGTCTGCGTTCTCTCATTTCTCTTTTTCCAGTATTTTGTGGACGCCTTCGTCTCATACATCAGAGTTTCAGCTTTCATCCATACGTATTTCGCTCCATTAGCTCTCACTATTCATCCCCGGAAGTTTCTCAAAGCTTAATCTACGCTAAGTGCTGCTTCCCAAACTCCCCAGGAAGGAGTCTTAATTTATTCCTTCTTCATTTTATTTCCCCCAGTTTTTTGGTGTTTTTCCTGCTGTCATCCTTCGTCTCTAAGACTCGGACGACGTATACATGTGTGCCCTTCTCTCTCAGCCATTTTCGCTCACACTCACCCCGACCTCCCTCTCTCTTTTTTCCTCTCCCACACTCACACCACCAACATCGCACACTCAATTCAGTGTGACGGGAGTAAGCATCGAAGTGATCACCTTTATATTAGAAACGCAGACATCTTCCAATGTCTGCGCCTCTGTCCCATAGACTACATGGTTCTCAAAAACGTGCGCTCTCCACGTCTCACCCATCGTCGTCGACGTTGTCTCAGCGATAGCCCCATAGCCATCATCTGACATCGTTGCAGTTGTGTTTTCTTTTCTTTTTTCAGAATTAGAATTTATTCAGAATCGATTTTGTAAACAATTCAAGCGAAACACCACAGTTTATATTTTCGTTTTCAATATTTTTTGTTGATTCCTCTGTTGTTTTCTCCACTCCTCTCATTCTTTTATCATTCAATGAACTGCCAGGTCAGCCAGTTTTGACACGTGTTCCAATCTGTTTTTATTATAGACAATTTTAGTAACAAGTTGACAACACTGGAAGTGTTTCACTGACTATCGAATTGTTACATCATATATGCTCTGTGTTTGTTTCTAGCTATTCTAAAATGTATTTAGAGTAGTCGAAATTCCGTGGCACCGTTACATTCTCTCGAAGTCAGCTATTTCTTCACATTTTTGATCAGAGCAAACATTCAATGACAACAATTTTGCCTTTCTTCGACACTAAGTATTGCAAAAACCTCTTCTCTGATAACGCCCGATTGTCAACTTTGCCTACATTTTTTCGCGTAATATACTATTGATTACAGAAAGAGAAATGTCCGACAAGCACAGTCTTCTGCAAGTGACTCCAAACCGTGAACTTACGTTCACTGGTCCATTCACGGATGTTGTTACCGCCCACATGACACTCAAAAACACGTCATCGAATCCAGTATGCTTCAAAGTGAAAACGACGGCTCCGAAACAGTATTGTGTCCGTCCGAACTCTGGACTCCTTAAACAAGGAGACTCGAAGCAAATAACAGTGATGCTGCAACCACTTGAAGGAATCCCATCAGATGCTGGACGTCACAAGTTCATGGTTCAATCGTGTGTTGCTCCTGCTGAAGATCTTCAAGATTTGGAATCGATTTGGAAGGTTGTCGATCCATCAGAGCTTACCTACAGCAAGCTGATGGTCACTTTTGTCGACAAAAAGAATCCAGCATCTGGAGACGATAGCAAGACATTCATCGCCAATGGAAGCGAAGAAACATTCTCTTCTGGACAAGCGCAGTAAGTTTTTCTATTATCTGGATGGTCTTCCAACACGCAAGGATAGTTTTTTCAGAGAGCTCGGAAGTTCTTACTCTGCTAATACTTCCCAACAAGACGGAACTGTCGCGTCGCTTCGCAAGTCGTTGAAATCGACGATTGATGAGAAGGACGAGTTGCAGAAGAAAGTTAACGGATTGGAGCAAGAGATTGAGGTCATGCTCAAGGTAAGGATGATGTGATTGTTTTCTGACAAAAATGAGTATCAAGAAGTCTTCCGACTTTTGCTTTAAAAAATTGCTCGCGACATAAATATCATCGCCGATCATCAAACACGCAAGGTGTAGGTTCGCGTATGTCAGAGCTGCGTTTGTCTCCATTTTGAATAAAATATACCCACGCACAGACTAGTCTTGCCAGATAATCGTTTGGCCGGCAATCAGAAAAATAAAATAAACTTTATCGTCAATTATTTCAGAAGAACCGTAAGCTGCAACAAAATCAAGCGGATGGTGCTGTTGTCGAGGGAACATACCCATCTCTGCAAGTAGTTCTGATTGCGATTGCCACATTGCTCATCGGACTCATTCTCGGTCATCTTTTCTAAATCACTATAATAGTATTCTCTTCTTTTCTGTCGCTTCTCGCTGCCACTACACAACTTTTGTTTTCCGTTTCCTCTTCATCCGTGAATTTCTAAAAAACTTAAACCTCTTTCATTCCCTTGAATCCTTCTACTCTATGCCCCCCTTTTCGAAATGACAATCCCTAACATTTTCTGTATTTGATCGCAGCGCGCTGTTCATTTTCGATATTTTCTCTCAAACTTCCTTCACTTCTTTTTCGTTTCTTTTCCTTTTATTAACTTTTATGACTCAATTAGATTCTTCTAGTGAGTCTTCCTGTTTCCTATTACCCGGTAGATTTTTCTTTATGTGGAACCTACCGTTCCCTTCTCATCGTTTCGCCAATTATCAATTACTATTTATTTTCTCCCCCATTTTCCATCGTCATCTATTGTATGTGTAACATTATTGATAGATCCCAATGACCACTATTCGCATCCAATTCATTCCGACTTCACTTCCTGAACCATCAACGTCGTCTGAATAAGAGCACTATGAATTGTATATGGTACAATAAAGTTTTCAGAAATTTAATATTTTTGTTTGGCTTCTTGCCGTAAAATCCTCGGAAAAATTTATCTCAGCAGTCAAATTGTAGACGGGAAAAAAAGCTTTGCATTACAAAATCTCAGAATCGCAACGATGGCTGGTGGAAGTGGACCAAAAAAAGAGAAGGATGAGATGGCATCTGTGGAATTCGAGTCTTCTGAGGAAGTCAATGTAATCCCAACATTTGATAAAATGGGGCTCCGAGAGGACCTTCTACGTGGAATTTATGCTTATGGATTCGAAAAACCATCAGCAATTCAACAAAGAGCGATTCCTGCAATTCTCAAGGCTCGGGATGTGATCGCTCAAGCACAATCTGGTACAGGAAAGACTGCGACATTTTCGATTTCAGTACTTCAATCATTGGATACACAAGTTCGAGAGACTCAAGCTCTTATTCTGTCTCCAACGAGAGAACTGGCTGTTCAAATTCAAAAAGTGAGTACACAGAATGCGAAAAAAGATGTGAAAAACTTTTTTTTGAGCTCTAAAACTTGAATTTCTCTAACTTTTAATACATTTTTGAGAATATATCAAATTTCGATATATTTAAGGTTGTCCTTGCTCTCGGAGACTATATGAACGTCCAGTGTCATGCTTGTATCGGAGGAACGAATCTCGGTGAAGACATCAGAAAACTCGATTATGGACAACACGTTGTCTCTGGAACCCCGGGACGTGTGTTTGATATGATTCGCCGTCGTAATCTCCGTACTCGTGCCATCAAACTGCTTGTATTGGATGAAGCCGATGAAATGTTAAACAAGGGATTCAAAGAACAACTATACGATATCTATCGTTATCTTCCACCTGGAGCACAAGTTGTTCTTCTCTCCGCCACACTTCCTCATGAGATTTTGGAGATGACCAGTAAATTCATGACGGATCCCATCAGAATTCTTGTAAAACGTGATGAGTTGACACTCGAAGGAATCAAGCAATTCTTTGTGGCTGTTGATCGAGAGGAATGGAAGTTCGATACTCTTATCGATCTTTATGATACTCTCACAATCACTCAAGCTGTGCTCTTCTGTAATACACGTAGAAAGGTCGACTGGTTGACTGACAAGATGAAGGAGGCCAACTTCACTGTATCATCAATGCATGGAGATATGGAGCAGAAGGATCGTGATGAAGTGATGAAAGAATTCAGAGCCGGAACTACGAGAGTACTCATTTCAACTGATGTTTGGGCTCGTGGTTTGGATGTTCCACAGGTTTCATTGGTGAGCAACGCAGTCATTGAAAGCCATCGATAATAATAAAAATTCAGGTCATCAACTACGACTTGCCCAACAACCGTGAGCTCTACATTCACCGTATCGGTCGTTCAGGACGTTTCGGACGTAAGGGAGTTGCCATCAACTTCGTTAAGCAAGACGACGTCAGAATCCTCCGAGACATTGAACAGTACTACTCAACACAAATCGATGAAATGCCGATGAACATCGCTGATATCATCTAATTTCTTGTTGGCTGGAGTGAACGAAATAATTTATTTATTTTTTCTTGTTGCTTATTCACCCATCAAATCGAAAACTGATCCATAATTGTCGTTTTTTGAATAACTATCGTTAGTGCAAAGATCTCTCTCCATGTAATTTAAAATTATCCAGAGATTTTTGTGAAAAACCTTGATATTTTAAACTTTAATAAACTTGTGAACCCAAATTGTTACTTTTTATTGTGCTGAAATTGTCGAGAACTTCCCCGTTTGGTACCGAAATAAATATTAACAACGTGGCTTTTCACAATATAAACGTGACGTGTTGCAACAGTTCAATTTCAGAAAAGTTCGCCTCTCGGCACGTGGCAAAATTAAGTGTAAGTGTCTTTTTCTGCACCGATAAGAAATACTAACTTTTAATTACCTAAAGTTTCTTCATATTGAACTCTTGTTCGTGTGAATTAAAAGCAACACTATAATTTTTGTAGCATGCGTCATTTTGTTTCAGTTTACGGGCTCTTCAAATGTTGTTTGTTAATATGTGCAGCTTTCTCAACATTTTTTTGCGTTTTCGATCGGAAAAGCTTGGACGGCAAGCTGGCGTGTCACGAAAACTGAAGTGAGACAGTGTGAAAAATAATTACAAAAACTCGTAAATCGACACAAAAGGCGCACGCTTCGAATTATTCGCCGGTTTTGTCACGACTACAGTGTTGATTTATCAGATTTCTCGTGGAATTTCAGCAGTTTTTATAATTTTTTGCCATTTAATCTGCTAGAAAGTAAAGACAAACCTTTAACTAAAAATTGAGTTGGCACTTAATAAGTTAAAAATCGGAATTCCCCGAAAAGCGGGAGATTCCTTTTATCACATTTAAAAAATTCATGATTAGCAATTATTTCAATAAAATAATTATCTATTCCATGAAGCTCGTCGGCCTAATTTTCTTCTTTTTAATCATTCTTGATCAAAATTAGTTATTCTCGGGCGATTTTTGTGCATAATTCTATTGAATACCAAACAGGGAACGCTCCTCGGTTCATTTCTTCTTGCGATAACCGAGGAACAAGAGAATAGGTTATAGTGCGCTAATCTGTAGATACGCAGACACTCCGAAAGAGTACCAGAGAGAAAAAGAGAGCCACCCGCGTGCAGCAGTCCACTTCTCGTTCAACTACACTGACCAGCCTTTCCTCAAAAATAAAACGAAGAAGGGGAAGGCGTCGACATCGATGAAAAAGCAGCATGTCGGTTTTTTTGCTCCAAAAGATTGATATTTCCGCGCTGCGCATGCTTGGTTTCCAATTTCCGGATTGCTCATTTTTTCTTCTTCTTTTTAGCAATTTTTAATGACTGCGATTTCTAAGAGAAGAGGAAAAAAAGAACACTTTCTATAATCTTTTCGTCTCTTTCGTGTCTCACTCTGCCCGTTTCCTCGAATATCTCGATGTCGGCTGAATATTTATGAGTCATTTGTATCGAACATGCTCTCGTCTCTTCGTGTCCATTCAAATGGTTGTTTGGATTTTCTTTGTTGGTTTCTGAGCTTAGTGGAAGATTGAATGGCTCTCTGCTTTTAGAATGTATCTTTCTTTAATTAAATGTACAAGGATTAGACTGTCTATCTGTTCATTTTAAGTGAATTTCAAAAGTTTATTGTAATCCTTGAATAATTTCTTTTCTATCTTTCTAAAGACTCAAAAAAGAGGTTCAGTACTACCATTTAATTAGTTTTGTTAATTTTTCTCCTTCCTACTCACATACGCTATTTTTCTGTCTTTTTCCTTGAAAACAAAAACCCTATTGTTCTTGTAGAATGAGACTTATTGCTAGGCAACGACACATGTGACCCAATTCTCTTTGTTAGTCTTTTTTGTTATCTATGTCTTATTCTGGAATTCAAAAAGATACATAGAGTATGTATACCTTCATTCAAAAAATATATATTGATCGAACTAAATATTTTTTTATGTCATTACTAAGTTTTCAAACTAAAATATTTATAATTTTCAGTGTTCGAAGGGACAAAAGCCTGATGGAAGACCGACGATATCTTGATCGATGAGTTAGCGAGTTGACTCCAATAATGTAAGAAACATCGTCCAAGTTCCCTCAAATCCTTCTTTTCATTTCAGAATAAAATGTCAGTGTTCATTAGAACGAAAACGAATTGTTGTGGTCGATCATGGTGTGTCCGAGATCCATGTGGAATCATGTGTGCAGTCGTAACATGGTTTCTGATAGCATACGGACAAGTTTGTGTGTTTATGGTTATGTTATACTCATGGGAAACATATCCAATTCATACAGTCTTTAACTTTTTGATATTCGAAACGTTCAGTGTACTGGCGGTTATTAGTCATTTGAAGGTAAGTTTTTTCTTCAGTTTATGCAAAAAATTTATCAACAAAAAATCTTCAGACCATGATGACTGATCCAGGAGCAGTGGCGAAAGGAGACTGTACGGAGGAGACAGTTGAACGGATGCAGTTGTTAAATGGACATACTGCAATCTATAAATGTCAAAAATGTTCGAGTATCAAACCCGATCGAGCACATCATTGTTCAGTTTGTGAACGATGTATACGAAGGATGGATCATCATTGTCCTTGGGTTAACAACTGTGTTGGAGAGGGGAATCAGAAGTTTTTCGTGTTATTTACCGTAAGTTTTTGTTTTTCAATTGTGAAAATTCTGAGTATCAAACCCGCAATAAGATTTTAAAACATGAGATTCGCAATCCAAAACTGTAAATCCCGAATCAGAAATCAGAAGTTATAAATTTCAAATTTAATATACTTAATCTGAAATCCTGGATTATAGGAACCCTGATTTAGAGTTCTGAATTCTAAACTCTATATGTGGACTTCTGCAAATTAAAATCTGAAAATTAGCTTTTGAATCAAGAATATCGAACCTGACTTTCCTGATTCTTGAAATGTAAATGAAAATCTATAATCCAGAATCCTGATCCTTGAATAATTATGATTGATTGAAAAAAGGGCTAACGCCACTTATACTTTAAAATCAGATGTTAACAAAAAAAAATCTTAAATCGAGAACTCAGAATCTTTTTTTTAAAATTTTAGTTTAGAAAAAAGCTGGATCTTTTTTCAATTTCAAAACTTTCAATTATATTTTTTACTATAACCTCATCCATTTTCAGATGTACATTGCACTCCTCTCAATGCACGCTCTTTATTGGGGAATATGGCAATTTGTGCTGTGTGTCGGTGCCGAGTGGCAGAAATGTTCCTCCCTAACACCTCCAGGAACAACGCTTCTACTCATTTTCTTGCTCTTTGAGTCTATTCTTTTTGCGATTTTCACTGCAGTCATGTTTGGAACTCAAATTTCATCGATTTGCAATGACGAGACGACGATTGAGTCGATGAGAAGGTAATTATTTATCTGAAATTAATAAAACTATACATAAAAGCTGAAATTTTCAGTCGAAATGCGATGTTGGACGACGAAGAACGACAACGAAACAATTCGTGGAAAAATTTGCAGCTTGTATTCGGCGGACCGTTTGGTATACGATGGTTTAACCCTCTCGCGAATCCATTCGTTTCGAGACCCACTTTCGAGTATTCTGTTTGATTTCTTTTTATCAGTTTATTTTATTTTCAAAAAGAATGTGTAATTTAATAGAATGTCCAATCAAAACATTTTATGACGGGTTATCAACTCTTTGTGGTTTGTTGTTATCATATTATCGAGATTTATATTCAGCCTTTTTTATCTGCTTACTTTCTACTTATACTATATATTTCCTCCTAATTTCCCCCCTTTTCTTTGTATCTCATGAGTCCTAAATAATTGCTCCAAATCAAATTTCTATTGCATAGCATCAAAAATAAAAATGTTTTCTGAACAAAAGCGGTTTTTATGAAAATTTTATTATGTTCACATCAAATATTCAGCTTTATTTCTTACAAGGCAAAAAAAACAAATCACTGCTGCTCATTTTCTTATTTAATAAAACGTGGGCACTTACTGTAGTCGTGACGAAACCGGAAGACCAATTCGCAGCGTGTGTCGTTTGTGTAGATTTACGGGCTTTTGTAGTCTGATTTCGATCTGTTTTTCCACATTTCAATCAGTAAATTTCAGAAAATGGCACTAGAAATAGCAAAAGATGGTGGATTAGCACGCCCGAAAATTCTGGATCGGATTATACGGTTTCGAAAATTCATATTGATTATTGCATATCTTGGAGCCTACTTTTCATCACAATATTTATTTGATCCGGTTAATATGGAAGTTACAAGGTTTGAATATCTTCTCAAACTTAACTGAAGTACTCCCAGAACTTCAGAATATCCGAACATTCATTAATGCCAGGACTTGTTACACCGAAATTTGATAAAAGTGGAGTCGCTATTCAGCTGTACAGGAGGTTAACAGATTTACCGAAGTACGTTCAAACCTAGTTTTAAAAGTGTATATTTCCATATTTTCAGAACAAAAAAACAACAAAAATTCATTCTTGATGTATTTTCGGAGTTCGGTCTCCAATGTTTCACTCAAAAATGGAAATCTACAATAGCAGGATATCCGAAAAGAGGAGAAAATGTGTATGGATTCATCAGAGGACACAGAAATGATGGAGCAGAAGCACAACTGATTGTTGTTCAGTTGGGAAGATCTGAAAGTGCGCGACGAATGATTTCTCGAATGTTGGCATTTATTGATTACGCGAAAGAACAAGTCTACTGGGCGAGAGATTTTGTAATAGTTTTTGTGGATGGAGGAGATAAAAAAGAGTCGATCGATCAGGCTGCATTTGCTCTAGACGCTTTCCTTTTCAAATATCAAAAGATCGAGGCGTTGACATCGAAACAGTCGAATGGGACAGTGATTGCTGATGAAATTCAATCACAAACTGGTGCTTTAATAGCTGGAGTTGTCTATGATCTGTCTGGAATGTCTATAAAAGGACAACATATTATTAATATTCAAACGAACGGGTTGAATGGACAACAAGTAAATTTGGATGTTTTTAATGGAATTGTGAAGATTGCTGATTCAAAACATCATTCGAAAGTGGCCATTTATGGATTGATGCATAGGCATGCGGTAAGAATTTTGAGAAAATTTGAGAATGAAAGTAGGCAAATTTGGGAAAAAAATTAACAAAAAATTAACCAAGCTTTCAAATTCTATGTTTATCTCCTGGATTTTCAGTTTAAATAAATCGAAAACTATTTTTTAGAAAAAACTTTTAAATTCCAATTGATCAGGCTTCCACAAAAATTGCGAATTTTTTTGGTGGAAAATTCGAGTTACAATTTCAACAAAGCTCAGAATTCGGAATTTTCAACACACTCGATTTCCCCGTTTTTTTGATGGAAAAATGCTCATTTTCACAAAAATAATCATAACTATTGAAATAGCAATTTTTATTTTAACCGAAAAAATATTGAATTTACCATTTTTTTTTCCAACGTTTTAAATGCATGGTCAAAAAGTCAAGAAGTCGAATTTTCACTGCAATTCAAAAAAAATATTTGAACTTTTCAGAAAATTTCAGCAATAGATATATTTTTCTAATCAGAAGATACCTAATCTATCATTTGTTTACTTTCCTTTTCCAGCATTTCCGTTCCAGCATTTTCCCAATTTCCTTTCTTTTTCAGAGCCCCTACAAAGACTACTCTCCATACGACGTGCCTCTCAAAGCTCTCTTCACACAAGCCTTCGTTTCAATCGAAGGAATTCATAGTGTAATGGGAAAATATGGTGTCCAGGTACCGCCTAAACCCATTTTTGATTAAAATACGCAATAATCGTGCCTGGCACTTCCAAACCCACTAAAAAGGCAATAAGTGTCTATAAAATTGCCGACAGAAAACCTGAGTAGTGTCGTTTCGGCTCTCCGTCGACGTTTTTGGACAGAGGAAAATGTCGGGTGGGATTAGGTGAAACACGACCGAATCTCATATATGGGAAGTGGTCGTTCTGTCGTAAAACCGAAGGCGCCGTCCCTCATCTTTTTTTCTTCAGTGCTTTCTTTACTATTCCGGCTCCTTTTACTTAGACACTCTTAATGTACTATTTCAGGAGAAAGGAGACGAGAGAGCAAGTCTCAATTTTAATATTCCAATGTTTACATAGAGCAATCTCTTCTATTTATATTAAGATTGCTTAGGGTTCAGTGATCTCATTGAAACTATTTTGAAATCTGAAATTAATCTTATGACCCTAGATTCTGGAACAATCTTTTTGAGTGGGAGTTAACTGACTGAGATTCATGAGAGAAACTTAATTGCTTGAAATTGTCTTGAGATATCTATGGAAATCTAGGTTGATATGTTTTCCAAATCGTTAAAACATCCTCGATTCTTTGAGCTGAAAAATAATATCTGGAGTCTTTTGTAATGAAGCTTCGTTGTGCCTCCTGAAGAAATGATTGGTGGCGGATTCGCTTTTCTGAGATTCATTTTGATAGCATATCATGAAGACCAGGAACATCTGATCCGGTGTCACAATCAGGCATCAAAGCTAAACGTATGAATTTTGATATTTTAGCTATCATCACTAGGCTGAAAGTATTGTATATTTCCTGTAAATATGCAAATTTAATAGACAAAATAATTGCATTCATTTCATGGATCCTGCCAGAAACCAAGTCATGACTCATCGAAATGCCCTAGTTTTTGACAATTCCGCCCCTCTTTTTCTGTGGTTATTGATCTGTGAAGAAGTCAGAATTCTGTATTTATCAGTATTCAGCTGACTTTGAAATCAGAAATAGAATCCTCATCATAGACTCCACTAGAAAACTCGGACACCTACTCACTTTTCACTAATAGTTCGCCTAGTGCAAAAAGTACTTTTTAGCTTCCTAATCACCTCCATCAATCACCTAAAACTCCCTACCACAATCCTTCCTCATTTCTCCTTTTTTCAGGGTTTAACCGTCGGATTAAGTCACGATTATAGTGAACGACAAGCGGGACAGTTTATTGAGGAAGTCTCTCGTATGCTAAATAACGTTCTGGAGAGACTCCATCAGAGTTATTTTATGTAAGTTTGATCTATTTTTTCTAATTTGATCTACTTTTTTCTAATTTCGAAATGGCGCCAGTCAATTTTTGAGTGTGTTTCCATAAACAATAACCTTGTTCTTTATGATTTTACCCCTTCTTCGCTTCCAATCTTTCTGACTTTTAAAGCAATATTCAATTCCAGGTACGTGCTCTCCGACGACATGCACTTCATATCGATTGCACTATTCGTCATACCAATCGGTATTCTCATCAGTCCACTCGTCTTCCTCGTCTACTTCGAATGGAAGAAATGTCAAGTATTCCACTTCCCGCTCACCTATCCATTCATTCATTTCATCGGTTATATGCTCTATCTATTCACCACGTGGACCTATAAGCATGTTGGAACTCGATACGTATTTCAATGGACTCAGTACCCATTTATTGGAAAAGAAGGATGCGATGGAGCTTTCTCGCCACTATTCGATCTCATGCATTCGTTCCTCTTGTTTTCTGTCGTTCCCTTTGGACTCTACGCTTTTTACAAGTGAGTTGTTGGATAGCAAGCTCGCTCTACCGAAAATTTCATTTTTTCAGAGTCCCCGTACCATGTGTTCCAACAATGCGAATCTTCTGCCTCGTCGAGACAACTCTCGCCATTGTCGCCCTCGCCCTCACTAACGTGGGTCTCGGAATCTTCACATCAGCTGTCGTCGTTCCAGTTGTATTCCTGATGACGTATGAATCGTATCAGAGGTGAGGCAAATGAGTTGAAAAACTCTTCGGGTTGTAGTGAGCATGAACTGAAATTTAAATTTTATTATGACATGAAGAGACATGATGTCTGATAAATTGTAGTCAATGAGACATACAAAATTGACGTGATGTACTAGATTTCACGAATACAAAAAACAGTAGACCAGATCCCTTTTTCTTCTTGATCTAGTTCATCTGGCGCGCCTTAGACGCGATTTCGGATACTGTAGTTAAGACGAAATGAAACTATTTTTCTAGATTTCTGACGCGTCTTTAGCGTTTTTAAACGTTGTTCGAACTTTTAGATTACTGTAGTTATCTATTGTGTTCAAAAAGTTTGCCAAGAAATCCCTTCTTTCTCTCCAAACTTACACGAAAAAAATTAAGTAGATGAAATTTTTCTAGATTTTGTAGTTGTATCAACACCTGGCTTACTGATACAAACCTGCCACATACAACTGCTACTACTACTAATACGACTGTAGGAGAAGTAGTGACCACTACAATATACTAAATCCATACAATAATAGTACAATTCATATATTTTTTCAGAGAACGTAGCATATTCCGCTCGGGAATGTTGGCAATCCTCAGTCCGATGGTCGTGCTTACAGTGGTCGCCTACTCTCTTCCGGCATTCATCACTGTCATCATCCCTGACAAAGCCTATCAAACAGTAATTGGTGTTCCCGTATTCATGCTTCAAACAATGATTCAAACCGACGCTGCCAACGGATCGTGGCATTTATTCTTGATGACTTGTGTCGCCTGGCCTGTTTGGAATATGATCTTCGCCTCGTCGTTACGATATGATTTGGATATTGACCGTGCTAATATGACTCCTCCACCAACACCTGCACCATCCCTTGCTTCAACTGCCGCCGGTACTCCAGAAGACCCACCAGCCCGAGGATTTGGAAAAAGAACAAAGAAATAACTGGTTCATTGATTCATCGAAACTGTGTATAATACTTGTTATTACATTCCCATGGCTTTATTTATTATTACTTAATTTATTTTCAACTTCTATGTCCTTCTTATCCTTTTCTTTATATGTGATAAAATACACAACTCAACTAAATGTCCTCTCAACATATGTACGCTCTTTGGTGTCAAAGGCAATAGACAATTTGTTGACACCAATCTCCTAAAACGGATGGGTTTCGAAAGGCTGTAGAATTAGCAAATTTGAGAGCCGCCAAAACACTTGGATGCTCTCTGGAAGGGTACATAGAGCAATTTGCACTTGTCATCTCATCAAAGAATTCGTTTCTTATTCTGAAAAATGATTATAGGTATAGAAGAAGAATGCGAAAAAGTATATAGATGATGTGGAAACCTGAAAGTGAAATCATTCTTTTCTTTCGACTGAACTATAGTGATTTGTAGTGTACAGCGTAGACATATTGTTACTTTTTCTGTTGGGAAATCATGCTTTTAGTGGAACGAGGATTGATTAGAACCGCCCGTTCTTTCTTAATTTATCAAGAATTTTGGAAATTTGACATTCTTTTCCGAAAACAGAAAACAAAATAGATTTTCGTGAGAATGTTCGTCTGAAAAGCTTTTTGTGAATTCGGACTTTTAAACTCTCCTTCGGTCCCTAAAGCTTTTTCTTTTATCACCGCATTGTTCATAAATAGATCCTTCGCCTACGTGGCGCAGCCGGTTGTACACGCCGCCGCCATTCAAAGGGTCAAGAGTTCAATTTTGACTGGGTGGGAATGTATTTTTGATTTCTTTTTTAACCTTGTGGGAGTGATAAATGATGATAGGCGTCTTCTGACTCAACACTTTACACTTTTAGATAATAAACGGAGGTCATCATCATTTCGCCACGAGTATCGTCATACTGTTCGAGAAATTCTGAATTCAAGGAATTCGAATGATGTGGTTTCCCTTTGTTTATTTATTCTAGAACAAACCGTTTTTTTGTGTCTCTAGACACATCCTGTCAATTAGTCTTCTGAAACTTGATACTCATGTTTTTATTTTCGAAATCGAATTCTGTAATTTTCGTTGAATTTTTTTTCGATTTCCAGCCCACGCCTTCTAACTTTTTTCTCAGAATTTTTAAGGTTTCTGATGTTTTCTGACAAGAGATTCCGGAGGTAACAAGGTACACGTGTTCCTCACTCCTCAATTTTAACATTTTAATAGAAAACTGATAACACGTTTCTGCTATTCGTAATCATTTTTCATTCGACAGTAGGCGGAGAACAAAGACAATTTTTGATTTACTATAATTGCAGAAAATGAATCAAATAATTAATTTTCTTAAAATAACGGTAAACATTTCTTACTGTACCTCTTTGGGTCTTCTGCCCACTTGTTCTGTTTTGTGCCGTGTTGGTTTTCACTTGTTTTTGCTGGAATTTTTCTAGATTTTCTTTAAATATTTTGATTTTAAGAGATACAGTAACCCACTGGATGAATTTAGACTTTGTACGTCAGTTTAATAAGAAATTCGGTGCACCCGTGTCTGAATTATATCATCAGCCGTTTCGCAGTTTTCTCGATTAAAGTTTAATTTTCAAAACCAGCTCGCCATGAGCTTTCAAACGAGTATAATCATCCCTTGGCTTTGCGACCACGGGATCTGGCCACGAGCCGACAGTAGCCCAGTTTAAAGGTGGATACCGTAGTTTCCGTGCCGAGACCCACTCTCGACATGATTACACGCATTCGAACGGTCTCTGAATCAGGAAAAAACAGACATTATCGAGTCTTGAACATTTTCCTTCTAAATTTGGCACATGTTTCCTACGATTTGTCAAATCTGTGCTCCCCGAAATCCACTCTGCTAAAACCGAAATGTCAATTGTCAAATGACGAAGCGCACGGTTATTTCCTCTCCTCCCAGAAGACGTCACATAAGATGACACCCCCGTCGTCCTTCATCATCTGAATCGTTTTATTTTTATTCCCTTCTCGTTCTTCTTTTTCACTAATGGCTTCTTCTTCTTCTTGGATCCTCTTCTTTCTTCATTCCAAAATCTTTTTTCAAATGTAATTTCATCCGAGAACGTGAGAATATTCTTCATCTTCTCCCCACGTTTTTCCATTTTCATCCCGAAACTAAACTAATTGTGTGCTTTGCTTTCAATACGACCTTTATTCCAAAAAATCGGTTCAAATTTCCGTTAAGCGTAGGGGGGGGGGGGGGGGAAGGGGATTTGGAAAGGGATCTAAAATGATATACTTTTTAGGCCCCGCCCACTTTCTGGAGAGAGCTCCACTACTTCTGAAGTGGGCGGAGTCTTGTCCGATGCGCCTACAAATTTGGACTATAAAGTATTATTTTCTGAATGGAAAAAAACACAAATGGACACTCCTTTTTTTGAATCAGATCTGGTCAGAAAGTTTTCTGTCGACTTATAGTTAGGTTTGCAAAAAATGATGAAACATCTTTTATCAATTCTTTTATGTAAGAGGTCTTGATGATTTGTGTTTCTTTCCTATTTCATTCTAAGTTTAGTTGTAGAAAAAAGAATGAAACGATAGCAGGTTCGTACCCCTTACCTTCTGCGCGGATACCAAAAGGGTAACCACCTACGCCAACCAAATCACTGTAGATCCTGCTGTTCAAGTAGGTCATAAACCTGAGCTTGTCACCCTATTCGTCGGCTTTCAAAAATAGTAAACCCAAATATAGCATTCTTGTTGTGGCTTCTGAGTTTAGAAATTCGGGAATTCTAGAGATTAGTATTTGATTTGTATCTTCAGAAAGACTCTACTAGTACATCTAGAGAACTAATCAGAACCAGAAGATTTTATATTCCCACTACTTTCCTCAAATCTTTGCTCTTTTTCTTCCTTTTTCCTTATAATGTTCCTCATTATTTTCCATTCTAAACCTATTATTTTTGCAGAAACCCCCTCGTTTTCCTAATATCAAAATGTCAAGAAGTTTTGCCTTGTTCGTTCTTCTCTGCGTCCTTCTCTCCAGCTTCTCCACTGCAATTCCTCTCCGGAGTCTGGTGAGTAACGCTCTCCCCTGAAAAGGGAACTTTTCTTGACCGCCCTGAAAACTGCTCGGCGAGCGTGGCTGAGTGGTCTAGTGGTATGATTCTCGCTTAGGGTGCGAGAGGTCCCGGGATCGATCCCCGGCTCAGCCCACTTACTTTTAATTAATTTTTTGCTTTTCAGTTTCTTCGTTCCTACGATGATATCAATCAGGAAAGCGTTTCCAGAGGTTATTTCGCACCACAAGAGACCGTAAATGAAATTGATAATTCAGATAGCAGGTAAGAAAATAAGGAAATTGATAAGCAAACTACAGTAGACTTTATTGCAATAAAAAATTGCAGTAAAATAAAAAGGAAGAAAATAAAATAGTCATTCAGATAGGATTCAAAGAACTTCTGGATTACTGTAATTGTTCATTTTCAGAGCAAAACGTGGACTTGATCTTCTGAAACGACGAGTTGAAATCATTGAGAGGAATCGTTGTTTTTTCAATCCAATCACATGTTATTAGTCATCTACTGAATCCGGTGATCTACTTCCATTATCTCATAATTTGATCTCTTTTCTTTCATTTGATGATGATTTTTTTTTACACTCGTTGCTTTCTTTTCGTTCCCAAATGAATCGTGTCAATTCTGATTTCCTTTATTTCTCGGGATGAAGTTGAGTGCCACATTTTCCACGTGGACGAAGAAAAGCGTAAAACTAAACATGATTCAGAAATTTGAAGAAAATAATATCATTTCAATTCGATTACTAGAAACAATTCACTAATTCAACTCGGAATAATGAGTAAGTGAGACTTAAAAAAACAGAAAAACTTGTGCTCCACCAGAGATCGAACCCCCGAGTACCCACTCCAGAGGCAAAAGAGAAACCAGTTACACCTCACGTGCATATTTTCAAATTGAGACAAAAGTTCTTATAACCTTGGAGAAATTACAACTTTTGCCATATTCCGGGACATAAAATCGTTGCAGCATCTGAAAAGAAAAAAAGCGACAGAGAGGAAGAAAAACGTACGAAATCATCCTCAACTGGTAAAAAGAGATCGAAAAATGAAAAAAGTAGAGATGGAAGAAGAACTTCGGATAGAACAAAATCAGAGGATACGAAAGAATCAGGGAAAAAAGATTCGAGTCCACAGAGACAAAAAAGTCAATCCTCACCGAGAAAACCGAAGAAAAGTGGGCTCAGTCCTCCGCCATCGTCACTTCAGAGTCTTCCAGGAGAACTCATAAATGTGAGATTGAGATCCGAATCCAATCATTGTCTTTTTTTCATTTTTCAGGAAGGAATGGATGTGACACAATGGGAAAATACACCATATAAGGACGAAGCCGCTGGAAATGTAGTTGAAGATCCAAATGAATATGTGGTTGATAAAGTTGGAGAGGGTACTCCGTTCCTTACTGAACAGAAGCAAGTCATGCTTCAAAAAGGAGAACATTTGTTCGATAAACCAATGTATACACTGTTTTTTCTTTTCGTGGAATTGGTGAGTTTGCAAAAAAGTTGAGGAACTTGAAAAGGGTGAAGGTAATGTTCGACGGGTTTATGACATCTGAGATTGCTCACAGCGTGCTTTTTTGGTGTGAAAGTTAGGATGGCTGTCCACCAATCTGACATCTCTGGTTCGATTCCTGTGACCACAATTGTCAAAATCCGGGTCGGCCAGCATTCAAAAATGGGTACCTATTTTCAGACAAAATTTTTCAATTTTTTTTGAAATTTCAGAGTAAAAGCGCCTAAATTAGGCCTGATAGTTAAAAATAATTTATTTTTGAAGCAGCAGAAACTCTCAAATCTAATCCCCTACTCCATAATTCAATGTTTCAGATCCTCGGATTGACAGTAACGGTCTCATGGAGTTTTTTTCTAGACAGCAACGAATTCACACCAATTCTCTTCTGTTTCGCCAATATTATCATCATCATTATCGTGATTCTCATCTTATTTGTGATTCAATTTGGAAGGTTTAATGTAGTCAAAGAGGAGTTGGATGAAGATTTCAGATATCGGATTCCTTATCATTGGAAATATTGGGTAAAGCCCCTGAATATTCAGAAATCAGAATTGTTTTCCAGATCTGTGTTCTCCACTTCCTCCGATTCTTTCTAATCTGTTCCAACATCTCGATTGCCGCATTGGATAATGACTTCGACGGTGGAACAATCACTATGGTATCAGCGATGCCTGTCATGCTTATCTTATCAGCAGGTCATGTATTTTTTGCATTAAAACCCCAATAAATGGAGTTTTCCTTTAGATATAAATATTCATTAAAAACAATAACAATTGTTGAATAAAAATATAAATTAATGATTTCTTTTAATCTATGGAGATTCACTGGCGAACACAAGCTTAGTTCTCTCTGGACACGAACAATAAGCGGCATCTGGTCCAGGGGCTCCTGGTGTTCCATCTCCTCCAGCCACTCCATCACTTCCTTTTTCTCCATCCTTTCCTGGAGCTCCTTGAATTCCTTCACTTCCATCTGCTCCAACTTCTCCGTTTGCTCCTGGCTGTCCATCTTTTCCTGGTTCTCCAACAGGTCCTTCTGGTCCAGCTGGTCCAGGTGCTCCTGATCCACGTTGTCCATTCTTTCCTGGTGCTCCTGGAGGTCCGGCCTCTCCTGCTGCTCCAGCATCTCCTGGTTCACCTTCTGGTCCGGTTTCTCCAGCCGCTCCTGGATTTCCAGCGGCTCCTGGAGCTCCTGGTTGTCCATCTGGTCCTGGAGCACCTGGAGCTCCATCTGGTCCAGCTGGTCCTGGCTCTCCGGCTGGGCACTTGATGCATGGAAGTTTCTCGTCTTCGAAGATCAAAGAAGATCCGGCGTTTCCGTCTTTTCCTGGGTTTCCAGCTTCTCCATCGGCTCCTGTAAATCAAATATAAATAAATCTTCGTCTACTGCCTCCAAGATACTCAAGAGCTGCCAACACTCGAGAAATTACACTAATAACCTGCTCGCATACACATGTTGCGAAATTCCAAGAGGCGGTGGGCGCAAATTTCTATAGGGCTTGAGAATCTAGATCAAATCGTGGCCGCGTGGCGCAATGGATAACGCGTCTGCCTACGGAGCAGAAGATTGTAGGTTCGAATCCTGCCGTGGTCGAAACGGTTTTTGCTTTTTTCTGTTGTCTAACCTGGAAGTCCTGGTGCTCCGGGTGGTCCAGCCTCTCCTGGTGGGCAATTATTTGGTCCGTTGGCACAGGCGCATCCACATGGTTTATCGTCTTCTCTCTTCTTTCTGTCGAATGTGTTCGAGGAGACCATATCTTTCCATGCGACATCAGAGTAGTGCTAAAAATCTGATTTCGTTTTGAAGAAGTGGAGAACTAAATACCTTGAAAGATTCAATTTCATCTAGAGAAGTTTCCAGGAACTCTTGAGCATCAAAGTACAAAGATCCAGCTATGAAAAGACTGGAGAGAATTGTGACACCGCAAACGGAAGTGATGAAGAGAAGTACAGAACTTGTGGTTGACATAATTACTGAAAATACAATAAAAGTTTTGACAGAAGTCTATATAAACGGTATAAATGGTGAGATAGATCAAATCGTGAGTGACAGTATAATGAGAAGGCGGGCGGGGAGTATGTAATGAATCTAAAATTGAACATAAATACCCTTGAAAAGCTAGTTTTCTCAGATTCAGAGACGCCACAGGTAACGTGTTTTTCTGTGATAAGAGAAGCTGTGGGTGGAAGACAGAAGCAACAAAAAAAGAAAAGATATTCGGTTTTTTCTCCCTTTTTTATCCCTCCTCCCAAATGGATATCATTCTGAATGCGCAATCATTTGGCAGGTTTCTTGCGTACACGGAAGTGAAAATCGGAGGGAAAATTTATTAGTGAAAGTATAGATATTCGCAAAAGAACATAATAAATTATAATCATTGACAGGATGAGGAAGAGGGATGAGTTGGAGTGGAGGATGGACACCGCTTGTTTTTCATTCGACGGTTTTGGAACCAGATTTTGATCTGAAAATTGATAGAATTAGGTTAAAAATCAATAAAGAAGAGATAAAAAGGATTTGTGAGGTATTGGGAGTTGAACCCCAGTAGCCTGAACTATAACCGAGCGCGTAGACTACTTGGCCATAAAGGCAAAGCGCTGCTGCGAACGTAAGATACTGATAAAGCAGAGACTACGCCGACCGAACTACAAGAATAAACATTCCACTAAATTACAGTACCTGAGTCTCCGAAAGGGAAAGTTGCTGTGCCAATTGATATCTTCTCGGTCTGCTCAAATACCGATTATCGGAGAATTGTTTCTCCAACTGTACCAGCTGCTCACTACTGAATGCCGTCCTCGGTCTTCTCATCTTTCCCCATGCTTGCCACGCATTCACTGAATCTAGAAATCATCTTTAAACTGCTTTCTAATATTTGTCAACGCCTACATGTTAGTGCCAGATGGTCGTAAAGAAGTGGCAGAACAGGTTGAACCAATGAGGTGTACGTGGTAAGTGGGTGCACTGCTGTCGTGGTGGGAGAGGCTGCAAACAGATGGAATCTAGAGGGCAATGAGATGGCATTGAAAATGTGGCCGCGTGGCGCAACACAGGTGAACCGCTGGGAATCCTATGTGTGAAGGTGCCAGAATAGCGTCCTATATGTGTCCATAAATGAAACGTGGACCGCGCGTGTGGCGTATATGTGTGGTCGTCTTTTCTGTGTACTGGCAGCGCGTGCACCCATATAGCTCCCATATACGTTCCATGTATGGTCCATATTTGAGGGTGGCGGCCGGCCGCCGCAACGACACTCCGGAATTACACGTGGGCGTGTTGTTTACCGTAAATCGACGCGACATTTTTTCTATAAGTCCGGGCCCATTTTCTCCGTTTCTCGAAGTTTTCACCTATTTTCTTCATTCTTTTTGCACAAAACAGATAATGGCAAACTTCAAAAATAAAAATAAAGCTATTTAAACTTACGGAAACTTATTTTTTTCAATACAAAAGTTGTTCTTTTCTCAATAAACTTAAATTTTAGCTTTTTGTCGAGAAATTCGAGTCTTGTGTTTTTCTTTACTTCGGTATGATAAGAAATTATATTTTTTCAGATTGATTTAAAGGTAAGAAGGTAAGTATTTGTCATACCGAAGTAAAGTCAAAATACCGGACTTCGAATTTCGTCGGCGGGTTTTTTTTTCAGAGTTCAAAGAAAAGCTTGAACATCAAAAATTGTTTTATAACCGCCAAGCTAACCTATAATATTTATATGAAATCGTATGTGATTTTCAATTTTTCATGAAGTATTGCCATTATCTGTTTGAAAAATGAAGAACTTCGAGAAAGAACGGAGAAAATGTACAAGTCCGAGAAATGGAAAGTGAACAAGTTGAAAAAAGGAATAGTGAAACAACATAATAACATTACATACCTATCATAACAATGAATTAGGGCTTTTTAGTGTTTCATACAGAATAATCAACCAAATACGGTTGGTAGAATTAATGCTGATATGCTATCCATATGCGTTCCATATGCGCCCCACGTTTTCGGCCGACCGCGCGTGGATCCATATGGGCACATATAGGGCCCAACCCTCATTCTTTTTAGCCACATATTCGCCACCGCGCGGTTCCATATGTGTTCCCCAGCGGTTCACCTGTGAATGGATAACGCGTCTGCCTACGGAGCAGAAGATTGCAGGTTCGAATCCTGCCGTGGTCGAAACTCTTTTGTTTTCGGTAACTCACTTTGTGTTTCAAAACAGTTGGACGCGGAAAAATGAGCAGCTTTCGCAGCCATCTTCATTAATTCTTCAGAGCAGCTGTTTGAATAATTATTAGTAGAGCACGAAAGGTCTGTGGGTGAGAGGGGTTCCTCTGACTTTTCCACAGAAGGAGGTGACGTGGAAACAGTTTTAAGGAGCGAGTCGATTGAGGAGAACATGATCGAATCGAATGAACGAATATGTTGCGTATTCTGGGTGGAGCCCTGCTCCTTATCGTATGAGAACCCTCATGGGAGATACCCGGACGCGCGGCTCGGTTCATAAGCGACTACGGTAGGCAGGCAGGGAGCTGAGCTGGCGCCGAGAGGGATGATTGATATTTCGGAAAGCATTATATAGCGCCTTGGTTTTCATTTAGGATGAAGAAAAGAGAGAAGCCGAATCCCCCCTCGGGAGATCACTTGTTGAAATTTTATAATTTTCGGCTTGTTTTCGGTTTCTTGACACTTGATTGATGGCTACTTAGAGGAGAAAATGCTTTTATGAAATTCTATTTGAGATGGGAAGAAAAAAGAAAGAAATCTCTTTCAAAACTTTATTATTCCTTCTCACAATACAAAAATTAATAGGAATCGAACGTTGATATGGATTGATGACGAGAGAGAGTCCTTAAAGATCTACAACTTGTTGAGCATCGCTTTGGCGTCGTCAAGGAATTCCTGCTCGGCATCAGAATACGGTTCGATGTCGATGAGCTCACCGAGATATTTTTTGGCGTTGGCCTGAAAGAAAAAGAGATTCAAGAGCACGACATCTTCCCTTAAGACCTTATCCTTGACTGCCACGTAGCATTTTCCGATGTAGAATAGATTCTCCATCCACTTCGGATTCACTTTATACGCAGCCAAGAAGTCCTCATTCGCCTCTTCATAAGAATGAGATGGTGGCTGTTGGTAGAAAGTGGAAGCCAATTTCTTCTCAAGCCAAGTCAACGAAGCGACCGAGTACTTGTAACGACCACGTAAGTGAAGAAGTGCAGTGTCTTTTGGCTCCTTAGCGAGAGCCTTATCCAAAAGTTCCTTGAATTTCTTACTGCACTCCAATTTCTCTTTGGTTGCCATGTACTCCGTGGCTTGTCCAGTCAAAACTGCATTCCATTTCAATGATTTGAAGTGACTCGGGTCTTTCTGAACGGCCTCCTCCGCGAATTTCAGTCCATCGTCGATGGCAGCTTTTCTCTGAGCCTTCGGCATACAGGCCGATCGTTCATGCATCATTTGAGCCATTCTCCAGAGAACCTCAACCGAACGATCTCCTTTTGCGATGCGCTAAAAATCTCAGTTTAATCTAGAAATTTGTCAGACCTGAGGCGTTCCAAGTCTGAAAACTTACCGCTTTGAGCAACTCAAAACCTTGATCGCGGTTCTTGGTTCCGAAGGTCTTGTCAATTTCATCAAAGCTCTAAAAATGTTTTAAAATTATCGTTTCAGAGAGAAAAAAACTAACCATGGTTGTGGAAGCGACGAATTATAACTCTCGCGGTTTAATCGCAAAGAAAAATAAGACTGATTTCAAGTTCAGACTGAAACTGGGGCTCTGATGGAAAATGATAAAATGACCCCACGTGGCCTCCTGAATTCAGGCAGAGTCACGTTTTTATGTACGAAACCTCGTAACTTACGAAAGTCAAGAGGATTTCACGTTTTCAGTATGTTTGTATTTCTTTTCTCAAAAAACAGTAACTTGATGAAAGAATCCATATTTGTTCTGGGAATCTGATTCGAAACGTGGCCGCGCAGCGCAATGGATAACGCGTCTGCCTACGGAGCAGAAGATTGTAGGTTCGAATCCAGCCGTGGTCGAAACTTTTTTGCTCATTTTTGTTTCTTCAGTTCATCCTTCCATCTACTTTGCTAGATTTGGAAATGTCACTCATTCGCATTCACCGCCCTCCTTGTCTTGTCACAAACGAATTTGAATATTCATAAGCGCCTCCTTTTCCCTCAAAACGCAAAGGGTCAAAAAGTGAATGTTTATTCGTATAAGTGAATGAATTTCGAAGCAAATATTTACAGAATATATACAGAGAAAAGTCTTCATTTCCGCCAATGCACTCTCTTCTTTTCAGCCTGAAATACCGGTGGACTTTTGTTGGAGGTACTCGGAGAAGCTGATGGGCTGGAAGCATTACGCCAACTACCGTAATCCCTAGAGTCAAGGGTGACCAATGGTTCGAGACGACGTTGTTTCGTATTACGGTTCAAGCATGTTGCATCTGGAAAATATGGGCACCTCGGAGTTGTGATCGGAAGAAGATTTTTCTTATTTTAAAAATTTTCTCAATGTGGTTGAATTCTCAGACCCGGTGGAGTTTTCAACCACGTGTATTTGCATGGGTTCGAATTTCCAAAAGCAATTTTTGTAATTTTTAAAACGGTTTTAAATAAATTGAAAAACTGAAAAAAATGAAACTCACCAGCACGAGAGACGGGCATGTTTCCCGATAGACGGATAAGGGGAAAACTGACTTTTTCGGCTGTTTTTGACTCGTTCCGTTTTCCACGCAAACACGCCCAAAAGATATTGAGAGGGCAGGTGGAATGGACAGAATTTAATCCAAAGATTACACAGAAAGAAAACTCTTGAAAAAAGGAGAGAAAAGGTGTGGGAAAGAGAGAGAGAGAAATCAGTGAACAACAACAAGAAAATGTGTGTGTGTTCCGCGACGTTGATTTTTTAAAACGATCAAAATATTCGTATTGGAAACGAAACGAAACGAAAGATCATGAAGATGGCAAAAGAGTGGACAGGAAATGGACGGTGACTCAGAATCAATTGGAAGAATAAATGGGGTTTTTCCCGAGAATTTGAATCTTGGGTTTTATTGGAAAGTGGAAATATTGAATTCAGGCGAGAAACCTGATTGATAAAATCGAGTTTGACCTGCTGTGGGGAAAATTGAGTCTCATCACGAAAACTACAGTATATGAGGCATAGAGTTCATACCGTAGTTTCGTGGCAAGACCTAACTTTAGTTTTCGTGGACATCTGGCAAAATTTGAACTCTGTAAATCGATTTACAGTGAGTTATGCACGTTTGAAGTGTCGATGCACCATGTGAGGGCAACTTTCTCATTTTGCAGGAATTTGGGAAAATCGGCTTGAAACCGTTACTATAACATTTATTCTTTCTCTGATATAATTAATTTTTTAGTTAAAAAGGCACCATCTAGAAATTTATCGTTTCCGAGTTTTCTGGCTTGTGTCATTTTTCAGAGTGAGTATCTCTTCCAGTATTACAGGATTGATAGATCTCGCCACGAAATTGCAGTAGCAAAGTTTAAAGGCGCACACCGTAATTTCGTGGTGAAACCCAACATACACCAAACCTTACCGTGATTATACTCAATTGGAAGATCTCGATGAGTCTGTTTCAGAATTATAAGATTCAATGAAGACGAACCCCTATTTACGAATCTGAAATACCAATGCGCTGCAGGCGCGCCAGTTCTTCAAGTCCAAACTTTCATCGGTTTCCGTACGGATGACTAATCCTTTTCAATGACTCTCTGTATGATTTCAAACTTTCAGACTGTTTGTTTTCAGAATCTCATATAGGTGAACACTCATTGTCAACCTTCCCTCCGTCCAATTGACTTCCTCGTCTAATTCATTGTCAATTTAGTCATTTTAATGACATCATCAACGTGTGTCCATTATCAAGAAAAAAGAAGAAAAAGAAGGAAAGAGATCAGCGAATTTCACAGAAAAATAACCAAAAGAAAGAAGTAGGGGAGGAGGGAGTAAAGAGACAAAACTGTTACAAAAAATGTTTGACCGAGAGAAATTAGAAGAAGAAGAAGACGTCCTGTCTTCTTCTTCTTCATTACTCTTTATCAGTTTTCATCGAATCGAACTAGCCGAATTAGAAGAGAGACAGTGGTTTTTTGTTCTGTTATTTTACGGGTTTGATTTGGTTTTTCAATTTGGAGACTTTTTCATACTATTTTGACTGTGCCACGATTTCGCGATTTTTCAGATTTTCGCAAAATTTTGATATGTTATAGAACAAATCGACATCTCCATTTTTGCTTTTGACAGTTTTTTATTTCTTCGGACGGTTTTGTGATAAAAATTTTGAAAACTAGGGAAGCCAAGCTCTCTCCGCCCCTCGAGCTCTTACAGAAGCGATTTTCTCCCATCAATTATAGAAACACCCTCGTTCTTCATTTTCATAGTTTGTGATATCTCTTCTTGTTCTCCAGATAAACACATTTGAACTCAATCTCTTAAAAAATAGAAACGGAGAGGACGCAGAGAGATCATACACTCTAGTTTCTCTCCGTCTCTCATCAATTTCTAAAAATACGATAAATACGATAATATGTTGTAGTAAACATCTGGATCTTCATTTTCGTAGTTGACAACTTTTTGATTGCTCATCTGGTTTTCGAGAAATGCACTGTCAAAGAAAGTAGAATTCAAAAAAAGCTTGCTGTTTCTAGAGGCGCATGTCTCATAACCATGAAATTCTATCATTATCTTTTCAACTACAAAAACAAAAATCAAGGTTTGCTTGACACAAACCACGAAAGTTTTTCATTTTTGGATAACACCGTACCCACCTCCTAAACTTCACAGTGTTCCAACCTCTTTATTGTTTTGCACGTCTTCTTGTTGTACCCATTCCATGTCAAAGAATATATCCAAGTAAACAATTTTGTTCTGTTTTTACCCGAATGTGTCCCCCAAACCGAATTAATCTTCTGATCTATCTTTTTTCAGGTCACCCGGCCTCAAACAACCATGAAATATCTCTACAGTATCCTCCTCCTTCTATTCCCATTATTCCTAAATGCACAGGACCCATGTGCAAGTGCTCCGACGGAAACTGCAAAGATTCTCTGTCGACAAATTCATAAATGGGATGATGGCGCAAGGGTTGGTTCTTCTTTTTTTGTGTGATAAGAGTGGCATCGGTCAAGGGCATTTTGGACAGAACTGATAGAATTAGAAGGTCAAAGATCTCTTTGATTACAGGAGGCATCGAAAAAGAAGAAGATAGCACTACCACCAGGACTCGCAAAGGGAATGGCTGCAGAGTTCGCTCCGATTGCATCGAATATCTATCAGTGCATGGATCTGCCGTGTCTGTGCTCTTATCTCAGAGGAACTGCAACTGGAAATGGAGGATGTACACTTCCAAATGGACAACCACTTCAGAAATCTGTTAGAAAAGAGTATAGAATGCTAACGGATGATGAGAGGAACAGACTTCATGCTGCTTTTAGAGCACTTAAAAATGTTGGTTTTTGAATGTTGGAATGGTTGGAATGGGAAAGTGAACAGTTAGGGAATTCGAGTATGTCACAAATCAATTGAATTTTATAAACTTACTTGGGAAGGTCATGGAGTCAGTTTGAAGTTACAGGACTTTACCTATATCATTGGGAAGCCGAGAGAGAGAGAGCAGATTCCAAATATATATTCAATTTTTACCCTCGAGGTCTACTAGTCGAGAAGAAAGGGGTCAAAGTTCTCAAAAATGTCAAATTATCACCTTTCTGATACTCGAAAATTTTAAGCTCTTTTTAAAAAAACAATTTTCGCATGTCAGAAAGGTAATGATTTCTCATTTGTCAGAACTTTGACCTTGTTTTTCTCGAATGTCGAGGGAAAAAACTGAATATATAAGACGGTTGAAATTTTAAAATTTTTTGCTAGCGAATTAAAAAATAGATTTCTATAAATAATCTGTACTGAAAGTACAATATTTCCGTGAATTTGAACAATTATGCAATAAACTGGCAATTGCTAGAAAAAGTTGCACGTGAAGCACAGAGTTTTCCAACTTTGATCTGTTCACGTCATTTTCTGTTCTTTTTTCAAAGTTTGTTCAAAAGTACAAGTACAGAATCGGTATCAATACCGATTCTGTGAAATTCCTCCAGATTCGGTATGCATACCGATTCTGTACTCTGCATAAAAGGTCACGTGAAAAAAAGGATTTATCCAAGTTTATTCAAAAGTACAGAATCGGTATCGATACCGATTCTGTACTTCTGTACCAAACAACAATTCTGTATAAAAGGTCACGTGAAATATTGAAAATCCTCGGTTTCGTATTGTCAAATTTTATTTATGATATTTTCGTTTACGTGGATTCAAATCTGATGTTCATCGAGTTGATAAACTGACAAAAATGACAATTTTCGATGGATACTGTGAAAAAAATAAAGTTTCGACAAGGATTTTCAAAAAAATTTTGGCGGGAAAAACACTTTAGTGCATTTGTGAACAGTAATCACCTAGATTTTGTTATTCGATTTTGATCAACTTCACATTTTCTTATTCAACAACACAAAAAAGTTTGTGTTAATGAACATTGCAAAAAAGGTTTTAAAGTGTTTCCTTTTATAGTAAGAAAATGTGAAGTTGTTCAAAATCGAATAACAAAATCTAGGTGATTATCCATCGAAAATTGTCATTTTTGTCAGTTTATCAACTCGATGAACATCAGATTTGAATCCACGTAAACGAAAATATCATAAATAAAATTTGACAATACGAAACCGAGGATTTTCAATATTTCACGTGACCTTTTATACAGAATTGTTGTTTGGTACAGAAGTACAGAATCGGTATCGATACCGATTCTGTACTTTTGAATAAACTTGGATAAATCCTTTTTTTCACGTGACCTTTTATGCAGAGTACAGAATCGGTATGCATACCGAATCTGGAGGAATTTCACAGAATCGGTATTGATACCGATTCTGTACTTTTGAATAAACTTTGAAAAAAGAACAGAAAATGACGTGAACAGATCGAAGTGAAGCAAATTTGTTCTACATCATGATTTTTCACACATTTTTGAACGAAGTCTAAAACTAAAAAATAAATATGTACTAGTACAAAATTTCTCAATTTTCAAGAAAATAAGTTCGTGAGCAAGAAATTTTGAAATTTCGACCGTCTTATATATATTTGGAATCATCGTTTTCTCAGCTTTCCAATGATATATAAATAACTCCAAGCTGAGTCCATGACCTTCCCTAGTTAGCCGTAACTTACCGATTTCCAGAATGGAGAATACGAGAGAATCGGTCGAATCCATTCCCAAATGTCAGCCGCCGGAGGTGCTCACTCAGGTCCCGCTTTCCTTCCATGGCATCGTGAATTCGTAAAACGTGTCGAGTTTGCTCTCCGTCAAGTCGACCCAACTGTCAATCTTCCATATTGGGATTCCACTCTGGATAGTGGTCTTCCACGCCCAGCTGATACGATTATGTTCAGGTATCTATCTGTGTGTCTGTATTTCCATCTACACCGATTTTTTCCAGTGAATATCTCGTCGGAGGTACTGGTCTCGTCAACAACGGACCCTTCACTAATTGGAGAACACTCGCTGGAAGACCTCAAATCCAGAGAGCAGTCGGAGCACAAGGAGCGCCTCTTTCTCAAGCAGATATTGATTTTGTAATGAGACAAACCCAGATAGATCAAGTGCTTTCATTCACTGCTCCTCAACAAGGATGTCCATATCGAACTGACTTCAATTGTCTTGAATACACTCATGGAAATGTTCATATCTTTGTCGGAGGAGATATGTTTGATACTGCCACGTCATCCAACGATCCCTCCTTCTTCCTTCATCACGCCTTCGTTGATTTCGTTTGGGAAATGTGGAGACTTGCGAGACAGTCGAGAGCTGATAGAGAGATTGCATTCCCACCGGATAATCAGTTGTGTGCTTCTCCACAACATTTCGGAGCTTCACCAATGCAACCGTTCAGTCCGATGAGGTCAGTTGGCTTCAAAAAATTTACTTTTATAAGGAATAGACTACGAAATATAGAGTTTCAGTAGTTTTTGTGGTGGGGCGCTGTTTTTAAAACCGTGTCATGACTGTTCTGATTAGAACTTATTCTAATTTTATATTTCCTATCTCACTCATACAAAAACTGATCTCTATAGAAAACCAGGCGAAATTGCATTTGTGGGCGGAGCCTAATCACACTGACTGTCAGAATTTATGCAATAAAATTTTCAGAAACATCGATGGCCTATCCAATAAATTCACTGATAACCTCTACAGTTATGCACCAAGACCAACTTGTCAGGCTGGCGGAGATTGTGGATCCAAGTGAGTTATGGGTTACTGTAGTCATTTGAAATTGAACACTTAAAACCTGAGTTCATTTGAAAGAGCTGCACATGTGACTTTTCTAGCTCGCCTGTGAGCTCAGTGACAACGCGAAGAAGTTAGAGCGCAGACGGCTACAGTGTCTCGTCGTCTGGGCGCTCTCTCTAAGAAACTTCTGAATCCTGAAAACATCAATTTCCAGATTCCTCTTCTGCGACACATCCACCGGAGTCGCCCGTTGTGTCTCCCGTATCCGTCCTGGCTCCCAATGCGGTAACTTCCGTGTGAACCCCTGCTTCTCCGGTGTCTGTCGTAACGGAGTATGTGTGATCTCTTCAACTGCTCCTCCACCAACTCCACCACCAACAACTCCTCCACCAGCCAATCAAAATCCAGTTCAATCTCAAGAGTCTTGTTTCAATGAAAATCAGTGTTGTGCTTCGTGGGCGGCGTCGGGAGAATGTTCTAGAAATACGGCCTATATGAATGAATGGTGCAAGGCTAGTTGTGGAGTTTGTAAGCCGAAATACCGATTGGCTGATGGTAAGTCGCTCACGGCGGACCACGAATTGGAACAGTTGGTTATTAGTAACGCGTTTATCTCAGAAACTTCAAAAGCTAAACAAACATGATCAACTGATAAAATATAGAACATAACTTTTTGTAAATTTTATCTATTGACCACTTTTTGATACAACTAGAAATCACAGAGATATGAGCGTTCGAAGTAGAAACGGAGAGAGAAGCTCTTACCACGTTGTGGGTTATCTCAAAAGATCAAAAAGAAACTCAAAACTTAACAACTAGCAAAATGTAAACCATGAGATTATCTTAATTGTATCAGTTAATCACTTTTTGATACAATCTAAGTGGAGGCAGATTTTTTTAGAGCTAGACAAAAGTTGTCAACTAACAAAATAAAGAGTGTTACATTTTCTACATGTCCGCAGTTGATCATTTTTCGATGCAATCAAAACTGACAGATTTATGAACGTTCAAAGTCGAATTCCTTCCAGATTGCACCGACCGTCACACCCAATGTGCCAGCTGGTCTCGCTCAGGAGAATGCACGAAAAACGCTCTCTGGATGACTGAAAATTGCAGAAAGTCTTGCAGTAAATGCGGTCGCTCTCGTGCTCAAGAGTGTGGCAGTGGTGGTACAGTAACCACAACTACCGTATCCCCAGCTCAACAATGTGACAATTCTGATGGATGTTTCAATGAGAACGTGTGTTGTGCAGTGTGGGGATTGATGGGTGAATGCAGAAAGAATGCGAGATATATGGCATGTAATTGTCGCGTTTCTTGTGGTCATTGCTTCCCAGAGGACTATAATTATGGATGTGAGTCCAATTTTTTGTAATCAATACGAAAAAAGAATTCCAGCCTGCGTCGACTATCACCGCTCCTGTGCCGGCTGGGCTCGTGTCGGAGAGTGTCAGAAGAATCCTTGGATGGCTGAGAACTGTCGATCGAGTTGTAACAGTTGCTATACTCAATCAGAACTCCGTAGAATGTGTGGAACACAAGCTGGCTCTGTTGCTCCAGTTGCTCAAGTCCGTCAGAACAATCCGTCTCGTCAACCACCACGTGGAGGATGGGGTCGTGATGACTTTGGAGGTGGTGACAGTGGATGGGGTGGAAATGGAGGAGGTGGATGGGGAGGAGGTGATCCATGGGGTGGATCCAGATGGGGTAATGGAGGCGGAGGATGGGGTGGAGGAGGAGGTGGATGGGGAGGTGGAGGATGGGGTAAAAGATCCATTCGTGCCGCCAACGCATCCATTTCCATGCCAGCTTTCGATCCTGATCTTTTGTAATTTTTCATTTTTTCCACCTTTTCCGGTGTATAATTTCGTGCCATTGTATTTGAGCTTAATAATAAATCATTCTTCTCTTACTTTGTTATGGCAGAAAATGAAAGAGCCCTATACAGAAAAGGGGGAGGAGGCATTGTAGAAAATAAGTTAGATGCGAATAGAATGAAATGGATCACAGTGTACCGAGAGGAGACAAATAGTGGTGACAAAGGGTACATACAGGAGTTATACACAAAATGTTGTTTAGTATTGTTGGGTTGGAGGAGCCGGCGCCCATTGTTGTTGCTGTTGGGGTTGCTGAGCTTGTTGTGGAACTGGAGCTGGGGCCGTTGACACGTTTGGAGGGTAAGCATACTGTTGTTGCTGTTGTTGAGGAGTTGGAGTATAGTGTTGAGGATATGGATGTTGTTGCTGGACTTGTTGAGCAGGAGGAGCGGCTTGTTGATAGTAGGGAGCTTGCTGAAAACCAGTGTTAATTTGTAGATATCTTCATAAATCCAGCTGTCAAATCATTAGACACCAAACATGAAACTAACCGGTTGTTGATAATTATACTGTTGCATTGGCTGTTGATACATATTCGGTTGGTATCCTCCACTCTTCTGGACAGCATCGTCATACAACGCCAAAACATCCCGAATTGCAATATCAATTTGAGCCAAAGAGTTACTCTGTCGATCGATACTTGCCAAATGAGCATCTATTAAACTTCCTTGAGCATAAGAAGCAGCTTCCAATTGAGCTAAATCCTGTGGATCCGGTCGTTCTCCGGTTGGATCACATTCATGGAGTACTTGAAGACAGCGGACAAGAACTGCCTCATTGATAGATGCAACCACTTCGGGTGCTTTTTGAGCAGTTTCAGCCTCTTTAGCTTTCGAATCATCGAGCTGATTTGTAACGAAACTGGAAGGGAACAGACCTTGCTGGGTGCCAATACGTCCGGTCCACCAGTGGGGATTGCTGAAATCGAACAAGATTTTCAGATCAAACTGAGCTACAATGGGACTAACCTCTCATCGGTCACAACAATAACATCTCCAGCCACAAACGAGAGCTCATTGTTTTCAGCAGCCTCAAAATCATACAGAGCTCGAACTTTCTTTTCTGGAGCATTGGAATTCGATTGAGTTGGTGGACTAGTTGCTTTTGTAGATGGATACATTGAGGAAGACGTCGATTTCTTCGCTTTCTCTTGTTTCTCGGCGTCAGCTAATGAAGCAGCAATGGCTTTCGCGATAGCTTCTTCCTCCGCGGCAGAACCGACCTTAAATCGCTAAGGGAATTAGAATATGTTAAGATGAAGAAGTAGATCAAAGATAGATCAAAATTTTTTGTCTAGACTTACGTAGTTTGGATCATTAGCGTATTTCGCATGGATAACTTTGGTCTTTGCCTTTGGATCGTCGACAACAAATGAGTAACCATCAGCTTCGAGGTTTTTGTAAAGAGATACGATCAATGAGAGTGACGGCTCATTTTTACATTCGGTTTGAACCCATTTCAGAAGAGTCAATCGCATCTTTTCAGCCACTTGGCGTTGACTCTGAAAAATGTTTGATACGTTTTTAAAGAATAAAAAAATATTATTTTTGATTATCGTTTCAGAGAGAACTGATCATTTTAGAATTTTTAACTGGAAAAATTGAATAAATCTGTTTCTAACTGCTTTTGAATGATTTCTCAGACTTTTTGAGCAAGGCATACATGTTTTTTAGTCTGTAGTTACAGAGATCCGTAGGTCGAAATTTTTTTTTGGGAAATCCTAGGTCGAAATTTTTTTTTCGAACGTGGAAAAAAAAATTTGAAAATTTTTTTCGAAAGTTATTTTCGAAAAAAATGTGAATAAACACGTCACATATTTCAAAAAATAACATTATAAAGAGAAGAGTGATGAGGAGGAGGTTGCTCAGCAAGGTTTTCTTTCTTCCTTTAGCGCATTCTCAAATTATCTCCCAACTTAATTTTAAAAAGCTTACAGAAGTGCAGAGAGCTTTGAGCTCATTAATAAATTGAGCCGATGAGACTTCTTTTCTGAATCTCTCCTCACAATTGGCCCAGCATGAATCAAGTACTGAAATTGCGAGAAGAACGACATGTGGATCACGATTATTCAATCGCTTGCGAAGAGCTTTTATTCCGGTTTTCTGGCCTTCATAATCGTTGTTAATCTGGAAATATATTTTGAAACTTCAAAAGAAAAAGAAAAAAGAAAACTCACCAGATCACAGAATCCGAGAATACCTTCCCAGTTTTCTGATGTGAGAGTTGGTGCCGTGACTTTGGCGAGAAGATCTTCGTAAGTCGACATCGGGAACGTTTTTTTGACTTTCTGCAAAAAATATCAACTTGGTGATATTAGAGGATAGAAGCGATTCATTGAAATGATAGTGATGGAAAATTGGACAGTTGTAACACGTAGTATCAACAAAGATTGCAATAGAACGGAAATTTTCTGTTTTTACAAAATTTCTATCGATTTTTAAGGTACAACTAGACCAATTTCAGCGTAATTGGTTAATTCCTTCTAGTTTAAAGCATATAATGTATATTACGAAAGAGGGAATCAATAGAAGGATAGCGGGTTTGTCTACACAGTGAACAACCCACGGTGAAAAACATAAAGAAGAGAGAGAAGAGAGCGTAGAAGAGACGCCAGGGAGATTAGAACTGACGCATATGTTCTTTTTTCTCGTGTTGCACATAAACAATTTCATATTTTTTCAAAATAAACATGCTTCCTGTATGAAACTTCCTTTTTTGTTGTGTTTTTTCTTGATGAGAACTGAGTTATATCATAAACAAGAAAAAACAAACCTTCATTGTTACAGCAGCAAACTTTAAGTCACGTGCCGGTGAATTGAACGAGTGAAGAGAAAGTCACTGAAAAAAGTTTATATTGAAATGAAAATGAGAACTTTCAATGCCGTGTGCTCGGCATTGCTCCAGTAATTAATCGATAAGGGTGAGAGACGAGCATAAATTTGTTTATTTCGTGAGAACTTTTTCGACTAATTTTGGCTCTTTTTCGTTTCGCAACCTGGTTCTCGTGAAGAATTTCGAAACTGAACGATGACGTTGATTAGTATTTTTCAGTTCTTTACTACCCAAAAGCTTGAAATTTTGAAAGAAATACCCAAGAACGAGCTTTATTTGAAAAGGAAAATCGAAGAAAAGCCAAACTGACACCATTTCATTTTCATCATTCTTTAATAACTACCGTACTTTGTTGTTCGCGATGAGACTCGACGAAGCGTTCTGGGTATGCTCCTTTAATAAATTATCATTTTCGGACAACTTTCCAGATTTTAAAAACTTTTTGAAAAATTCTATTTAAACTTTCGATATTGTTTGAAAACCGCATTTTTGAATTGAAGTGATGTTCTCGAAGAAGAATCACATCGGAAATTCAGTTTTTTAGAAACACCACATACCGTACCTTGTCTTTTCCAGTCCATTCTAAATATTTAAAACCCATTTTCCCTGCAAATAACCTTAACAAATCAAGCTGCTTCCTCCCCTTTTTCAACATCATATACCAGTTTATTTGCACAATTGTTTGCACTATTTTTTCTTCTCTCTCTTTCTAAATTTCCATGCTTCACTCTATTCCATTTATTTTGCCTGTCTGTCCGCCGTCCAATTTTCTAATTCGTCAAAAATGGACAGAGGCGAAAGGCAGCGGTATATTTATTGCTGCTGCTGATGTCTTTTTTCTGTTCGCTTTTCGGCTGTGTTTCCGTGCGGCGAGCCATAAAAATACATAGAAAACGACACGAAACAATCGATTTTTTCTGCTTTTCTCTGTAGCAGGAATCCAATTTTTACCGATATCACCTGCCTTTTGTTATCAGTTTCGGCGAAAATTAATAAATGCTGGTTGCTCCTCCTGAAGAACATTATACATGCCAAACCTAACACTATCATCAATTCGCAATTAAAACACTAGAAAAGTCAAATCGACTTCGTCATGGCTAGGCTATCCGCGCGTGAAAACTGGTCTGAAGCCCATTCGGCGCCCAATTCGTATTACAAATCATGATGTTATAACCTCCGATATTATATTACTCCATTCATCTCTATTTCTCTTTATCTGAATATCCTTCCCTGAATTTCAATGAATAATTTTTTCAGTAACATCTATGTGAAGTAGATAGAATATCATCACAAAATGTCAGCAAACAATCAGGTTTCCAGTTTACTGGGTAAATTTTTTTCTCTAGAATTATTTTAACTTTTGTATTTTCAGACCTGATAATGAGTCTGCTCGACACGGCAATAACATATCAACATCAGGAAAGTGTCAAGAATGAAGTGACAGAATCATTGAAGACGATTGGAGCACATCAGCCAAATGTTCTCCTTACAGCGTGCCATCAGTATTTATTGCAGAATCCAAAGGTACTTTTTTTTCAAAAAATTTCCTAATCTATTTTAAATTTTCTTCAGCTCGGAGCATTCAAACGTGCCTTTGTTCTCCAATCCATTTCAATATGTGTGGATAATGCTGAAATTCTCCCAAAACTCGATGAGCAACTGGTCATGCTCATCATAAATCTGGCCACCCAGGAAATGAATATGACAAAAGATACAGATGTAGAGTGGGCAGAGTCAGCTATGGAAGTTCTTGTTACTCTGGCTAAAAATCATCGATTTGTTTGCCACGTCATCGATGCGATTCTCCAGAAATTTCCACCTGGACAAACGACGAGTCCTCATCGATACATAGTGCTGACGATGGCAACAATTGCGAATCATAATCGTGAGTATTTCATCTTAAGAGACGTTGTCTGTAAGATGAGGATTCCTCTTGGCACAGTTGCAAAAAGTTGTTTCAATCCGAATTCTTTTTAAAGCATATGTACCCCTATGGTAGTGATTTACAAACAATAAGTCACCAGTCCCCTATGACGTCATCCTAGGAAAATATGACCAATAATTGACTTTTCATCCAAAAATTCACAAAAATTTCAATTTTCCAGATAACTCTGCGAAACTTTCTGTACATGTTAGGAGTGTTCTTGACTACCACTACACAAATTTTCAGCCATCTAGACACCCCAGAAACCGTTCAAGTAAATTCAATTTTTATGTTTTATCAACTTTTCTCAAAAAATCCCTCTAGAAGCCATAAAATTTTAAATCGTATTCATATTCCCCGCGCAGTGTTCTATCAAATCCAATTGAAATCATCAAAAAGTGGGTGGACCATTTTGAGATATTTCGATTTTTTTTAAATCACATAAGGGTCCCCCCTTTTGAAAATTTTTTTTTGGTAAAAAATTTGAAAAAAAAATTTGTTACGAAAATGGTCAGAATATTGATAACACACGTGAAGTAAACCAATTCCGAGATTTTACATCTCAGAAATTGGTTTGAACAGATTTCGTCATTTTCTTCATCAAAATTTTTACCCATTTTTTGACGTTTTCATCAATAATTTGTACAGAAGCCATAAAATTTCAACTAACGCACTAAATTCCCGCATTTTTTAGCATACGATCCAATTAAAATCATCAGAAAACAAGTGGACCATTTTGAGATATTTTCATTTATTTTGAAAATCACATAAGAGTCCCCCCCATGGGAAGAAAATTTTATCGAAAAAATAAGTCGACATTATTTTTATGCAAAAACGTTCAGAGCATTAATGATAATTAGAAAACCAATTGTAAAAAAAATTTTAAACGTTTTTGCATAAAAATAATGTCGACTTATTTTTTCGATAAAATTTTCTTTCCATGGGGGGGACCCTTATGTGATTTTCAATGTAAATGAAAATATCTCAAAATGGTCCACTTGTTTTCTGATGATTTTAATTGGATCGTATGCTAAAAAATGCGGGAATTTAGTGCGTTAGTTGAAATTTTATGGCTTCTGTAAAAATAATTGATAAAAACGTCAAAAAATGGGTAAAAATTTTGATGAAGAAAATGACGAAATCTGTTCAAACCAATTTCTGAGATGTAAAATCTCGGAATTGGTTTACTTCACGTGTGTTATCAATATTCTGACCATTTTCGTAACAAATTTTTTTTTCAAATTTTTTACCAAAAAAAAATTTTCAAAAGGGGGGACCCTTATGTGATTTAAAAAAAATCGAAATATCTCAAAATGGTCCACCCACTTTTTGATGATTTCAATTGGATTTGATAGAACACTGCGCGGGGAATATGAATACGATTTAAAATTTTATGGCTTCTAGAGGGACTTTTTGAGAAAAGTTGATAAAACATAAAAATTGAATTTACTTGAACGGTTTCTGGGGTGTCTAGAGGGCTGAAAATTTGTGTAGTGGTAGTCAAGAACACTCCTAACATGTGCCGAAAGTTTCGCAGAGTTATCTGGAAAATTGAAATTTTTATGAATTTTTGGGTGAAAAGTCAATTATTGGTCATATTTTCCTAGGATGACGTCATAGGGGACTGGTGACTTATTGTTTGTAAATCACTACCATAGGGGTACATATGCTTTAAAAAGAATTCGGATTGAAACAACTTTTTGCAACTGTGCCAAGGCCCAACACAAACATTCTCACTCTTACAGATAGTGCCTCTTAAACACCAAAATATACATATGATTTTCAGCATTCGGTTTGGTTCCATTCCTCACTGACATCTTGTCTCGAACTGTCCCACTTCTCCAACACGTCAAAACGGATCCTTTGAGATGTGCGTGGGCACGAGCGATTTGTTCATTTTGTGAAGCAGTCAGAGAATGTGAAACAGAGAGACCGAAAGAGGCGTCAGAAGAGTTTAATGGAGAACATTCGAGACCGAATTCCGCTAATGGACACTGTCAAGAAGTATCGAATCGAGCGACGTATTCCGATCAAACGGAAGCTGTTTATGATGTGGTGTTTGGTTGGATTTATAGTAAAGATCCGAAGGTGAGCAGAAATTTAAAATAGTCATATCAGAAAAAAAAAACAAAACTGTCAAATGGACATTCTGTAAAAAGAAAAAGCTAATAGTTTGTCAGAAATATAAATTTTCGAATGATTTTCCAGAGTTTTCCAAGAAATGTGCACGGAAAACTGAAAATTAGGAAAAACTCCCGTTTAAAATTTTCTGCAGCTTCAGGTTTTGAAAATCAAGATTTCCAGACCCGTGGAGAAGCAGCCGAATGTGTTGGAGAGCTATGTCTCATGATAAAACAAACGAAACTCGTAGAAGATGTGAAGAAGATAGTGACGAACATGCTGCCCCTTTACCGTAAATCCTACAATGAATCCCATATGATCACTCAAGGAATATGTCGATTTCTTGAAGCAGCCTGTGTCGATGAGACCTGTCCACTGGAACCATATCTAGAAGATATTCTAAATGCCCTCTTCCCAAATGCATGCCTGGACCCAGATGACACTACAGTAACCCTTGGCACTCAAGCAATTAAAAATCACTCGGAAGCATTCCGATGTTTCGATGTGGCTGCCACGAGATTTGCCGATAGAATTGTATATTATCTGCTGCACAAAATGCAAAGTGTTACGGATTCACAAAAGTTGGGTGCTATAAACGTTTTGAGACATCTTCTGAATGCAACCGGACAGCATATGGAAGATAAACGATCACTTTTAACGATGGGATTGAAGAAATTGCTGGCTGCTGAAAATACAACGAGTATTCGGGTACGTTTTCTCTAATTATAATCTAAGAGATCACTATTTTTCCATCTTCTTCTATTCTACGTTCTATCATTCCCTCTAAAAAACCAATCTCATCACCATCAAGTCTCAGGTGAAACGTGCTATAGTCCAACTCTGCGTCGCCCTTGCCGATCACTCCTACGTGGATGCTGAAGGCGGAGACTACGTCATCGCATTCCTCGTTCGAAATCTCGTTGGACCAACCGAACAAGAAGCGGCAGCAAAGAAGATTGAAGTCGACGTCGCCGGGGTGAATCAGTTGAGAACTCAGTGCGCACAGGCTCTTTATACAATTGCGAATACCTGCGTGTGTGCTACGAGACTTCTCTGGCCGTATCTTCTGGAGTTCATTTGCTGTGAAAGATATACACCAGTCGTCGGCGATCTTTGTAAATGTTTGAGAACTTTGGTGAATCGAGAAATTGATGCGGGCAGGAAAATGGATTATAATACTGGTTTCGATAATCGTAAGTTTAGAAGTTGAGCCATGAACTATTATAGAACTTCCAGCAAAAGTCGCCGGCCGTCATGCAGTTTTGGCCCGTCTGTTCACTTCTTTTTGTAATGCTCCATTGAATGGGTTATTGACGAGGAGAGCACGAGAAGCTGGTGGTCTCATTCAAGTGATCGCTCCATGGTTTCATAATTCAATGGAAGGTCCCGCAGCGAAATGGAGTGAACGGTTGGAACCCCTTCTTGATGGTAAGTGGAAAAAACGCGTCCACAACTTCAAATCTGTAATTCCAGAGCTCTCAACCACTACAGTATCCTCCGTTGACTCCGCCCCTGCTGAACTCCGTGGTCGCAAGATTGCAAGATGGCATGAAGCTTGCCTCGACTGGCTTTCCCTTTGTATCTCAGCGGTTCCAGAAGGTGAATGGAGACAAGATTTAGCGGCAGCAATGGGAAAACAATTGGATATGTATAAGGAATTGAGTGATGAGAAGTCATTCCTCTTCAGATGTCTTGGAGTGGCTCTGTCGAAGATCACAGCGAAACAATTTGTAATTGATCATATGATGCTTATGTTCAAGACAGCGTCTCATTCTGTGTTGACCGAAAGGCAAGGTTGTGCGAGAGCAGTTGGAG
The DNA here is from genome assembly GCF_010183535.1 of Caenorhabditis remanei. Taxonomy (NCBI): domain Eukaryota; kingdom Metazoa; phylum Nematoda; class Chromadorea; order Rhabditida; family Rhabditidae; genus Caenorhabditis; species Caenorhabditis remanei. Next base: position 5,852,002 of record NC_071328.1, on the reverse strand, counting down.
CGATCTCATCGTCTCATATGGACCTGGTTTTGATTGAACTGGAGAATGTGAGCAAGTGGGAACACGCGAGAAAGAGCAGTGGAATCTTCGGATTCATCAAGGATACTATGCCGATTCGACAGTACCCGGATATTGAGATGATCAATTTAAGAGCAACTCTTATGCTTTGTTATGGACACGTTGTGATGGCTTGCAGTCTTGATACTGTGACTCAACGACTTCAGAACACTATCATGGTATTCTTGAGAAACTACTTTGCGAATTCGAAACAGGAAACTGTGGTTCGGGAAGCTATGCTGGAAACGATGAGGTTGATTGCAACAGCAGTACATCCTTCGAGAATTGGAGGAGAATGGAAGTTCGATGCGAGAAATGAGTTATTGGCGTACGCGAAGGATTATTTGAATGGAGAGACACCGGAATGGTTGACGAGTTCATTGAGATTGCTGACATGTAAAGCGACGGCGGCGTTGGTGTAAGTTCAACACTTTTGAGATTGAAAAGTGAATCCTAAATCTCTAATCTCTTATTCCAATCAATCTCTAATCTCTTATTCCAACAATCTCTTAAAATCTTAAAAATCGGTTCTGAATCATGAAGTATATGATCTGATTTCCAATGTGTCTATTTTCAGACAACTAGAACCACCACTCTCCGCCACAGACATTGAAGATATTGGTAATGTTCTCAGCCGTCAAATCCTTCCGATGCAAAGAGAGAAAAGTGGTCTGAAAACTGTAAGTTTCTCTTTCTCCCTGAATATATATGTTCATTCCTTTTGTTCCCTCACCAAACCCTTTTTGTTCTACTTTTTCATCCACTTCTCACCTTCATCTAACCCCATGGACTCGGTTTTTCTATTTTTCCAGCTCGCTTTCGATATTTTCGACTACGCTTCCTCATCGGTCCTCTCAACATTCAGTAGTGGAGCAGAACGAGGTGCACATCAACACACATCACCTCCTTTAACTGGATCATCAGTTGCCGAAGGACCAAATGGAACGCCGATTCATCAGAGACATCGTGGAATTGGAAAGGTGCTGAATGATGGATTTAACCAACGAGTAACCGAGTGAAAATTGTTTTTTTGATCCGACTAAAACGAGCTAAAAGTCTCAGTTTCCTTTTTCATCAACATCTATTTTATTGCTACTGACATGGCTTTCTGTTCGGAATCCTTCTTTTTGTGTGGGAGAATGCGGAGGGAATTGTGGGGAAAAGGCTCCGCCTATTCGGAGAAATCGATTGAAAAATTACTAGATAAAAGTTTGAAATTCAGAAGCTCAAGTTTCACTTTAGATTCTACAAGTCTTTAGCTTGAATTTTAATGTTTGAGTTCTTGACTTCGTGTTCTGAACTAATAATTTAAACTTCGAAATCTTAGGTTTCGAATTGTTTTATATCCAGACTCACATTATTTGAAATATCAGATTCTTGGTTCCGTATTCAGAATCCTAGTTTATTTTGAATACTAAAAACCAAAAGAAAGTTTGTGAGTTTCGCGCAAAAATGGGCGGAGCCTTACTAGTCCCGACATTTCTCTATGGGCCAACATTTACTCAATTTAAATGAATAACCTTCAATTTTTCAGATGGAAGACGATGAATCAGCTACTATAATGGACGCAACAATGCATCAATATGGATTGGCACTGGAACAAATCGTTCGAATGTCTCCAACGACGCAGACTGTTATGATCCTTTTGAAAGTGAGATTTCTGTTTCTCTCGTACCACCAACAAAATGTAACTTTCAGATCCTCCTGCCGTACTATGGAAAACAAGCCGATCATGAGAGAATCCGAGCCGTCGACATGACAGTCTTGATACTTCGTGTCTACTATGAATGCGCTGAAGACATATCACTGGGACATGCTACAGATTTCGAGCCACTCAGTTCTCTTCTGGGACGATTGGCTCCTCGTCTTGTTGATCTCTTGGCTCACGTTCGTCTTCAAGCACTTTCAGCTATTCATTGGGCACTCAGATTAGCTTATATGCATAAAGGACATGGAAGAGATGCTGATCAGAGTCTGTTCTCTTATCAGAACTTCGTTGAGAAATATCTGACAAGTGGAGATGTGAAATTGGACGGACAGAAGGAGAAATTGGCTATTGAAGCGATAGCTCAAATTATAGAGTACCGTCTTCCACAGTCTCAGATGCAGATATATCTCTCTGCAATATTCGAAATGTTGACTGATCGACAGAGTCATGTTAGTTCGGCAGCTGCTCAATTGTTGACTTTCGCCGTGATGGCAAGAGGATCCACGCTGAATTCAGAAGCAGAGATTCTCGTTACGAAGATGGTTGAGAAGTTGGCAGATATTCATCATTGTGTGCAAACGAATACTGATGTGTTGGCTGCTCTCGTTGCATTCGCAGTTCATCAGCAACAGGCAGTTTGCGATGTTCTTTTCAAGCAACCACTTCCGTATTCAATGTAAGTTGAGACATCTGGATAGACAGGCCTACTGATAGACTTGTATCCAACCAATGCTTATAAATTTCAGTAACATCACCGACGCGTGGGAATGCCTATCTCGAGACAAACTTCTATTTGCTGGAATTCTCGATCATCTCACTGAACTTCTTGGAGCAAGTCTCGATCAACCCTTCGAATTGATGGATTCTGGAGGCGGTGTATCAGCAAAAGTGGTCAACGTGGAACCATGCACCTACGTGGCAGTTCTTGCAGAAGTTGTGAAGAATGGAGAACCAGAATCCGCTCTGATGGAACGTCTTCCACTGATCCTCACTCTTCTCATCCACTTCATTTGTTCTGTATCCGACACACAATTCCCTGTAATGCAAAAGGAGAACAAGGATGGAACGAAGTCTCCATTGATCATTACTCCAGATCTCCGTCGAAGTGCCGAGAAACCAGCAGGAATGGCTGTTTCTGCAATCAAGAATCTTCTGAATCGTACTCGTTCAAATATGGTCATTGAGGATATGAACCAAGCGAGAGCATGGAGTGATTGTATTGATAAAGATGCATTCATTCATGCAATTGGAGTTCTGATAAGATCTTTAGTGGAGCAGAGACCCGCTTGGGTTCCTCCGTTGGCTAAAACGATGGAAGAATATGCGAATAGTGAGAGTGAGCCGAGGCGTCTTGCTGCAGTCATTGTTGCTTCATCTTTGATAAGAAGAAGTACGAATGAAGCAGGAGAATTCAATGAACAACTCCTTGTCAAATGTATTCGACGTCTTGAGGATTCTCTGACTGACCCAAGCCTTCGAATTCGAAAACTTTGTGTAAAAGGACTTGGAGAGTTATCAGAATGCTCATCATCTGATGTCATATCTCGTTTCGTTCACATGGCTGTAGAAGCGGCGATGTCTGGATTAGATGACCATGGAGATCGAAAGGATACTGTAGCTATTGAATCCATCCTAGCTCTGAACAAACTTGTACAGCTTACTAATAATGATCAACTCAAATCGATACTTCCTCTGGTTCTTCTCAAAATTCGACCGTGTTTCGAGAAAGATTCATACGCACTTCGAGCTGCCGCATTTAGTTTATTCGGAGAACTCGGCGCGAGAGTTGGAGAGAATAGTGAAGAGTTTCGAGGTCATTTGCATACAAATATCGTTTCTCTCTTGCTTCATCTCAATGATGATTATGAAGATGTTCGACAGAAGTGTGCACTTTCGATCTATCGATTGAATGAGTTGTTGACGTCACCGAATGCTTCGATATGTATTGAGAGGGATATGAAGGATGGAAAGCAACCGAATAGTTATAACGCATTCATCAAGGATTTCGCAGCGATTTTGGTAAGTAATTTGAAACAAAAAGAGACAAAATATATTGGAAATGGTCCCGGCTGACACTAAAAATTCTAATTTCCAGGCTAATTCATTCCCCGATCGAATCAATCAATACGCCCTTGCCACTTCCAATTACTTCAAAAGCTCCAGTGCTCGTATCAGATGCAATGCTGCTCATCTTACCGGATGCCTTCTAGATGGACTCAGTGCTCCACTGCGTGCAACTATCAGCAGAGAACTCGTATTCACTGGACTCGTTGCTCTTCTCAAAGATTCCGAAGATGTCAATGTGAGGATTTCAGCGACAAGAGCAATTGCCAACTTGCACCATTTCCATTAATCTAACCTTTTTTTTGTAAATAGGTACCATATTTCCCCTTTTCTTGATCACTCATCTGTGATGGTCAGTGCATTTATGTTCTTCTGGGTATTTTCTTCCTGTTGTTTTTTTTTCGAAAATTTCTTTATTGTTAACTTTTCAGCCTTTTTCAAACAGTTGTTTCCATACTTTCCGGTTATATTTTCCATTTTCTAGTCTCCTTTCCAACAGTAGCATTTTACTTGACTTTTGTGCGGGACATTCATTCAACGTCTTCTGATTCTTTCCGAAAGCTTTCCCCCGTTGGGTTTCACTTTTCTTCCTCTTCCTCCCCACTTTTGGGTATTCTTGTTACTTTTTTTCTCGTTTTATTTGAGCAATTTGATGTTCTCTTTATTGCTTGACTTTGATATTATATACACCCACTTCATCTACAGTGTTCTTTAATAATAAACGGATAGTTTTAATGATTCATTCGTTTTCTTTTTCATTCTCTTCCAGATTTTTGATCACCTCCTTCCATTCACAGCTCACTTTCTCATCTTGTGTCGGCTTCCCGTCTTTCAGCGCCCACGGTTCCCAGAATCGGTGATGAGAACCGACAGTCACCCAGTTTCAGAATAAAGGCGAGAGGAGAGAGCCGGTGTCTTGTCATTTCTCGGTTTTGTACGATTTTCTTTCTAGATCCTTCTTTCGAAGATTTCTTTTCGAAGCTTTGTTTCTCGTTGAGCTCTTCTTTTTCAACTGGTGTCATATCTGATAGGCTTGTGGGTTTTGAGATTGCTCTTTTTTTATAGTTCTTTTTAGTCGGATGAGTCCTAGCTTGATAAGAAAGAGTTTTTTGTTGTTTTCGAGCACATTTCTGATAGTTAAGCTTGCATGAGCTGGTAGCTCCTGAGATTACCCGCGTTTCGGTAATAAAATAAACTTTTTAGCCAACTACTGCAAAGTGTCTAATATAGTTATCAGATGAGATCGAATTATTTCCTTACATCCGTTCATAGTCGTTGAAATTCTGTTCATTTGGAGACCGAAACTCTCTTTCTAGAGCTATTCTGAACGAAGTTCCACGTTCTCGAAGTTGAGGACTCACCCTCCGCTGACGCCGACAGTGAGAAGACTACGGTAACATGAAACTGCGCTGATTTTGATACATAACCGATCTCCTTGCTCAATTCGGATCATATTTAAACCATTTCCAAGTTGAATGCTCGATTCCCACTGACTGGATCCACCTAATCAATGAGCATTGCCTCAAAAGACGGGACCCGTCTACCATAAAAGACATCCAGTGGTATCGTTCTCAAAATTGTGATCATTTTCTGCTATAAGCCAATTCACTAGTCAGTTCTGAAAGAAGTTAAAGAGAACACGTCATTTTGAAGAGCGCTATCTCTTGGAAGCTTCAATCTGGGCCGACACATTTTCAAGTTTTCGAATTTTTTGACTGGTTTTATAGAATTTGACCAGGAAACTGGACCCAATTTCAGCGTCAAACCAAATTTTTAGCGAAATTCCAAACAAAGTTACACAATCTCATTTAGTTCTCGACCCAGGTTGATCCCCTCCATCTGATCGCGGACAAAGAGCTCTAATGCACATTCCACCTTAGATTTTGTAGATTTTTATTGTCTCTGGAACTTCTTCGCTTTCTATTTCCACCTCTTGCCCTATCCTTACACCTTTTCAGACAACCTTCCTCCAGTTGTCTACCTGTTCCAAAATGTGCTTCAAGAGTTTGACCCTTCTGGGCCTCATATCTCTTGTCGCATTGACTGGAGCCAAGTTACGGTGGAAATGTGAACTGTTTGATACGAGTCAAGAGACGTCGACGAAGACGACTTTCGTTGAATTCGTCAAGGACAAGTCACCCGAACCCTCTATTCCGGACACTCCGAATGGCTCGAATCCTCCACGTTCTCCACGCTCAACAACGACGAAAAATGGAAAGTGTAGACCTCGTCCGAAGAATGAAACAGATGCAATTTCAACTGAAACTCAGACATTGAAGATGCAGAAGAATCGAGGAATGATTCAATCGGATATGCCTGTTAATGTGATTTCTGGAGATACAGCTCTACCGAATGTCAGATATCAGAGAAAGGAGTCGAATCAGCTGCTAGATTTGAATATTGGTCCTGGATTCGAAGAGAGTAACGATCCGTATGGAAGGAGTAAGCAACCGACACCAAAATTGTGAGTTATCGGGGTTTGATTATGAGTTTAGACTGACTCATGAAACAGAGGATTCCTTATTCACAGCTTAGAATTTTATGTAGAAAAGAAATCCTAGATCTAGCGGCCTTTGGGTCTCGCCACGAAAGATTACAGTAACCTGAAGTACCGTACTCTCGGGTTATACTCGCTTAAAAGGTCTCATGTCGGCTCCATTGCTAAATCAAAAAGATTACGGTAGTTTTAGAAGAACTTGAGGTATTGGTGAATTTTGGAAAACAGTTAATTTAATAAAAACATGTTGACCGATTTTCTCAATTTTTGTTCAAAGTAAGCGAAATTTCAAATAGTTGCCATTATGAATCTCAAACCTTTTGACCAATCAAACCCAATCCCAAAACAACTCCTCTTTCAGATTCCGTCCCGCCCATCTCAAAGGAGCCGACGAGCTCGAAATGCCAGTCGCAGAACATTTGGATGAGAACGTCATGCCAGATTTCCAATTCGACGATGAAGAAGCTCCGCCCATTGAAGAAGATCTTCCATGGTGTCCAGAGGATTCAGATGACGACTGTGACACAGCAGATCTCGAGAGTTTGAGTATTGCAGAGTTGGTCGATCTGAAAGGGAAATGTGAGACTACAGTGAGTACGGAAAGGAAAGAATTGATTGATAAGTTGATTCGAACTGAAAGAAATCAACCGGAAGTCGTTCCAACTGATCGAACTGCGGTGTTGCCACCAACTGGAGAGACCAATTGTTCAATGAATCCATCGGATATTTTGGATGAAAAAAAGAGAGAAAAATATGAGAAAGAGTGTCCGTGTGAAGAGAATACAAGCAAAATGAGTGAAGAGGAGTTCGAGATTTTTAAGAAACAGTGTTTGGATCCGATCGAAGAACCTGGGGAACCACGGAATCTCATTCGCAAAAATGGAAGGTGTGGAGCGTCTCAGAAGAAGATTAAGGAGATGAGTGAGAAGGAATACGAGTTATTTGTGAAGGAATGTTATGTGGAACCGAAGAATATTGTGTTGAAGAAGATATTGATTGTCAATGATCGACCGGAATGCAAAGAGGTCGAAACGAAGAAAATGAGCAAATCGGAGGTGAGCTATTCTAATAAGTTCTAATATCTTCCTTTTGTTTCAAACTCATTTTAGTTAACATTTTTGAATTCAGCGGGTCTTTGCGATTCAGAAAAGTATTGTCATGACTAGGTTTGGTGCACCTCGGGTCTCGCAGCGAAAGCACAGTAACTCGTCGCTCACAGATCCTACCGTACTCTAGTGGCAGCCTTTGGAACCTAGCCATGATTATATTCATTTGAAAGGTCTTGACGAGTTGAACTTGATTATCTAGTTTTCAAAGTGTGAAAGTTGAAAACAAGCTAGTTACGATGGATTTTAGTAAAATTTTTAATATCCATAAGGTTGGGAGTTTTTGCCCGATTTTTCAAAGTAAAAATAGCTCACAAAGTACGGGACACCACCAGAAATCATAAAAAATGAGTTTCAGTTCTCCAAATTCCAAAAGAAATGCATCACTTCTAAGAACTGTGAAGATGTGGACAAGACGAAGATGACCGAAAAAGAGGTGAGTATTCAGGAAACAAAACTTTTCTAAACCCCCGAATTTCAGCTTTCCCAATTCAAAAAGAAGTGCGGATCGATCACCCGAAAGACTAAGAGTATTTGTGACGTCAAGGACATCGAAGAGTTAGATGACGAGCAATTCGAAAAGTACAAGAAGAAGTGTATTCTGGATGAAGAGGACGATGAGGATTGTGACTCTGCTGATGTCGAATCGATGAGTAAATCGGAATACGAGACATACAAGTCAAAGTGTCAAGATGAACCAATCGATTGTGAGAGCATGCATCCAAATGAATTGAGTGGAGCTGAGGTAGGGTTACTGTAGTTGGTTACGGTACCAAAGTTCTATTTTCAGTACAAGATGTATCAACGAGAATGTGGTCATTCCGATTCTCCTCCACATATTGATAGGGACTGCAAGGACACGGATGTTGAGAGTTTGAGTGGAAAAGAGGTAGGTCATACTAGATTTTCTCTAGGAACTTTCGAATTCTGTAATCTTTGATAGCTTTCGGGTCTCATTACCAAAGCAACTGTAACTTCGTGGCAGGACGGAATTTCCACCGTATCTAGTAGTGATTAGACTCTTTAGGAAGATCTCGATGAGCTGATGTCAAGCATCTAAGTTTCATTGAATACGAAAAAGAGATAGAAGACGACGGTAGCTTCAGATTTTGGAATGCTTCGAAAACCCTTAACTTTATTTTTTTTCTAGAAGATCTATGAGATTCTCATTTCAAAAACATTTCAGCTCGTCGCGTACAATCGTCGCTGCGGAAAGGAGAAATCAGCGACTGAATGTGCGAATATTAATCCAAAGGATCTCAGTGATGAAGAGGTAAACACATTGCTTATTCTATTCCAAAATACTAATTACTCTCATTTCAGTATAAGAAATACGAGATCGACTGCCTCTCGAAAGAAGTCAATTGTACCACTGCGGATCCAAGAGAAATGACGGAAAAGCAGTACAAAAGATATGAAAAAGCGTGTTTGAAAAAGGATTCAAATTGTAAAAACATTGAAGTGAAGAACCTGAATGATGAGGAATATGAGAAGTTTAGAAAAGATTGTCTCGATGAACTCGATTGTTCGAAGAATGTGGATGAGATGAGTGAAGAGGAGGTGAGTGGATTGGGAAGTCTCTCATTTTGACCATGGAATCAGAAATTCTGAGTTAAAACACATTTCCTATTTCCATATTTTCAGTACTCCAAATACCAACGTGAATGTCCGAAACAAAACAGAGGAAATGACTTCAACTGCGACATCTCAAACCCTCAGAAGCTCTCCATGAAACAATTGAAGAGATTCAAGAGAGAATGTGTAAAGGGAACTCCAGATTGTCAAGACGTCGAGTTGGAGGAAATGAGTGAGGAGAAGTATGAGGAATACGCGAAGAAATGTCTGGAAAAGAAGACGAAATTCGATTGTTCGAATGTCAATCCAGAGGATTTGAGTGGAGATGAGGTAAGCGGAAGGGAAATAAATCGAACCAGGGAGATCTAGACATCAAGACATTCCTATTGGGTACCGGCCTGATGGCTCTAGCAGATTTCTGTCTATCACTTCGGGAACCCCTTGTTTGATACATCAAAACACTAAATAGTTTTGTAGCTGAATAGGTCAACAGGTCCACATTACATACAGTGCCGGCCAAAAAGATATCATGTTTTACTTTTCCAGTTGATCTCCCTAATTTGAGAGTGTGTCATGGTAAAACTAACTGACCCACAAAATAATTTTTATGGGATCAAACAGACCAAGAGTAGAACTATATTTTTGTAATTGACAACTTTTCTGTACGGACACTTCCTAGAGAGTTATGGTCATTTTAAGTGGACAGCTTAAAAACCGCACTATTTTGCACTGAAATTTGTCGATTTGAGAGAGAAATTACATTGTCGATATGTAACTTGCTAGACAGTGTCCGTACCAAAAGTTGTCAACTACAAAAATGGAGCTCTACTATTTATCTGTATAGTCCAAACAAAATTGACTTTGTGGTAGAAATTTTTTTACTATGACACACTCTCAAAGTTGGACATTTAAAACTGAAAAATACAAAATATGATATAATTTTGGCCGGTACTGTACATATTTTTCCGACCGAACTCCCATTTCCATTTCCAGCTCGCCAGGTATCAAAGAGAGTGTCTTTCTGAAGAATCTGAAGATTGTCAATCCATGGAACCCAGAAAACTCACCAAGCAGCAGCTTAAGAAGTATCAAAAAGACTGCATCAAACAAACGGAAGACTGTAAAAGCCAGAATCCGAAGGAGTTGAGCGACGAGGAGTATGAGAAGTATCTGAAGGATTGTCTCAAGGAAGATCTTGATTGTGAATCAGTGAAACCAAGTGATTTGAGCAAGAAAGAATACAAGAAGTTCATGAGAAATTGTGTAAAGAAGACTTCAGATTGCACAACTGTTGAAGTGGACAAGATGAGTGATGAAGAGTACGAAAAGTACAAGATTGATTGCTTGAAGAAGAAGGGAAGACGATCGGATTGTGATTCCATTCGACCAGAAGAGCTGAGTCCAGAAGAGGTGAGTAGGGAAAACATTTCTGATTCTAATATTATCTTTTTCAGTTCCAAAAATACCAGCGAGACTGTTCCGATTCTCCCCACTCCACTGAGAACTGTAGAAATGCGAAGGTTGAAGAAATGAGTTCAAAAGAATACCAAAAGTATAAAAAGGACTGCTTATCCAATAATATAAAGTCGAAAGATTGTGACGATATCGACCCAGACACGCTTTCAGATAAGGAGGTAAAAATGGTTTAATTTGAAGAAAAGCTACGTTACGAAACATTATTTCAGTACTCGAAATACAAACGAAACTGTCTTGGCCCTCGCAAACCGTCCAGCTGTAAGGACAAGAATCCAGATGACATGTCCAGAAGTGAATACAAGAAATACAAGAGGGAGTGTCTCGATAGTTCTTCTTCGCCGGATTGTGATGATGTCAACGTTGATGAATTGAGTGATGAGGAGGTATTGGATTTCAGAAGTCACATACAACTATTCAGAATGCATTATTTCAGTTTTCCGCCTACAAGAAAAGGTGCTCAAGTGTTCCAGGAGAAAATCCAGAAGAAGGAGATTCACCAGACTGTGAAGATGTGAATCCAGATGACTTGAGTGACGAGGAGGTGAGCTGGAGTAGCCCCTTCACAAAACTACAATAATCTTGTAGTTACTGTAAGATAGAGTATTCCGGGATGTCCTTTAGAGGATACAGTACCCCTAATTTTACCGTAACCTACAGCAACTGTACCATCTAATTTCAGTACAAATCCTACAAGAAACGTTGCAAACCCAAGTTCGAAGGAGAGAATTGTGACAACGTTCGTGTCGACAAACTGAGTGATGAGAAACTTCGGAATTACGTCGAAAAATGTGGATTATTCTGTGGAATTGAGAGGAAAGAAGCACTTTCGAAGAAGCATCAGAAGATGTACGAGGAGAAATGTGAAGGAGATGACAGTGAATTGGAGAAGGATTGTAAGGATATTGCGATTGAGAAACTGGGAGAAAGAATGGTTTGTTTTTGGGAACAAAAGCTATACACACGATTTAATTTCTCACTTTCCAGTACGGAGCCTTCGCTGAAAAATGTCTTGAACCAATCAACGCTTGCTCAATGCTCAAAACTCGTCGTCTCGTTCGAAAAGTCTATAATGAGTACCGACTGAGATGCAAACCACGTCTTCGTCCATCGGAAAATCCGGAATGCAAAGAGGAAAACACGGAGAAAATGACATTGGAACAATACAAGGAATATAAGAAGATATGCTCGAATATTGGAAAGGATGACTGTGATGATGTGAATGTGGATGAGCTCAGCGAGCAGGAGGTATGACTTAGTTTTCAGATATTAGAAAAGCCTTCAAGTAAAAATTTTCAGTTCACCAAATACAAGAAACGTTGTCCTGTGGAAGAGGAGCATGAGGATTGCGAAGGTATCAAATCGGAAGAATTGAGTAAAGAGGAATACAAGAAATACGTGAAGAAATGTGGAAGACGTCCGACTTCCGAAGAATCAGAAGACACTGATTGTGACTCGGTGGACTGGGAGGGAATGAGTATTCAGGAAGTGAATAATGATGGTGTATAGTCTCGGCCATAAAACTACTTTTCAGTTCCTCGCCTTCTCCGAACGCTGCCGACATACTCCAGATTCCATTCAAAAGTATTGCGATGAACTCGACTGGCAATCTCTGTCCCGTAAGGAATACAAAAAGATGCAAGCGTCTTGCTCAAACGATCCATCCAAGGAAAGAATGAGTCCACCAAATGGCTCGAATTCTCAAAATTGCACCAGTGTGGATGTGAAGAAAATGAGTGATAAGGAGTACATGGAATACAAGAGAGACTGTGGAACAAGAAAGTCTCCAAACCCAGATTGTGATGATGTGGATGTAGACAACTTATCGGATGAAGAGTATGAGAAGTTTAAGAGAAATTGTGGAAGAAGAAATCCTGGAACTGGACCGGATTACCCAGAAAAACCGAGTCGAAAGGGTTGCAAGAATATCAAAGTTGAGGAGTTGTCTTCACAAGAGGTAATAGAAAAAACACTAACAGTCGATATATTTTTATAATTTTACAGTATCTTGCCTACAAGAAACGATGCTTGAGTCCAGATGAGTCTCCAGATTCCCCAGAATCCTCAGAATCCCCCGTCATCAAGAAGACTATTGTCATCAAGAAACCTGATGGATCTTCCGGATCTGAAGACTGTTCGGACATCGACGTGAGCACATTGTCATCTGAAGAACTTGACGACTACGAGAAGAACTGCGAACCGAAACGAGGAACTCCAGATTGTAGTGTGAAGGACACAAGTGAACTGTCTGAAGAGGAATATCGGATTTATAAGAAGAAATGTGGAGACTCCGAGACTCCGAGAAGAGGATCTCCAGATGTGACCGTGGAGAAGACAGTTGTTGTGAACCCATCAAGACCAGGACCGGATTCAGATGACTGTGACTCCGTTGATGTCTCCAACCTCTCGAATTCAGAATACAAAGCTTATAAGAAGAGGTGTGGATCAGACAGAAAAACTCCTGAATCTCCAGAATCACCGGAATCCCCCGAGTCCCCTGACGGAGAATCCGTAACCGTCAAGAAGACCGTGGTGATCAATGGAAATCCTGATACCAATCCTGAGCCTTCTGTAACGGTTAAGAAGCCTGTCAAGCCAAAGGATTCAGATGACTGTGATTCAATCGACGTCTCCAGCCTATCGGATTCCGAATACAAGGTTTATAAGAAGAGATGTGGATCAGAGAGAAAGACCCCGAAACCTGAATCTCCTGATTCTCCTGAGTCTCCAGATTCTCCAGAATCACCTGACGGAGAATCGGTGACTGTCAAGAAGACTGTTGTCATTAATGGTAATCCTGATACCGGATCGGAACCATCTGTAACCGTCGAGAAGACTGTCGTAGTGAAGTCGGAGGATTCAGATGACTGTAATTCAATTGACGTCTCCAAGCTATCAGATGCAGAATATGAGGATTATCAGAAGAAGTGTGGACCGTCGAAGCCAGAAAGGAAGACTCCAAGACCAGATTGTGATGATGTAGACGTCGATAATCTGTCTGACGAGGAGTACAAGGATATCAAGAAGAGATGTGGAAAGCGTCCATCTCCAGAATCCGGTGAACACGCTCCAGATGACTCCGTGACCATCAAGAAGATAGTTGTGATCAATAAGCCTCCAAGAGATGGATCCGGACCACCAGGAGGCTCGGAACCACAGAATCTTGATGACTGCTCTAATGTGAAGATCGCCAAGTTGAGTGATGAGGAGTATGAAGAGTACAAAAGACGTTGTCGACCAACAAGAAAGAATTCAAGTCCAGATTGTGAAGATGTTGATGTTGAGAAGTTATCTGAAGAAGAGTTAGAGGAATACCACAAGAAATGTGACATGGAAGGAGTGCCACCCGCTCGACCAGGAGAAATTGACTGTTCGGATACAAATGTGGAGGATTTGGATAAGGAAGAGGTGAGAACATTTTACTAGAATTTGATGAAAAATAGAATAATTTCATCTGGAAAATCAATTTAGCTTTATTTATATTTAATCCTATTCAGTTCATCGCCTACAAGAAAAAATGTGGATCTCCGACTCGTCCGAAACCAAACGGACCCTCGGAACCATCGGATAACTGTAACGACATCCAGGTGGAAGAGCTCAATTCTGAACAGTACGCGGCCTACAAAAAGAGATGTCTGAAGAACAAACCACGCCGAAAACCCGAATCTTCAGATGAGAACTGCGCCAACGTTGACACGGAAGATCTCTCCGAGAAGGAATATCTTGCATTTGTGCGAAGATGTCCGGAAAGTGTTACAGTCAAAAAGACAGTTGTTTCGAACAAAGAATGTCAGAATAGGAATACGGATGGAATGACGAAGGAGGAATATCGACAATACAAGAAGGATTGTTCTGGAAAACCACACGTTGAATTGACGAAAACTGTGAAGATAATCAATGGACCTCCGACTGGAAACCAGGAAGACGACGAATGTCAGAGAGATGTGATCGATATGAGTGATGAGGAGTACGCGGAACACAAGAAGAAATGTGGAAAGCCACGGAAGACATTCCAATTCAATTGTAACTCGGATGTCAGTAAAATGACGGATGAAGAGGTGAGTAAACCTATGAAAGAGACGCAGAGAAGCAAGAGTGACTGCTTGCCTGCGTCTCTTTTTACTGCATCTTTGAACGTCTGTATCTACTTTGTGTGCAGTCGTTTCAAAAAACGATCAACTGAGAAAATATAGAACATTTCATTTCCTATATTTTATCAATTGTAAACTTTGAGCTCCCTTTCTTGGATCTTCAGATAAAACGAGTTAAAGGTTTTTCAGTTCAAAAAGTTCCGAAGAGCATGCAGCAAGAAACCATTCAACTGTGAGACTGCTGACGTGGACACTCTCTCTGATTCAGAATACATCAGATACGAAAAGGAATGTGGAAGACGGACAAAATATGATTGTAAGAATGCGAAGGTGGAGAGAATGACTTCAGAAGAATATGCGGAATACAAGAAGAAGTGTAAGAAGACAACGACCAAGAGTTCGAATGATTGTGATGATGTGAAGGTGGAAGAGCTTAGTGTTGAAGAGGTGAGATACCAAACTACAGTAATCCTGTTATACTTACTTACTTAGTTACTTAGTCGATCCGTTCTTCGCTCAGTTGGTGTGGGCGCGGATCACAGCTATCCATTTTTTCCGATCTTTGGCGATTGTGCTCCAAGGTTCGATCAATTGAGTTCCTTGTCGCACTGAGATTTCTTTCTTCAGGGAGTCGGCCCATCGCATTGGTGGTCTTCCTACTGGCCTTTTCTCATTTCTGGGTATCCATTCTTGAAGTAACGTTGTCCACCGATTATCGTTTCTTCTCATCACGTGGCCAGCCCAACTTAACTTTCGTTTCGTTATGAAGACAAGAGGGTCTTTCACTTGGGACATTTTCCTTATATCTTCTCGGTGGAGGTTTTTCTCTCGTTGTTCCGTGAGGGTAATTCCGACGAGTTTACGTTCAAGTGCAGCATGTGTTATTCTTACTCTTTCGGATAGAGCTTTAGTGAAAGTCCATGTTTCTGATCCATATGTCAGTGCGGGGAGAACAATGGAGTCGAAAAGTTGCGCTCGGATTTTCGGACACGTCAGGGCATCTGTTGTGTTTTTTATATTGTTGAGTGCAGCCCATGCCGATCGTCGTCTTCTGTGAATTTCTGGCTCTAGATCGTTTTTTGTATTGAGCAGTCTCCCCAAGTATACGTATTCCTCAACATCTTCAATTGCTGACATGGTGTTGCTTTTTCTGATATGTATTTGGTGACTTGACGCAAATTTGTTCCTCAGCACTTTTGTTTTACTCGCGTTTATTTCTAGACCGACTGTTTCACAACTGTTTACCAGCTCTTGTAGCATTTTTTCCGCTATTTGTGGAGTTTTCGAGATGAGAATGATATCGTCGGCGAATCGTAGGTGTGTTAGGTTTCTGCCGTTAATTCTGATACCAGGGGAGTTGTCGTAGTCATCTTTGTCTTCTTTTATATGTGGCCATGACATTCGACGGAAGGCCGATTCGAGACAGGCAGAGAAAAGGTTTGGTGAAATGGGGTCACCTTGTCTGACACCTCTGGTAATGGGGATATTGACTGGGTTATAGAAAGGTGTGATTGTGGTGGAGCAATCGTTGTAACACTCTTTTAGGAGTTTTATGTATCCAGAGTCTATCCCTTGAGTCTTCAGGCTTTCCCATAAAGCAGTGGGTTCGATCGTGTCGAATGCCTTTTTGAAGTCGATAAATACCATTGTGATTGGTATTTGGTATTCTCGACCGACTTCCAGCAGTCTTTGCACTGAGTGGATGTGGTCAATCGTCGAGAAGGATCTTCTAAATCCTGCTTGTTCGACCGGTTGTGCTTCTTCCAGTGACTTCCGGATTCTATTCAGAATACATTTCGTGAAGACTTTATAAAGTACAGGAAGCAGGCAGATCGGACGATAATTTTCTAGATTTTCTTTGTCTCCTTTTTTGAATATTAGAGTTGTTTTTGACGATTTCCACTTTGTTGGAACTTTTCCTTCTTGAAGGTACCGTGAGAATTTGTTCGCTAGAAGTTTGTGAACGGAGGAGTGACAACTTTTCAGGAAGTCTGCTGATAGCTTGTCTTCTCCCGCTGCTTTACCGTTTTGGAATGAGTTCAGGGAGTGTTGGATTTCTTCTGGAAGGAATGGAGGTAATGCTTTTGTTTGTTGAGGAATGATGGTTGTCGCTTTTGACTGTTTGGTTGCAAACAGGTTTGAGTAGAAGCGTCTGACTTCGATTTCCATTTTCTCTCTTGAAGTGAGCTTTTCTCCTGTCTCTCCTGATAACAGACATGGAATGTAAGATTGATATTCATTGATGTCTCTTGCGACCTTTCTCAGACTCTTTCTCTGGTTTGCTGCATTTAGAAGTCTATCCTTCGCGAAGTTTTCATGGTCTCTCTTTACCGCTTGTCGGCACTCTTTAGACAGGGTCTTGAAGTTGGGGTCTGATCTGTCTGTGAATCTCCTTTTCGACAGTAGCAGTCGCGTTATGGTTACAGTAACCCTTTATCTTACAGTACGCCGACTACAAGGAACGATGCCTCAGCACGCCACCCCAAGAAGCTTCCACTCCTCCATCTAAGATCCGTCGACGCATCGATTGCTCCATCGTTGATGAGAGTATGATGAGTGAAGAGGAACTCGAGGATTTCAAGAAACACTGTAAAGTGAAAGTGACCACTGATCGATACCGTCCAGGAGAGAATATCATTTTGACAAAGAAAGTGAAGATTCGAACTGGAAAAGAGAAATTCAGTTGTTACGATCAAGATGTGGATAATATGAGTGATGAGGAGTACGCAGAGTTTGAGAAGAAATGCTTGAGTAATCCACATTTCCGATTCGATTGCAGAACTGTTGATACCACGAATCTTTCCAAGGATGAAGTAAGATTACCTAATAAGACATTCAACCTATATCATTCTTTCAGTACGCCAAATACCAACGAGAATGTCAGCCGCCTGCGAAATCAATCGTTTTGATCAAAAAGCTGGTGATCAATAAGACTGATGAACCTGTAACTGATGGATGCTACAATCGAGATGTGGATGGAATGAGTGATGAAGAATACGCTGAATATGAAGTCAAGTGTTTGGGAAGAGAACCAACGGAAATTCAAAAAAAAGTGGAGAGGAAAACTTCGTACGATTGCCACAATGTCGATTTGTCGAAGATTTCGTATCCGGAGGTTAGTTGGGGGAAATGACTGATCGAAATTCTGAAGTTGAGAAATATAACGGCATGCCGTTATAATACAATTCTTTTGACAGTATGATCAAGAACTCTTCAAATTTAACACAGAAGGTTGAGAAACCGTATGCATG
This sequence comes from Caenorhabditis remanei, assembly GCF_010183535.1. Classification (NCBI taxonomy): domain Eukaryota; kingdom Metazoa; phylum Nematoda; class Chromadorea; order Rhabditida; family Rhabditidae; genus Caenorhabditis; species Caenorhabditis remanei. The sequence continues at coordinate 5,834,180 of NC_071328.1, read as the reverse complement.
TTAATGAAAGAGATAGAAAAATAATGTTAGTAAAGTTCAATCAATTTCAATTCGAAACTCAAACTGCATTTTTCCAGATCGAGGAGCACATCAAACGGTGTCGTTCTCGTGAAACTGCCACAACTCCACCTTCACCACCCCGTCGTCAATCTCTCAAATGTTCTGATGTGAAGACAGATGACTTGGATGATGAAGCGTACCAAAAATGGGTTAAAGAATGTCTCGCTGCTCCAAAAACTATCAAATTGGAGAAGAAACTCATTATCAATCCGGTCACTACAACTACTCCAGCACCTCGAGGAGAACGAGTTATTGTTGAGAAGTTTGAGATTCATGAGCATCTTCGACCGGATGATGATGAAGGATATCTGGAAGGAAATGAGAATTTCGGAGTGAGAATTACAACTGGAATCAGAAAGAAGGTGATCAAGGGACGACCAGATGATGATTCTGAATCAGAAGCAGGAGTGATTCTCGTCAAGAAAGTGATTCATAAAGTACCAGGAAGAAGACGTCCGAAGGGAACTGATGATGAAGATGATGAATCTGGAGTCATTGAAGTGAAGAAAATGATAATGAAGACGTCACAGCCGGAACCAGAGACTGATGATTCAGAAGACGTCGAGGAGATTATGAGGAGACCACGGAAAAGAATTGGACCAAAGGAGGAAGTTGTTCTGCTCTCTGTGACCAAGAAACATCCACATTCCTACCGAACGAAGGCGAAACCTGAAGAGGAGGAGCCAACAGAGGTGGTGAAGTTGGTGAAGAACACTAAGCATCCAGACGCTGTGTTGAGAGAAGTCAGAATTCGAAAACACTTTGGAACTGGATATCCTGAAGAAGAAGCGGTTGTTCAGGAGATTGGAGGACCAGATTTCAAGATTACCCGGAAGACTGTGATGATTCCTCGTCAAGTTCGGAAGTTGAAGCCAACAACGACGACTACAACGACTCCCGCTGAGCCAGAATACTATTATGATGAGGAAGAATATCCAGAGATCATCACGATGGTTAAGGTTGAAAAGTCGAGTCGTCCACTTCGAAAACACACGAGACCTGATGATGAAGATGATGAATATGTTGACGTGAAGGAGGATAAACCCAAAGAATACATCGAATTCGAAGGATTTGTGAAAGTACACGCGGGACCGAGAAAGTTACGGAAGAGACCGATGTTCACGGATTCTGGAGAGGAACCGGACATTCGAGAAGTAACAAGAAAAGTGGTTCAAGGAAGTGAAGAAGATGATTTCAAGGGAGTCAAACTGAGAAGTCATCGGAAGAGATTGATTCTGATTCGGAAGATTCCAGAAGAGGCGCCAGAAGACGTGGAGCATGAGGTGACGGTGGTGAAGAAGTTGAAGGTGATGAAGATTGTAAACGAGGAGACGGAGAACTTTGATGATGATGATAATGTGGAGGATGATGGAAAGGTTATTGTGAGAAATCGGAAGAGGAAATACAATGTGGATGAAGGAAGAAGACGTCCAGGAGAGGGTGAAGAGGAAGAGGAATTTGTGGAAGGAAGAGTGGCAGTGAGAGGAAAGGCGCCGAAGGGATTCAGATGGACCACGCATTCTCATGACTCAGAGAGAAAGGGATCCAGACCTCCATCGATAAGTGAGAAGAACTCGGAATACTATAAAATCGGAGGATCTGAGGAAGATGACGTGGAGAGAAGAAGGCGGAGAAGAAAGGATGAGGAGAGACCGAGGGCATTGGAAGAGGAAGAAGATGGTGGAAGGAGAAGAAGAAGACGTCCAGAATATGAGGAAGAGAGTGAGGAGATCGGAAGGAAAAGCTCGAAGCCAGGTGGTTTGGATGAAGATGTTATCATTAAGAAGTTGTATAGAATTGGAAAGGATCAGAAGCCTGCACCTGGGGAGAATGTGGTGGTAACCAAGAAGAAGGTTGTGAAGTTTGGACGGAAGGGATCGCAACCTGATGATGGTAACGATGAGAGTGAAGAGATCAAACTTCTCAAGAAGAGAAAAATGTACAAGATAGGACCAGATGAGGAAGAAATTCCAGATGATGATGAAGATCAGGAAATCGTGAAGGTCTCCAAGAAAAAAGTCTACCGAATCGGACCAAATGGACAACGAAAACTTGTTGATCAACCGGGGGCAGATGCAGATGAAGATGAGGAAATAAAGCTGTTGAAGCGAAAGAAGTTCTATCGAGTTGGGCCAGATGGAAAACGGGAGTTGATTCGAACTGAGGGAGATGGACCGGCTGTTGATGAAGATGGAGAAGTTGTGAAGATTCGGAAGAAGAAGGTTTATCGAGTCGGACCTGATGGAAAGAGAGAACTTGTTGATCAAGAAGAGGATGAACCGAAGAGAAAGATAGCACACGATTTACCCGAGGACGAGTCTGGAGAAGATGTGAAAGTTTCCAAAAAGATTCGGAAGAGCTCAAATCCACAAAGTGATCTGCCCGATGACCAATCTGGAGAGGAGATTCAGGTAAAGAAGAGGAAGAGATTCTACAAGATTGGACCTGATGGAAAGAGACAATTGATCGGAACGGAAGGTGAAGATGTCCCGGAAGGTGAAGGAGAAGTTGTGAAGACTGGCAAGATGGGATTCTCCAAACCACACCGTGGTGAGTTTACTGTAGTCAATTGGGTCACTTAATCTAAAACCTTGTTTTTGTTTCAGATCAACCGACTGAAGATGAATCAGGAGAAGCTGTTAAGATTATGAAGAAGAGAAAAAGATTCTACAGAATTGGACCAGACGGGAAGAGAGAACTCGTGAGAACTGAAGGTGGAGATGACTCTGAAAATGAACCAACTGAAGCTGATGGAGAAGATGTGAAGGTTGGAAAAAAGATTCGGAAGAGCTCCCAACCTCAGAGTGACCAACCCGATGACCAATCTGGTGAAGAGATTCAGATGAAGAAAAGGAAGAGATTCTACAAGATTGGACCTGATGGAAAACGAGAGCTTGTGAGAACAGAGGGAGAAGGTGAGTCTAATTTTGAGCAGTAGAAATGAACCAACTGCTTTATTTCAGACGAACCATCTGGAGACAACTCTGGAGAAGATGTGAAGGTTATGAAGAAAAAGAAGAGATTCTACAGAATTGGACCTGATGGCAAACGGGAACTCGTGAGAACTGAAGATGGAGATGGACCTGATGATCAACCAACTGGATCAGATGGAGAACATGTAAAGGTTGCGAAGAAGACTCGTAAGAATTCTGATTCTGAAGCTGGAATGGACAAACCCGAAGATGGAGAGGAGATCCATATGAAGAAGAAGAGGAGGTTCTACAAAATTGGACCAAATGGAAAACGGCAACTGATTCGATCGGAAGGAGGTGGAGATGAGTCTGAGAATGATCACCCTGACAACGGAATGGAAGAGTCTGTGATGAAGAAAAAGAAAAGAAGATTCTACAAGATTGGTCCAAATGGAAAGAGAGAATTGATTCGAGAGGAGGAAGGAGACAGCTCTCCTAGAATGTCCGCGAGTCACGGACTCCTTGGCCAGAACAAGAACACTTTCAGTCCGGAACCACTGAATGATGGAGAGATGACCCATATGAAGAAGAAGAAGAAGAGATTCTATAAAATCGGACCGGATGGAAAAAGACAATTGATCAGAACCGAAGGAGGAGATGCCGATGCTCGAACCCCTCCAATGAAATCGGATGGCCACGTGAAACCACCTCCTGGTAAGAAAACAAAACTGGTTTCTAGTCAACGAGGATTTTTTAAAGGAGGGCATCTATCGGTTCCCGATGAGTTTCAAGATGATGATGAATCCAATGGCAAAAGAAATGATGTAAAGGATGACGATGGATACGAGTATGATGTGAAGCCACGTGTCAAACGAACTTATGTTCTTGATGGACAGGGAAATCGGAAATTAGTGGATGAGAAGACTGGAGATGGTGAGTTGACGGAGAAAAGTTGAAGAAAAATCCTTTTTTTCTTCAGAAGAATCGAATTTGGACCTGGGAAACTTGCTGAAACCGAGAAGAAGGACAACGGAGACGGAGACTGTTGATAGGGAGCATGTGAGTTTTCACTCGATGGGGGGGGGGGGGGGGGTCGAACCCTTTTCCTTTGTTTCATAGACATTCGTGTTATCCAAAACACTAATCGCGCAAAGAAGCCGAATTCTACTTTACGTCATAGAATTATTGACATATCCCTCTTTTTCAAAACTAATTCTCTTATTTTAGCGCAAAAGCCAATACGAGCAAAAACGGTCAAACAGAAAGACAAGATCATCGAGAAAGGCGGAACCTTTAGGTAAGTCTATCCGCTTCTAAATTCATGTAATTGCTTCTTTTTTCAGTTGGTAGCACCAGAGGAGGCGGCGAGATGCAGAAATATCACAAAGATTCGAATTTGAGGTCAAGTGGAAAGAGTGAAGAAGCGATTCCCGATGAAGAATAATGTTACCTACTTTCTTTTCCTTCATAATAAATGTTTAATTTGAAAAAATGAGAACATGAATTGCGAACCGGTGGATACAAACAATAATAACAACAAAGTAACAACGAAATTAAAAGAAAAATCACGACTTCGAATTAAGAATCAGTTCTCGAATATCTCCTTGTTCAGTTAAAGAGAATCCATTCGCTGTATCGACCATTTGAATCACTTTCATCATTGATTCCTTATTCTCAACTGCCAGCGGAACGAATGAAACAAGATCGAAATCAGTGATAACTCCACAAATTGCTTCATTCAACTTTCGATATTTCTCCAACCCGGGAACTTCATTCAGAAGATCCAGAAGGCGATTGACATCGGGTAAATATGAGAAGAAATCGAGATCGTAGGTACCTTCGGGTGAGAAAATATCTGCTTTCGATAGGCAATTCACTTGTGGCATTTCCATTGTCACCATTGTTGCTGAAAAATATACTTTTTGAATGGAATGTTTGATATTTTTTCTGTTGCACGACTAATTCGAAAGTTACCGTCGTTGGTACTTTTGATTTATTTGTGCAATTTGAAGTAATGATTAGCAATCCTGAAAAAAACCGAATTTTGCAACTTACCTAATGTTGAAAGTGCGACAGAAATAAACTTTGACGGATCACTGCAATACAACGAATCAGCTAAATGGAGAGCGCATAGACGAACTCCAGCTTTCTCCAAATGTCTGATCACTTTCCACAATTCTCCTTCACTTTTATAAAGTTCCAATTGACCAGGACAGTCGATGATCATATATTTCTTGCGGTTTGCTTCGATTTTCTAGAAAAATAAGTTTTTTTAATGTAAGGGTCTCATCAAAAATTACTTGAAGAAGCCAATCGCTATTCGTTCCGAGTGTCTCAATACAGTATTTCAGAGCTCCATTCGGCCCGAGACCCAGTCGATCCATTACATCTGTTACAGTGATCAACTCCTGAAATTTCAGGCTTTTATTTTATCTTCCAATCTGCTTCCTTACAACTCACTGAGATATTCACATCTGGTGCATACGCCATTGTATCGTTTGCCGGATCTAGGTTAATCGTGACAAAGGGCCGCCCGGTTTGTGTGAAAATATCAGTCAAACCTGCGCAGAATGTTGATTTACCAGCTCCAGGAGCTCCGATAACAAGGACTCCGTACATTTGTCTGAAAATTCATCCCATGTTTATAAAAACTTGATTCAAAAACTTTGGTAGAGAGCAGATACAGGTTGTCTTAAAATAAAATACAAATATTTATAATTTTCAATACTTTTTCCTTTTTCTTCATTTTGCTTTAAGTTAAATATATCAGTTACTGAAAAAACGAGCCTGATAAAATTAAAATAAATGAATTTTGGCCCGATGCCAAGTCCGCATTGACACCGGACTTTACGACGCATTGCGGACAAAGGAGCGAATTCAAATTTTATTTTGCCGCCTTTTTCACGCCTCGGCCTCATCTTCGCCCGTTCCGCTCTATTTTTATAGTATTTCTAATTAATTTTTCTAAAAAACGTTTCCAATATATAAAGGAACAAATTCCGTAGATAAGAAGCATGGAAAATAAACCAGAAGTAATCCACGATCACGATGAGAAAAAATCGAAAAACAATCCGATGAAGGGAGGGTGAGTATAGTGATTGTTTTCGATTCAAGAAAGCTTATTTCTTGATTTTCAGAAAATTATCCATCAAAGACTTCGAAATTGGAAGACCTCTCGGAAAGGGAAAATTTGGAAGTGTGTATCTTGCACGGACGAAAGAGGGTCATTTTCATTGTGCCATTAAAGTGAGTTTTCTTTTTGAAAACTGTTACTTTCACCACTAATCTTCTTTTAAATCATTGAAACCAAGACGAAGTTAGTTTAAAAAATAATTCCCGTTTTCCAGGTTCTCTTCAAATCACAACTAATATCGGGAGGTGTCGAACATCAACTGGAGCGAGAAATTGAAATTCAATCACATTTACATCATCCTAATATTGTCCGGCTTTACACCTATTTTTGGGATGCCAAGAAGATTTATCTGGTACTCGAATACGCGCCTGGTGGCGAAATGTACAAATCACTGACAAATCAAAAACGGTTTACCGAGGTGATGGCTGGAAAGTACATGTATGAAATTGCTGACGCTCTACAATATTGCCATCATAAGAAAGTGATCCACCGAGATATTAAACCAGAAAATTTACTGATTGGACCACAAGGAGAGCTGAAAATCGGAGATTTCGGATGGAGTGTTCACGCCCCTTCGAATAAGTGAGACATACCTTTTTAATTGAAATATATATATTCTAACTCTTCAGACGTCAAACAATGTGTGGAACAATGGACTATTTGCCACCCGAAATGATTGTTGGAAATCATCACTCTGATGCAGTTGATTTGTGGGCCATCGGTGTTCTCTGCTATGAATTCCTCGTCGGAAAACCACCATTCGAGCATGATAAACAAGCCGACACCTATTCTGCCATCAAAGTGGCGAGATTCAGTTATCCGGACTATGTGAAGAAAGGTGCACGGGATTTGATTGGAAAATTACTTGTTGTTGATCCAACAAAGCGATGCACACTCCAAGAGGTTAGGTTTTGAGATATAGAACTTTTCCAATTTTGTTTTGGAATGCTAACGTTTTGAAAAAAATATAAAAATTGCTAAATCTATGCTTCAAAATAATCGAAACAAATATAGCTACACTTTCTCGATTTACGGATGTTTTTTTTCGAACCATTCTGTTCAACGCTGTCATATGAAAAATCACGAAGACCAATGAAAAAGTGAGAGCATTCATTTCGAGCAAGACGAAAACCAGAAATTTGAACATAATATACCGAAATTTCGTCTCTTACTATTCGGATACATGAATTTTTAAAAATTAAAATCACATTATTGCAGGTAAAAGATCACTACTGGGTCACACAAATGGTAGAAACGGCGAGAAAGGTGGCCGAACAAGCAAAGGCGGAAAAAGCGGCTAGTCTTCGAGATCACTAATTCCATCGACTCAATTCTCGAAATATGATCAGCCTACCGAATTCATCACTCTCTCTCTAATCAATATTGTCACATACAAGATCTCGATTCTTCGCAATAAAATTGCAACTCTCCTTAATTCTTTATGAATATTTTTTTTCGTCTTTATTCGTCTCAACACAAACACTATTCGTTCTTCCTTTGTATTATGCGCTCTCTTATTCTTTTCCTCTCCTCCTCCTATTCAGAACATAAATTTGTTTTCTTGTTTAGTGAGTCCAATAGCCAATTCAATTATCCATCCCGGTGCCCAGACCTCTCCGGGAGATTTCTTCTTTCAGATGACGTGCTTGCATGATTAGAGAGTCTCTCACTCTTCTGAATCCGTTCGGACCACCTGCCCTCAATGACAGATGCTATTTCTTTCTTTTCTCGAGACATGGAATTTTTCCAATTTTTCAACTTGCTAGTCCTTTTCCCCCCAGTCTCTGTACAGAGATCTTTGAATCTTTGAAATTTTCCGAGTTTCAAGTAGCTTCGAAAACTTGACAAAAACTTTTGTTTTCTCACTCTTTCCCTTATAATTATTTCAGTACTCGAAAGCTTCTTACGAGAAGAGACGTGTCACCTTTAACACTACAAATCAGAAATGTGAGTAAGTTTCAATTAGTTGAGCTTTTCGAAAAGGGTAGAGAGTAGGCGGTGATTTTGGGATGTAATGAGTGTGTTTGTCGGTTTTACGATAGTCTAGGAGATTTTAATGTCAAAAGTTCAATTTGTATTCCTTATTCGGAATAATGCGGCAAAAATTTAAAGTTATTTTTGAAATAAGAACTTTATCTATTGTTTCATAGCCGCTCTTTACTGCCAAGGTTATGTCGAACTTTGGCGCAATGGGTTGCAATTTTGCACAACAGACAGGCACTTGTTCGTTCGAGCCCAGGCTATGGATTTTTGCTTTTTTCTTTTTTTTAAAAGTTCATCCAATTCTTTCGAAGTGTAAAATGATCGACGATGGGCTTATTTTTTAGAAGATTTTTTGTCATTTATTATTGAAAAATGAAAATTATTTTGTGACTAACGGTCTTTTGGGTATTCTTGACTCATTCATAATTAGTAATCATAACAAATCACAAGTTCTGCTCAGCAGCAATGGAAAGAAACGAAGACAAACTATTAGCTCAACCCAAAATCCCAGAGGTTACTGTGGTCTTGGGACCGCCCACCTTCGTAAATTTTACTTCACGCTTTGTAGACTTTCTACGTGGTGAGAATCATTCCCGATCGAACTTTTTTCGGTTCTCATCACGAAAGGTTACTGTAGAATCTCCATCCTCCCCACAATCCACTTCCTCGTTTTTTCTACAAATTTCAACCTCACTAATTCCGCTTCGACACACATGAAGCACACACCAAAAATCAGCTTCTCTTCTGATCTAATGTACTTTTTTGTCTAGTCTGAGATTCATTCCGAATGAATCTTCAAAAGACAGCTGCAAATGAGTCCGTCCAACTTTCTCACTATTCATCTCGTCATTTATTTTGTGTGCATCGAATCGAATTATTTGATATTTTTGAGAAGAAGCTAATTGTCTTGAGATGACTCAAATTTCGAGAATTCTGAGATTTTGAATCACAATTAGTACTGATTTTTAGTAAAGAATCACAGATCATACCACTATATTCGATTATTTTGAAATTGGATAAAGAGTTGAAACGAAAAATCAAATTGTTGAAAAAGAAAGTGAAAAAATCGAACCGCCACTTCTAGAAATGCTCGTTTCACCTGCATTCCAGATGATGCAGAAACTTGAATTTTCTGAATAAGAAAAAGAGGAAGAAAACGTGACTCTTGATTATTGACATGACACCTATTTTCCCTTTCTTCATCTCATTAGTTTTCCTCTTTGAATTATATGTTTTGCTCATTTGCTAACCCATCAGATGTAATCAACTCACCACTTGTTTTCGTTGCAATAGCACTTTCATCTATGTCAATCTAACCTGTATGATTGTCGGCCGCCATAGCTCAGTCGGTTAGAGCGTGGGTCTAATAAGCCCAAGGTCGCAGGTTCGACCCCTGCTGGCGGCAAATATTTTATATAGTTTATTTTCGATTTACTAAAATGTTCAGTAATTCGAACAAGCGAAAACAAAAAATTAAAAGATAGTGAAACCTTCAATTTGTGTTTCAAACTAGAAACTTTCTCTGTTAATTTTTCTTCCTCTATTCCGAGTCTCTCTTAGAATTCAACTATATTTCTCTGACATTTTTCGCTCCACAAACGCCTAAAATCTCGCCTTTTTTCTCTTTTTTCTGTCTTCTCTACACTTCTTTTTCCTTTCTTTCATTCTAAAACACAGAGCCAGATTTCGGGGTTGAGAGCATAATTGAGTGACGCAAAGAAATTGGAAAAGTGGGCCAATTCGGGTGAAAAAAGAAAAACTCGAAAAGAGAGAAACTGAGTGAGAATGTATACTCGATTAACATATTATGAACACTTTTTCTTCTTTTTTTTCTTTTTGTAGCCGATTTGTGGTTTTTATCAATAAATCATTTTTCAAGTGCACAAACTTTAGTCAGATACGTGCTTGAGAGATCAAATTGTAGTTATGAGACGTGACGAAAAGTAAAACGCAATTTCTGCAAAATGTAGTCCTGGGAGTGAGAAATTTTGATTATAAAATCAAAATCTGTGCGTGAATCACACCGGAAAGTGAAAGTGAAAACTACATGAATCTGGATCCGATTCAGCTGAATGTATGGTGATAACCTTGGTGTCGAGGATCCTCATTCCAATTCCCTTTAATTCTAATTTTATAAATAAAATATCAGGTTGGTGTCCAGTTCATCATAATCCCACGGTCCAGACGTGTCAGCCGTGAGATACAGATCAAAACAATTTCAAAGCAGATCACATATCTTTTTCTTATAAAAATGTTTTCCGTAATACACTTATGAAAACCTATGTTTTTGTATTCCTCATTACTCGTTTTGTATTCCCAAAACGCTTGTCTGAGCACATTATTAATCCGTATACGATTCTTTCTCGAATACTACAAACGAATCCAGCAGATCATACTTTTCAAGGAAAATATTCCTCGAAAAAGATGCGCTGTGCCGTCTCTAGGAGACCCAATTTCAAAACTTTGAAGACTCATAACTTCGCTTTTCCGGCCACCCTTTAGACCTTCCTTTTCTCCTAAAATAAGAATAACTGAATTTTTAATATCCGCCACCAATCGAATCACCAGTGACATAAAACTATGTGTTTTCTGATCATTTTTCTTCATTTTCTCTTTTTTTTTCCTATTTCCAGGTTCAACCTAAGTACACATTCTCTCTCTCTCTCAATCCCCTCTCTACTTATAATTTTTGAGACTTCTTATTCATCTCCAACTTTCCCTCTTTTCCACCATAACTGCTCATTAGCGGTTTGTCTCGTCTCCTCCGAGACTCCGCCCACTTCTTCTCAGTTTTCAGTGACTGATAATATACAAAGAAGAAGGAGGAGATATGACTAGGTACGGGGAGGGACATCTCCCCGGGGCATTAATTAATTTTATTTGAGCTCTCTCTCTTTTCTCTTACTCGAATGCTTCGTATATCTTCACGCCTTCTTCTTCTCTTTTTTCTTTTTGTATTTGAACATTGACATCTCCAATTATTTCGTTCTCATTTTTCTTGTCTGGAAACGCAAATCGGGTCATGTCACAATCGTATAAACCCTGCCTTACCAACGCCTTAACTTTCATATTTATGTAATGCCACGTGGCGCAGTCGGTAACATTTTGATCCACCGACCAACGACTTGTGGGTTCAATCCTCCCCACACTAAAATTCTGTCGGAGTTTCTTTTTTTAATCTGAGCTTCGATTTTTCTGATTTCCCACCTACACGTCGCTATCAAAATCCACTTATTCCAGAACCGCCCATCCATCTTTCATTAAATCAGTATTACAACTCTCTAGCAAAGTACGGTATCCCGTAGAAATGTTTGGTTGCTTTAGCAGGTTTAGTGTGGAATATTGTTATCAATGTATGCATGGTCCCGATGGGTAAGGTTTATCAGATCTCTCTCCAATCCTAAAAACTGATATTTCCAGTTGCATGGTACCGAGTCGTCATGGAGAGGGAAGCGAACTGTATGCACATTCAGAAGAACTTGAATCAAAATTGAGAGGACTCGCAAAGTGAGTTTCATTCCATTTAGTTTGATCTTTTGGATAACGTCTGGAAATAGGATTTTTACGAGAAATGGATGATTGAAAGTACAAAAGATGTCTGTCACCTCCTCCCTCGAAAAGTGCAAATCTAAAATCAGAACGAATTAAAATGAATAAAAGATCTAACATTTTCAGGAAGGAAAGTATGGAAATTGAGAAAGTATTGGCACAAGACAAGAAAAATTATGGATCACATATAAAGATACTCATACTAGGAGGACCATCAAGTGGGAAGAGCACTATTTTCAAACAGATGCAGTGAGTTTCAAATTAAAAAAAACAATTTAAAGAAGAATTAGACCCAATCGCAAAGAACAGTGTCAATAGTTACCCTACTTTCTTCTTTCTCTCACTTTCATCTATGTCAATCTAACCTGTATGATTGTCGGCCGCCATAGCTCAGTTGGTTAGAGCGTGGGTCTAATAAGCCCAAGGTCGCAGGTTCGACCCCTGCTGGCGGCAAACTTTTTAAAGAATTAATTTCAGTGGTTGCAAGCTCAAACTAAATAAAATATTTCAGAATTATCCATGTCAACGGGTTCAAATCAGAACAGGAGCTTGTTCAGTATCGAGGTCTCATTGATGCCAATATCCGGGACAGTTATTTTCAATTAATTGCTGGAGCACGTCTTCTAGACATCCCATTGGAACCAATTGATCACCTTTTGTATGAAATTAATGATATTTATTCTCCAATGTGCGATGAGTTCGCTATTCGAACCGTGCCAGATCTCGTAGAGCCACTTATTGCTTTTTGGAAATCAGAGCAGATTCAAGAAGTCTACAAACGAAGATATGAATTCGAGTTGATGGATTCCACGAAATAGTGAGTTTTCTTGTTTTGATATCTGTCTAATCACATGTTTTTCAGTTATTTGGAGAATCTCGAAAGAATTTCAAACGAAAACTATCTGCCGAATGAGGAAGATATTGTTCATTCTAGGAAAGCAACAGTTAGTATAAACAGCATAGTTTTTGAATACACTGGAGTATCATTACTGTAAGTTTCTTCATGTTTTGGGTATCTCAATGTGGGCGTTTAGTTCCGGGTTTTCGAATTGGGTGGGAGTTGAGGACGTGAGTTGGGAACAGAAACTACAGTACACATTTAGCAGAAACTACAGTACACATTCATGTTTTTCTTACTGTAAATGGAGTGAAAAATAATAACTACCGAAGTAACTCTGCAGGATTATGGCATCTTAGAACAACCTCCTACAGTAATCCTTCATATAATTATCATGTTGCGACAAGTCAGAAGGGAATTTGGTTTCTTGAGTATCTTGTTTGTCTCTACTTTCTCATAAAACAGAAAGACATAATAATATATAATTATCCATTTTTCTTCTAATCTCAAACAACTCAATGATTACAGTATGATTGATGTGGGCGGTCAGCGATCAGAACGAAAGAAATGGCTTCATTTATTCGATGATGCGAAAGTTGTGTTATTCGTAATTGATCTGACAGGATACGCGAAGAAATCTGAGGAGAGTCGGACGGAGGTATCCAAGTGATGGGAGAGAAGTCCACAATTCAATGCTTTTTCAGCTATCCCGATTCCCTCTTCTCTTCCGAGATATTGGAAAAGATGCATTCGATATGAAAGTGGCTCTGAAGATATTCAATGATATCTCAGCATCACCTGCTCTTGCAAGTGCTGTCTTTTTATTGTTCTTCAACAAAGTTGATCTATTCAAAGAACTTCTTCCACAAGTGAGACTTCAGCCGTGTTTCTCAAAGTTTGAAGGTTGGGGAGTTCATAAATTCTTGCATTGTTTCTGGAATCTTTAATTTTCAGAAGAGAACGACTACGATTCCACGAGCAAATTCATTTGCGAGAAGTTCACTCGAGCTGCTAAATCCAAAAAATCAGTTTTTCCTCATTTTACAACTGCAACCAATACTGAAAATATCAAGGTAATTAGTCTTTAAAATAATCAGAAAACTAAGTTTTCGACTTTTTTCAGCTTGTATTCCGTGCCTGTATGGAAAGTGTCTTCAAGGCAAACTCAAAAGCGACAGGTCTCTCATGACAATGAATTGCAGAAGTAGAACACAGTATTTATTTAGTTTTGTCGACGTTTCTTTTCTTTATTTTTTCATTTTTCATTTCTGCTTTCTTCAAATGTCTTTACATATCAGCCAGTGGTCTTTCTGTCAATAAACGAGTCTTTTTCTGAAATTTTCCATATTCCGTGTATGCAGAGAATCAAAACTATGTACAGTAACTTAGATTTATTTTCTGTCAAACGAGTCACAAATCGATAGACCGAGTAGTTACATTCATTTTCTTTTCACAAGTAGATTTTTCTGAAATCATTCGATTTGTTTGACTCCGCCCACTTTCAGATTACCTAAAAAGACATCAAACGATTGATTGCACGATTGAAGCCAGCGGCAAGTCTGGAATTCTATTGTCTTGAAATAAAAGGAGTTGCCTTATAAATCAAAGAACCTTCCAAGTTTATTCTCATCATCACTCGAAGCACTTCTCGATCCCAATGTCACAATATCACTTTTCCGATTACGATGAGATTCCAAAACATCTGGAATCGTTGACTGATAGTCACTGTTCATTTCTTTCTCCGAATCCGTTTGTCCACAGAAATATTCCTCGAAAAATGCGGATCCCTCTTCGAAATCCATTGGATCGGATTCGTCGATCTCGAGACGAATTTTCATCTGTTGGAACAGGTTCATCATCATTTGGTAGTCAGGGGAGGAGTCGAATTTCAGTTGACTGCAAATTAAAATTGTAGAAACTTATCCACTTTAATTGTATCTCTCTGTCCAGATGTCCACTGTCACATTTTTTTTCCAGATGTCCGTTGGCCATTTTACAATGATGTGTGATTTTTTTGTCGATTTGGTGTATGTCTACAGTAATGTACAGTAATGTACAGTAACCTACAGTAATCCAAGAAAACAGTCCTTCTCTCAGAAATAAACTTGAGAACTCATCTCAATGCAAAGTGTTGGTTTTCAAAAATTGTCAGACATCGTAGTGAAATTTTTTCTTGAAAAACCAAGCTTTTCAAATAAATTTGTGATTTTTTCGAAACTTTCAATTTCGTGATCTTGATACAAAACGGACAAGTTGACAATTGGAAAACTCAGGTTTCCTCTATTTTTGAGCATTTTGTGTCTGTCATTATGTTTTTCCAGATGTCCTCCCGCCCCAAAATCCCTTTTTCCTTACCGGATATGTTCATACATCAATGCGAATTCACGTGGACACTTGTAGAACAATTTCTTTCCGACTCTCTTCTTCATTTTGCTCACCAGAATTGACTTTTCTTCAGTGTTCCACGGAAGAGTTCCCTGGAATTTCATCAATGATTGTAAGTGGACTGAGCCTCTTCATCAAAAAATGGTCTAATTTCAGAAAAGCTCACCAGAAACAGCTCAACAGTTGAATAAAGCCACGCCCACAAATCATCACGTCTTCCCTGATCGAGTTCATCATGGGCGAAAACACTGCAGTACTTGCTGGTTCCCATGAATCCTGGAGCCTTACGAGCGCTTCGATGACTCACTTTTAAAGTCGCTGGGTCCACTTTGAGCTGGAAATTTGAATTTGGACTTTAAAAGAAGTCCCTAAAAACTGACAAATTTGCGACTGAAACCCAAATCGAAGAGAAGAATTCGTCGACTCTCCGCATGCCATCCACAGTTACTCGCCTTCACATCTCGATGGATAATTCCAGAAAAGTGTAGATCACGAATAGCTTCCAGAAGTTGGTAGGAGAGACGAGCGGCCGTTGATTTGGTGAAATGCCGGTCAGGCATCATGCGACGGAGTCGAGAAAGTGGACGGTTGCAGATGGTCATGACCATGATATTCACTGATTGACCACACCATTTCATCTGAAAATATCTGGTGGATGTAGATCATATTTCATGTTAAAATTAAAAATACAGATTTCACCAGCTTAGTGAATTGAGTCAAACAAGCCGACCCAATCCGGCTCGTAACTCGATAAAAAGCTGATAAAAAACCAAAAAGTAGGTGTCCACAAGTTACCGTGCCAAACAGTTTCTTGTTTTCTTTTTATTTCCTAATTCTAACTCTCCCGCCACAATTTGCCTCATTTCTAACAATGAAAACTGACCCTTTTAGCAGTGAAAAGACGACAAAAAGAAGGCGACCACTGCATCATTCGAAGCATATGAACCTCATTTTTCAGAGTTTCTTCGTTATTCTCCTCATCAATGAATTCGGTCTTCAATGCCATCTCCATTCCATCTTTCTTCACATGATATACTGCTCCGAATCCTCCGGATCCCAGCTTCTTGATCACTTCGAATCCTGCTACACATTCCCCCACTTCGAATTCCGGTTTGGCACAAGAAGATGACGATGACATGATTTCCACTCGATTTTCTTTAAATTCTTCTTCGATTTCTTTCTGAAATTGTTATTGTTGATGAGTCTTATTTTTTAGACTCGAGACACAACGAACCTGTCAGAAGAATGCCCTCGAGGGTGCAGAAAAATAAGAAAATGAGGCAGAAGTCGATTGGGGAATTTATGAATTACTTGGAATTTGTTGGCGGGTTTTGTGGTGAGACGTGGAACATATTAATTGAAAATAGACGGTTGTCACGTTTTATTTGTTTTCAGAATTGATAGAAATAGCGAAGATGGAAAATATGGGAATTCAGAGTGTCGGTCTTATCTGAACTCACACAGTTGGAACTTTTTTGAGTCTTCCCCCTATTCCACTTTTTGACAACTGCGCTCTACTGAACTCCTTTTAAGGAATTTCGTTCAAATTTTTTCAAAATTCGAAAAAATATCTTGAGTTGTTTAACAAGATGTCATCTTGAATTCAAGATTTGGAGAAACATTATTTTCCAGATTTATTTTTCACTTTATTTTTCCTATTAAAAAAAAAGCTTACATTTAATAATAAATTTTATTGAAAGCCGCGGCAAAATTAATCCACCGCTAAAAGTTTATGAAGCGGGAAGCTCCTTTGTTTCTGTGGCCCTGAAGGGTATTTAAGTTGAAATGTTCAGTTCATTTTCAGTGTTTTTGTTGTTTTTTTCTAACTCTATCCAAAATTTTGTTCTCTCATTCTGTTTTTGCACAGTTAATGTTTTCAGAATGAAATGATTCTCCTGTTACCTTTTTGAGGGTGAGCTAAGAGACGTTGTCACTGGAGCAACCCAAAAAGTTCCGCTGATGTCACTTTCCAACTCCCGGTTATCGGAGTGAAGAAAAAAATGCAACGATACAAGCAAGAAGAGGAAGCAATGTTCACCAAGAAATGAATCAGTCCAATTCTGAAGAAAACTCATGCAGAAATCATATGGATCGGTGCGAAGAGCACAGATAACCCTCGAATTCGGCGTAGTTACAATCAGAAGACGCCTTCGAAAAGCAGGATTGAATGCTCGTCGCCCCATCGAGAAACCTCTAATTTCGTTCAAGATCCGAAGAAATCGGTTGGACTTCGCTAAATCCCATAAAGATTGGATAGTTAACCAATGGAGAGAGGTAAATTTTTGTTATAATAGTTTATATTTCAGTTTCATTTTTACAGATAATCTGGAGTGATGAATAGAAATTCATGCTTTTTGGAATCGATGGAATCTCATACGCCCGGCGACCAGGTGGAACGAGATACGAGCCTATCAGTGAAGCTCGGCGATGGAAGCATCATGGTTCTCTGGAAAAGGAGTAGGACCACTTCATAAAATCGATGGGATTATGGACAAAGATGTATACCTTTCCATTCTAGACAACATCATGCTTCCATAAGAAGAGATCATGGACGGCGTTCCGTTTTCCAACAAGACAACGATCCAAAACACTCCAGCAAAATCGTTAAGAAGTGGTTCGAAAACAAGAGGATTCCAGTGATGCAATGGCAGAGCCAAAGCCCAGATCTCAATCTCATTGAGCATCTCTGGGAAGACTGCGAGAGAATGCGAAGGAAAAGTTTGAGCAACCTCAAGAAGTATGGAACACGATTCATTCTCGATAATCTAATCGACTCAATACCCCGTCGTTGTCAAGAGGTCATCAATTCTCGAGGTTATGCGACAAAATACAGAACTTTTCAGTTTTTTATAGTCAGTTTTATTGGTTTAAGTAGGATATATGTTTTGTATGATTTTGTTGTTTTTCATATCTTCATAATAAATAAAAATTGGGACCAGATGAACACGGAACTTTGACTATCCTCACGGCTGGTAATACAACAGTTGCCAATTCTTGTTATGATGAAAACTTATGTGTTAATGTAATTACAGACACCCAACACCGTCCCTCATCACTATAAGATCTCAATGAAGATCCATTTTAATCATACTTATTTGAATCGTCTCGATACTGGTGAAAGTGAAAATATAAATTTTGGGATATCTGATAGACCTTTTTAGTTACATAGGACTTTCCTTCCCGACTGTCAAGCATTGGTTGAACTCCGAATGCTACATGACAAAAGCCACATAAGGGAACACACGCCATCTATTTTCTTTCTCTCTAATTATTTTTCAGTCAATTAGATCTGCAAGTTTGTGTCTTTTATAAATTGCCATCCACTGGTCATCATTTGAAACCAACTGCAACCATCTCTCTCTCTCTTTTCTTTTCTCTATTCTATCTTTTTGCATGTTTTTCATTCATCGATCCTCTTGAAACTCATTTGAAGTACGATGGGGAACAATCGCGTGTCATCAGAAGGGACCTATTTCTTCTCCAATTCAACCATTTTATTTGTATCTTCTTCTTCCTTTCGGACCAAAAAAGCAATTGTTTAAGGGATAGAGAGTCTCTCTCTATCCAAATGTCAGTCACTCATCTCTTTTATTCTGACAATTCGAATCAACAAAAGAAAAGAAAACAAGCAATTTCCGTTCCGGATATCTTTTAGTTTATGTACTTGTCGGAGAAGAGCCAGAAGTTCTTTTTAATGGTTTCTCCATCTTCATCTTGTCTTCTTTCATTTGTACAGCGGAGGAAATTCGTGACATGATGTGATTTCATACTAGCAAATCTGTATCTCTAGCTATAATTTATCCCGAGAATACAATTTCAGTCAAGCCAATCCAATGGTTTATTTTCTTCATTTCAAAATATAGTTTATCATTTCGACGTTCGATTATTTTTGACTCAAGTATGAATATTCATGAGTTGGAAGCTATACTCGCAATGTTTCAACGTTCTCTTTTTTTTTTGTTTTCGGATTTCTTTTTTTTCGACTGGTGGTCGTATTTAAGGATTCTTTTCTTTGTAAATATTCATTGGATGCTTTTCCGGATGCCTTGAAATCTTTGATTCGTTTTGATAGAACATTGAAAATTGAGAAGATTTGTTTCAAAAGATCAATCAAAGGTTGTGATAAATAGGTTAGAGGAAAACATTGAAAATGAAACCAAAAAAAATCCTCGGGTTGAAACTTTTCCGATCATGATTAGATTCTCTAGAAATATATAGAAAAATGGGTCCCGTGCCGAAAGATACCGTTGTCAAATTAAAATCAAAAATTATAGGTTTTCAACAAACGTGTTTCAAGATGAATCTAACTTGTTCGAAATAGCCTACCGTAATCTGTAATTCAGAATCAGAATTGCACGGTTTAAAAAAATGCATAGCCATTGAAAACCATATTTTTTGAATTAATAACAGTGGAATTTCCCAATATTAATTTCGAATTGAACGGTCCTAAAACGGCTCCACCCACATCTGTAGTAAATTCAGTACAATGTGAATATCAGGCGATATGCCTTTTCGTACAGTGAACTTCAAGTAACTCGTATATTTTAATATTCGTACAGCAATAACGACAATTCTTGACATTTTCTTAATTAAAAAGATTATGAATCGCAGGAATTTTGATTGAAATTCAATTTCTTTCGAGAGTATAAAAGGCTTTGTGAAACTGAGAAAATGATGTTTTTCGAAAATTTTAGACAGACTCTTTAACTGGTGTTGGCCTGTAACTTTTAGAGTTTGAAATTGAAAAAACACCACTTTTTCTTCGCGAGACCTTTCTACAGTTAACTGTGTGTGCGCCTTTAAAAACGACAGTCAGCCTATTTTTCTATTTTTGTAAACGTCAATTTTCAAAAAAAATTTTCCCTAAAAACTTAAAATATCACCGTTCCCTTTCAATCAACTTCCGAATCTTTCAAAGTCTTCCTGAATTATTATTTATCTTCAATCACAGAAACGAAACCAAAATAATTCAGAGACCAAAAAATACGACGGAGTCAAGTGGTGTCAATAGAATTCGTGAGAACATCTTCGTAGTAAATATTTCAATTCATTCGGCGGGATTCATTTCACAAAAAAGATATTGAAAATGGTGAGTTCTTGTGAAAGAGAAAAGGCAAGTTGATTTATGAGGGATGGGAAAACTCGGAGACAGAAGGAATCCCAAAAATACGAATAGAAAGATGACTATTTTCTTTGAGAAATCTGAAATATATCACCCCGATTAAGCACCTTCTTCTCAAACTTCGTCTTCGTCTTTCTCGCCTTTTTGCCAGAAAGAGTCTCTCGCATCGCCTCCCGATTAACTCTTTTCTCGTCTCCTCATATATCTAGATTTATTATAATCCAGATATTTGACTGCCCTTGACTGCTTAATCGTTTTCTTGATTTGAATGAATCTTAAGAAGAGAAAGCGAGAGAAAGATGAAGAGCAAAGAAGCTAATCGCATCTCTCTTTTCTTGCAAACACTCACTTTTATATCGATCTACTTCTTTTTTGACCCGTCTAGCTAGTTTTGGTATTTTTAGATGTTAACGAGACATGTTTTTTCAGAATTTCTAGCAAGGGGAGATCATTTAATTTAAATCTGATTCACTAATCTATATTTAACTAGCGAAGTATGAGTTGTATCCAAGTAGCCAATATTGTGCTACTACAAAAATGTTTGCACTATGTCTTCATAGGTTCGTATTCCGTGAAAACCGACCAGCTCTCAAAGTGTAGGAGATTTTTGAAAACAACTAATAAACAATTCATTCTAAGAGGGATTAACCAGAGTTTGAAATCATTATAGGTGACGCTCTTTTCTCAAACTCGACTGGACCAGTTGATATTTTGTAAATACAATGTACAAAAACTGTTCAGTACAATACAATATTTTGAATTAGGCCACGCCCCTTTCAGATCAAGAAAAACTCAATAATAAATCAAAAAGCTACTTTTTTTTCTTTGACTGAAAACAGAATATGAAAAGATTTCTGAAAAAAGTTGTCTGTTGTCTGACCTGATCATTTGCGCCGCGGATGTCACACTTCTTCATTCGACCCAGACCACTATTAGCACGGCACTCTTCTTACAGCCGCGCTCTACCGAAATCGAAGAAAAATCTGTGCGAAATGGAGAGACTCAGAGAAAAAGAAACATTTTTCAAGCACATTTTGACGGATCGCAGTTGTAAAAATTGCGCCGAGCTAATACAATAATGGTTTTCGGCAGTCAATACCTTTTCTACCTATCTCTTTACGAATTTCCCGTAACTCACAAAAAGAGAAAATGTCTTGTTTTTCTTTACACGACGAGCGTCAAAAAGCGCTTTCACTCATCTAGAGACTCGAACTACAAGTGACCTTTACAAAAATAACTCGCTTCCTTAAGGAACTGAAGAAACTCCTTAATAGCTGGGTTTCTCTGTGAGAGACATTAGGTTTCTAAATTTGATTTTTTCTGATGGTGAATCTTTTCTGTATTTTCAACCGTTTAATAGTCCATCATTCTTTTCTCAACCGTCTCTTCAAAGTTCTGATTTGAAATGAAGTCCGACCATTTGTATAAAGATGAAAGCTTAACTTGACTCATCAACTGACCACTTGGAATACTAATTCTTTCCTACTCCACCTCATCATTGCCTCATTCCAAAACAAGCTGAGATCACAAATCTCCACGAAGAATACGTAAATAGTGTCACTTTCTCATCCTCTTTCTCTCTCCCTTTCATTCATTCATTTTCTCTATTTCTAAACTTTTCGTCCCCACTTTTTTTGAGTTCTTTGCTCGAAAAAGAGAGCTCTTGTCAAGTTTCTCCAAAGCAATTACGTGTTTCTTTTCACACAGACTTCATCAGGAAGAAGAGAGAAACACAAGTCCTTTCCGTTTAATTGGAGCAAGTCACAGAGCCAAAAATGGAAAAAATCGACTTTTTTGGATGACTTCTTGGAAACAAATTGCTTCCATTTTTCTTCCGGTTTCGGTTTTTTGTATTCCGGAACAAGTTTTTTGAACTTTTTTGTGAAAGAAATGAGTCAGAAAATGATGATGTACTATGCTGAAATCAGACTAATTTAATATGAGATTAGTTCCCTTTTTTGGTTTATTTTCGAGATATAAGTGGATCAACTTTCTGACCCTTTCGTGAATTTCTAGAAGTTTCGTCATTTTAGTTTTAGAGAAGGAAGAAGAAGGAAATCGGATTATCAGTCTTGGAGTTGACATTCTGTTTTTAAGAATTCATCAGATCGGTTAAGAATGCTCTTTGGCAAAGGAATTGTATCTAAAGATAAGATTACTGAAGCTCTTAGAGCTTGCGTGGCTGTGTTCAGAGCGAATGCTTCTGAATTTACAAAAAATCAAAACCAGGACCTAGGCAGATTTTGAAAATGTACTTCTGTTTGAATTCGATCCAAAGCTGGGAAATTTACGGTGTTCTCAAAAATTGATAGTTGTTTTTTGAAAAAAAATTGACTTAAAAGTGAATTTTAGATTACCGACAAAACCATAACCTACATGTTTCCAAAAAATCAAACTTATACGACCAATTTTGGTTACACTCTCTCAAATGTTGCCAGCTATAAATAAGAGGCCGCAGACGAACAGAGTGTCTGATCGTCTGCGATCTCTCGTCAATCTGTACTACCAGTCGGTTCACGTCGCCTAACGGCGACTGAACCTCCTTCTCAACATCACCCTTCTAGGTGTCACAGCGCCTGCGGCGTTTCTCACATGGTTCGAACAATCGGGGTATCAGAATTCTCTTTTTCTTCTGGTCCTATAACTTTTCTTCGATTGTTGGTAGTTTTTCTTAGCTGAGCAACCCGTTCCAGAGAGAACAATTTAAACACTCCTACTTTTCTGATAAGATTTCGACAAATTACTTCAAAAGAACGGGAACTCGGTAACTCTATTTTCTCTCTCATCAATAGGCAGGCGATCCTCTAAATATAAAGATTCAACTTTTGATTGATCGGCGGCGATAGCGCCACCCTCCTCTGAATATGGCAAATATGGCAAACTAAGGCCATATTTAAACAAATTCTTATTCTAGAATTTGCTTCTTTTTTGAAGGTAACCGAGCTACGACAAAGTTCCTCATTCAGAAATCACGGGTCTCAGAATTAAATGTACTAAATACAGGGAATGTGTTCTTTGCCTGACTGAGAAACCTTTTACCAAAAGAGAATTTCCTTTTCTCATCTTCAAAAAATGAGTTTAAAGTATTCTTTTGAATATTTTGACTTATCGGCGGCGATGCCGCCTCCCTCCCCCAAATTCTTTGGAGATTTTGTTTTATATACACGGAAATCTTCTTTTAGTTTAATTTGATCCAAAACGTTCCGCTTCCTAAATTTTGGACTGTTCGGCGGCAATGCCATTTCTCTTCTCTCAATACTTCGAAACTAAAACTATTTTACATATTTCTAAGTTGAAAAGTTAAAGAAGCCCCTTATTCAGTCTATTTTGGGTTCAATCCTTCTCATTCGTACATGACAGTACTTCACAAAAAAATTCTTTAAATTCTTTAAAAAAACAAAACTCTTGATTCCCCTAAATATCTCACTCTCAACATGTTTACCTACTAAGTTCCTGGTCGTTTTCTTTTATTTTCTCTGTTGTGATTGCGTTAGTGGTTTTTGGTCCATCATCTCGAACAAAAACTAACTAACTAAAAAAACAAAACAGTTTTTAAACGATCGGCAACAATGCCGCATGACTTCCCCATGAAGATTCGGACAAAAGGTTTATTGTTAACTACTATCAGTTTCTGACTCGGTGTTTGTAGGATTGTGAATTTTTAAACACCGTCAAAGTTGGACCTTAATCATCCCTTCAGACACAATTGTAGCGGTGTATACAGAGTCAACAGAAAGATAGCTACTCCACTCTTTTGTTCTAAAATCTCGACCATAATTACAACTTTCATATACTGACTGTCTATGCTCTTATCAAAACAAAAAAACCAAAAAACTTTTCGGACCTGGCGGGAACGAACTCACTACCCCATGGGTGAGAGTCATCTGCGTAGACCGCTACACCACATACGCGCGGCCGCGGCGCTCTCGAGAATGCAGTCAAGAAACACCGAGTCAGTAGTTTTGAGCTTTCTACCACCCTGTCGGGACACACCTTTTCTGAACGCTTTCTACTGTTGAAATCGACATCGTCTCCAGAAGACGTCAAATTTAATATTTTTTGAAAAAAGAAAAGTTCGGGCATCATCTAAGGGAAATTTCCAATCTATCTATGTAGGTTTCATAAAAATCGGTCCACTACGGAGGGAGTTATGGCATGCAACAAATAAACAGACACACGGATCTGTTGAATATTATTAGTAAAGATTCAGTCCAAAATCCTAGGTTTCCGATACTTTAAACCAACTATATCCTTCAAGTGCATTGACATAAAAGGTGTTCTATCTCACTTGTACTATACTTCTCATTCAGAATTGTACCCCAGGGACGACTCTTTCTTCTCCAATTCATTTTTATCCCTCCCATTTTTTCTCCGTCCAAAGAACCAATTTACATTTGACCCCCTTCATCTTTCCTTTTTTGCCTTGTCCCATTTATCGGTGCCCATTCATCTAGAAGTTGCAAGCCTTCACCTAAATTAGCCCTTCTTTTGTCTCTTTCCTTCCGTTGGCTTCGTGTGGTCTCCCAGTTTTTTTTCTGAATATTTCTGAAAAAAGTAGAAGAACCGAAACATGCTGTATGATGAAGTGGTAAGTTCTCAGTTCGTTTTTGAAATCTTGAAATTTGAAAGTGAAGCCACGTGCGCTGCGGTCGCGTAGCGGTAAAAACGCAATTTCAGAATCTTGTCGTGACTATACTCATGTGTAAGCTTCTAATTAGTTTATTTTGATAATTTAGTTATTATGTCAATTATGTGTTTTAAAAAAGTTACACATCTATCATTGAGCCGAAGTTGAACAAGAAATAAAACAAGAACATTTGTGTATTGAAAAGCGGAAAATTGAATGGAAGTTTATATTATTAATGAATTTTGAAATATTCATCAGAATAAGAGAAAAAAAGAGGAAAAGAAGTGTAAAGTGAATCGCACGTTCTTTGTTTATTTCTTTCATTCTTTTTCTGCTAAAGTGTATATAAGGGCTCTGCAGAATGTAGCTGTCGTATTTCAGACTCGTTGTTGGGATTTCAGATAATTATAACATTTTTGGACTGGGAACATGAGTGGGCTCTCGTTTTACTGTAGAAATTCTTGACTATCCATGAAAATATCTCTTGATAGACCCCTTTCTTTGAAAGGACCGAAATGAATATTTCATTTTCTTGAAAATCTCATTCTTTTCAAAAATTTCTTGACTCGTTTGTCTTGTTCAGTGTTCATGTCCAAAATTAGGGAAATTTGAGATTTGCAAGTATAGAATAGAGTGATGAAATATTTATTACTTATGTTGTTAGTCTCTGGAATACACCGTTTCGAAAAATTCTTCTTGTTCAGTTTCAAAATCAAATCTCACTGTTCTTTCTATTTGCACCAATAGAACGATTTAACGATTTTCAGGAGTTTAACGTCTTTAATTTCCGTTTCACACTGTTCCCTGAAATAATTTCAAACATCATCTATAAATGGTGCTGCCCCATAATCAGAACCACCCGGATTAGAACTAGTACGAATGAGATTTAGTACTGGAACTAATGCAAACATACTAGACGATGGTTAAACATGATATCAAAATCATTGGGCCTACATTGGACAGTTCAGATTCGAGCAGTTCTGGTTTGTTCCAGTTTCGGGCACACAGTACCAAATTGTGTCATTAAAGTTTCATGTGTAAAAAGGATATTTCCTACCATTCTATTCATTTTCATTGTTTGAAGCTTTCGACTCTCAAAAATTGTTTATTTTTCACTAACTTTCTTCTTCTAGGGTCTAAATTCTGCAATTTTCTCAGTGGTTTACTGCTTTTCTTCTGACAAGTTTATCAAGAAAAACAAAAATAATAATAGACATATACAAAAAATAGGGAAGAGATCTGTTGCCGACAAAATCGTATTTTTAAAGATTAGGTCCTCTCATATGAATTTATTGAGTACCAACTTCCTGTAACATTTCACACACGTGGACGGCGATATTGAGAGCCGCCTAACTTCCTCATTCCGTTTCTCCCTGCAATTAACCGCATCCACCGGATACACAATAATTAAAATGGAACTTGTCCTCTACTCAAAAGAACAAAAGCATTGTTTTTTTCCTGGAATTTGTTTTCGTTCCCTCTCCCCTCACCTACTGGTTGTAGTTCATTACAATCAACAACTAAAAACTTTTCTCGTCGTGTTGATTGCTCTGCTAATTACCTCTCGATGCCCTCTATGTGTTGCAATCCCCTCCGTCCTCCTTCAGCTTCTTCCTCTTCTTCCTTCCTTTCGTTTTCTCGTCTTTTCGATTCACAAATCAGTCTTTCTATTCATAGAATCTCTTATTCTTCTTCTTCTCGTTTTCTTCTTTTTTTCGACTGAATCCACGACTAATTAGGCATCCAAAAGGCATTGAATTGCACTGAAAAATGAGGAGTTGCTCAGTATTTTTCATATAAATTTTACTTGTTTCTCTTCACTTCAAGACTATTGTTTTCCCTTCTTAGTTTAGAATTTTCAATTTTTAATTTTTCAATACCGGGAACTAAGATAAATTGCCACCTTCTAGTCTAGAATCCTCAACTCGTATGATACTTAGAAATGTGGGAAAGTAACAAATGGTGAGAAAAATGAGACGAATGATCATGCTCATTTACGAATCACTCCTCCGATTTCTCTCCCGGTTGTATTCGGAGAGTGAGATATCATTCTCGTTTTGAGACATTTCTGTTGTGACTTGTTCAACAAAACAACCTATTCCTATTTCTATATGAAGATGATTCCGGATCAGGTATTTGCGAGAGTTTAACACACTTGAAAATAATTTGTTTAATAAATTTTCAATTACAATAAACTATCTATTGTTAGTAGTTAGTCGTCTTCATCGGTAGAATAATTAGGTCCAGCAAAATGAACTTTGAAAATTCAAGATCTCTGTCTTTCCACGATTGTTTGAAAACGTTTCAGCTACTATTAATATAATTTGTATATAAGTTTGAAGACTGTGTGTCTGCTATTTGGTTATATAACTTTTCACATTAAAGTACGATCAACGATCTTGGCACGTTAACGAGCAAAGAGTCCCTCCAAAGTTGCGGACTGATATTATTCGGTATTCGAACCGAATATTATTAACTAATTACTTTATAAGTATAATAGGCAAAACTTGTTTTTGCTAAACTATTTAAATGGGTTCATTATAGCATTCCTACCAGTTTGACAGCGTTTGTAAATCTTGAAGTCAGAAAACGACCATTGCTGGTATAATCTATTGAAACCGTCAAGACCAACTATGTTTCGGAATAGTTTCAGTCCCGTTCTTATTTCTTCAAAAAGTCTATAACTAGAGTCAGTTGCGATTTTTAGACCATTCCTAATCACAATCCCTAAAAAGAAAAGAAACATTCTTAATATATCTCCCCATGCCAAAAGATTAAATTGATTAAGATTATCCCCTCCTTAACACTCTCTATAAAAAGATAAGAAGTGATCAAACATCTTAAGTTCCCCCTTTTCTTTCCCAGATCTTTAAATATCATATCGCATAATTTCAGATGTTCTACGCGTGTCTCGCCATCATGATACTATTTGTTATAATGTGTTCTTGTATCACAATGGCAATTATAGACCTGGAAATGTACAATTTTGGACTATACATAGTGTTGTTATGCATTGTTGGTAAGTCTGAAATATTTTATTCTTAAATTCAACTGGTCAATTTAAAAACAGGAACTATGCTCGCTTGTGCTCTATGTATAGCAAATCCAGGAGCGTGTGCAAATCCCATGTGGTATACAAATTTCTGTCTTTTATTACATGTGAGTAAGAGCACTGAGAACTCATAAAACAACTCTTTCTCTATTTTAAGGACTACATGCAAGAAATGTATCCAGTACATCCGGATGGTACTTCGAGTCCAAAAATGACTGGATTGAGGGCACAAATGCAAAGGCATGCGGCACAGAGTATGGCGACGTCGGAAGATGGAACGAGGTTAACTGTGAGACAGGAATCAAGGGCGACGGTGGCTATGTTGGCTCCTGCAGTACATATCATGCATCAGGTAAGCAAGTAATTGAAATGGAGGAATGGTTGATACCAGAGAAGTTAGGAAGAAATAATTTCTTATCCAGAAGTCGGAAGTCGGAAGTGAAAAAAACCCGGAACCCGGAAAATCAGTGGAAAATCGGTTTTTGGATGAACAAAAGTCTATTTCCTGTCCTTTTAGACCACAATTCCATGTAGTTCTGCGATATGTACTTCTTCTAAATTTCATAGATATTAGATGAAGTCGGAAGGCGAAAGTCGGAAGTCGGAATTCCCAACAACTCTGGTTGATACCCGAGTGAGCAGAAAATGTGTTTTTTTAGGAAAGCAGTCAGTTGGCAGATTGCTGACTTCAAAAATTGAATTTTTAAAAATTCTGAACAAAATGTTCATTTTTTAAGTAAATTTTCATAGAATGGAAGCTATTAGCTGGATTGAATGTCCATAAAAAGCCATTATAAAAATGTGAAGTTGAGAAAATCTGGAAACTTATCAAAATTTGACAAAACGTCCCTACAAAAGTTCTGGAGTGTTGCAACAAAAAGGAAAAAAAATCAAATGAATATTAAAACAAAAGCACTGAGAACTGATTAAAAAACTTCATAAAGTTTCCAATCACAAAAAGGATCACGGACAATGATTACTTGTTTCAGGTATGGAAAGGAATGGCGTGGGTAACGGACGGAATAGAAGAAGAAGATGAAGATACGAGGATGTCAATGTATGATAAAATGGAACAGGCAAGAATCAAAATGATCTGCAACAAGATAAACGAAATCAACTTTCTAGGGAACATCTGATGAAACGAGATCTGGAAGTGATCATGCATTGAAACGATTGTCTACAATTGCAGAGACAAGTTCTTATATTTTGAGAGAGTTGGTGAGTTTGAAAATAGTTTGATCTACATTTCAATTGTTCTCAGCTTCAGGAAGAGCCAAGCAGTGAGATAAACTCTCGGAACGATGTCACTCTCTGATCTTATTAGGTGCCTTATCTTCATTCTGTATTTCTTCACTGCGGTTCATTGGAGCGCACTTGTACACCTAATCAACTTTTGTATAGAGTTGGTCAATGCGCTCGACAGTAAGCGCCACTATGTTCTTATTTTGTAACCAGAAACTTATACGTGTCATTGGAATATGTGATAATATGATACTGCTCGAAACAATAAATTTCTTTATATGAATCTATTCACTAGCTGCTGCAGTTGCTCCCGTAGTTCCACCAGTTTTTGTAGTTCCTGTCGAAGTTTTTGTCATGGTTTTAGTGGCTCCTTTTGATGCTTTATGCCCTTTCCCTCCGGGTTTTCCTCCAGCTTTTCCACCGCCTCCGCCCATTTTGATTTCTGGTTGACAACCAATCGTCTCACGGATTCCCTGAAAAAAAAACGAAGAAGGATCAAAAACTGAACAAGATTATATTACAGCAGGAATGTAGGAGAGAAGAATATTATCCATGATGATATATGTCTGCTTTCGAAGTTCAGCAATCGTTGGCTTCATCTGCAAAACAAGAGAAATCTAATCAACTTGCAAATATAAAATTCGTGTTTTCCATCTCAAGAGCTTTGTAATGAGCCCATATGAACTAGGTTTGCTCAACTTAAAATTTCTGAAACCGACACGCGACGCGCGAGCGCTGAAAATGTAAATCGAGCAAAACTATTGAAAGTGGGGTTCATTTTGAAGCACTCAAATTTTCAACTTACATAACCGAGAACTGCATAAAGAATAGAAATATTAATACAGAGAAGAAGACAATTGAAAGCACCCATCGTGTAGAAAAGACTCAAATCTCCACCAAGATTTTTCTGGAAAATTAATCAAATTTTGAATTTCAGAGGGTCAAAACTAAAATACCAAAGTAATGAGATCTCTGAAGCAGTTGGTTGACGTATTTGATTGTGCCATTACTGAAAAAATGAGACAACTGATAGTGAACTAGAAACTCAATTTTAGAAAACTAGGCCATCGGTAGAAAATTTCAAAAAATGACTTGAAGATCACCATGGCTAATTGAGAAAGACTAGATTTCTCATTTCAAATTTTTAGGCCACGAGTACAATCTCGAAGCGTCTCGCTTGTTTTTAACCGGATTTTTTGACCGAAATCTTTAACTATTAGCACGACACGCTTCTTACAACCGCGCTCCACCGTAATCCCTTTGAGAAATGTCTTTTTTTCTCTTAGTCTCTCAATTTCCCACACATTTTTCTTCGGTTTCGGTAGAGCGCGGCTGTAAGAACTATGCTGAGATAATACATTTCTGCAAAAAAAAAAACTGACCAATGCCTGGAAGCAGAAAGAAAAAGATGAATTCCATTTTGAATGCAAACTGTTCTTTGAAATGAAGTCCTAAATAATTTTTTCTACAAAATAAACGTTTTCAATTTTTTGGAATCCAACCATTCAATTTTTCGGGGACACGCGAATTGCCTCGCATCTCTTTCTCTTTTTTCAACAAACTAAACAACTGTATGACTTCTCTGATACTCTCGTCCGTAAACTTTCATGTATGACTAGAGAAACCGCAATTCCCGAAGCCCTTATAGCTCAGTGGTAGAGCGTTGGTCTTGTAAACCAAAGGTCCGTAGTTCAATCCTGCGTGGGGGCAATTCCTTTTCGAGTTTTAAAAAAAGGATCACAGAAAATAAGCTTTATTGACGAGAGCGTTCAATGATTTGTACAAGAAGGACGATTCCGCAGACAGTGACGAGAAGAGTGGCTGTCATGACGATGCATACGAAGTGTGAGCTGTTCATTAGTTTGGCACGACGGATGACGTTTCGGTTGTTGAAAGAATCTTCACTCTCGCTTGACAAGTGGAGACGAAGTTCTAGAAATTATTAATATTGATGGCCTATTTTGAAAATTCAAATCTGAAAAACTAGTCCCTATTACTCTATTGATAAACTATGGTTCTTAACAGAGCGCGATTGCTGGGACCTCCATGATAAGCAGAAAATGAAAAGACTCTCAAATCTCAATTCAGGTTTCTAGGCCACTCAACTCACCTTCTTTGTTATTCTTCAATGTTCCAGCGTTTCCAATGAATTGATTCTCCTCAGATGAGCTCATTCTTTTTCTGAAAATTGGAATAGTGCTTGAAATGGAAATTTAAAAAAAGGAACAAGAACATTTCTTTCGCATCCTTATATCAATGCACTTCTAAGGCTTCTTCACCCACATATCTACGTCATTTTATCAATTGAATTTCAGAGAAAAAATTGAAAGAAACCTTAGAAAAAGTATCTTTCCAAGAACTCATAGAACGGAAGAAAATGGTTTCGGAGAACTAACTAGTGAGAAGAACGAAGAAAGAAAACATGAGAACCATAATGAGAAAAAGGGTAAAAAATGTCATTTCGGTAGGGAGGGACGGGGAAAATAATGAGTTCATTATGAGAGCCGAGAACTATTTTTTCTAGAAAAAAGGGGAAGAAGTGAGGCTACTGTAGGAGAGTTCTGGAAGGTCGGAAATAATTCAAGTTAGGCAGGGTTCTAAGATATTTTGGTTAGATGTACATATGGTAAAATTTCAGGTGTTGCGGAGTGCCAAGTTTCTAGTGAGTTACAGATGTGCCACATATTTTCTGTTAACTAAATTCCACCGGTGGACACAGGTAATTTGCTCAATGGGAGACCTTTTCAAATTAGTTCCTAAGTCTATTTTCAAACTCCAAAACAGTCTCAACATTTTGATCTGCTCACAGGTTTGATTCTAGATCAAATCACGAACTGGAACTTTCGAATCAACGAGATTATTTAATACTCAGTATCGACCATTACCTAAGACTGCCCATTGAAAATCAAAACACAGCGAATTTGTATAAACTCAGGACAAAAATTTTGTAAATTTGGTTGTGCACGAAATGATTGATCTGATAACTACAATCAGGCACGCTGAGCCCTATCAAATAGAATATTTTCAGTATGACAGGTACGAAGTAAGCCCTACCTTTTTTTTAATTCACTAGTGAAAGCCTTCCAGTTTTATGCCTAGCAGTCAAACAACCGTTTCTGACAAAAATCAGCACTACAAACACGAAAACTAGGAAGAAATTCTCTCAATAACCCTGTCACCTCCCTATTCTAACAAATGTATGGACTGGAACTACGACACGCCCCACTACATATTTACATCTCATAAGACAACTGAGAACTCCAACACCTGGATTATCTCGGATTATCAGGGAAAGCAATCAGTTATATTGGAGGGCTGATTGATGAGAACGAAGATATTTTTATGACTCTAAAATTGAATAGGAGTTCTCAAAACGATACCCTGGATTCGTCCAAAAAACACGAGTTTTGACTATTTTCCAAAAAAAAATTCCTGCCCACCGACCTAAAACTTCATTTCCAAAAACTCTTCTTTTTGTCAAACGAACTTTTCTCGAAAATTTGGGTATCAGCAGGAAGTTTGTCCGAGGGAAAACACGCCTATAGTTAGTTTCAAATTTTGTTTTCATTCCCAAAGGACCAATTCACACAAAAAATGACAGACAAGTGGCGAATTTCTGAGAAGAACACATTCTCTTTGTTTGTGTACTTTTATAACAGAGATGTCAAAAAGAAATGGAATCGTTTAGTGACAAGACAACGCTTTTTGGAGTTGGATGGATATGATTTTTGATGGTTTGAAGAGTGCATTCAGGATTGGGGAGGAGATTAGGAAGCCTAAATTTTATCACTGGAAAGATGACAATCAGGTCATTTTCAACAGAGTTCAAGAATTGAAAATGCAAAATGCTCAATTGGCTCGGTCACCGAGAATCTAGGCTAGATGAGTCTTGCTGCAAAAATGAGTGGGTTACTGTAGTTTTTGTGTTTTAAGGGAGGACTGAAGGCATATTTTGTTTATTTCAGATTATGATACTTCAGAAAATTCTGAGCAACTTTTATCATTTCCTGACTCAAAAATACCTTTCGTGGAAGAGTTTTCCCAGATGAGTTTTTTCTACCGTGTAGTCCTCTCGGACAAAATAATTTCTCATTCATCGTTTTCTCACTTTTTCCAAAAAATTTTTGTAGATTTTCTTCTTTTTTTGCGATATAAATTGAAAAAACACGAAAGTTTGTTGAAAAAATCGAGGAAACAAGGAATTGAGAAATAATTTTGTCCGAGAGGACTACACGGTAGAAAAAACTCGCGTGGTAAAACTCTTCCACGAGGGCTCCTTTTGAGTCGGGAGAACTGAAATTGTGGCGTTTAGAGCGATTTTTAGCATATGCTCTAATGATGAAAGTTTAATAGAATTTTCTGAAGTTTCAGAATCTGGAGGAAAAAAAATTGACTTCAGTTCACCTTTAAGAGCGCCATAAGCTCGTGCTAACGATTTCGGAAAGTCAAATCACTTGTTATGAATAGAGTTTTAACACCCTCAGAATTGGAAGTTTAAAACTCAAATAGGTCTCTCAAATTCAGACTGTCAGTATATTACAGAATGTCGTCACAGGTTGCACAAGTTTCCCTGATATCCTCCCCTCTGAGATTGATTAATGAGTGTGGCCTCAGTCGGACAAGTGTCGAGAGATAAGATCGAAATAAGATTCACCACACAACGTGAGATTTTTCAGTTGACTCATCACTTTTTTATAACTTTGGAGAGAGTTCGTTCGAACTTCTATCGGCCCGAAATGTGATTTTCCAGTCAGATAATTTTCTGTACAAACTGAAAGCAGTACCCATAGATTATCACCACACCGCAAAAAGAGCTTCTCAGTAATATTTTTAATTCTGGAGCACAAAAAAACATGAGAATTGAAACGAAAAAGCAACTTCTGAACCCTGAATTCTTTTCTATTTTACTACAATTCAATACGTCTGTCAATCATTAAATGTAATAAAAAAGAGAGGAAGAGAGCACACATGTTCAGTTGAAACTAAAGAAAAAACAAATACTTTTAGTGTTGAAAAACTGGAAAAAGAGAGAGAATCTGTCTCTTTTTAGTTTTCGATTCTCGAGAATTTGTAGCTTTTTTCATTTTGTATTCACGTATTCACAAAATGCTTCACATGTAAAAATGTACACTTTCGGTGATCGAGGTTCAGGAATTCTAGATGAAGAATTTCCTCTTTTTTTTCGAAATCATCGTTTTTTTCATTTTAAATTTCGAACTCGGCTTTGGGATATTTGAAACTTTTAAACAGGGAAAGGTTGAAACCAAAGTGTTATAAAACTTGGGACACTTTGAAACCAGATGTTTCAGAACCGAGACATTTCGACACTATTGGAATCATTTAGTTATAATTAATCATGTTGCAAAACGCGAAACTGGGATATCTAGCAACTTTGATGGTTTGAAACCCTGACTCTTCCAAACTCTGACAATCCAAAACCATGAGTTTTACAACTAATTATTCGGCACCAAGATGTATGAAAAATAGGCAGCTTCGAAATATTTTGATTCCGAATCGACTATTATCCTAGACCCAAGGATTCAGAAGACGTTCAAGCCCATTTTAAGGATTTAAACGGTTCCGACGTCGAGAGAATTCTGGATTCAGAGCTGTGTCAACTTGAAAGAAGAATTCTAGATCTTTACATACCTTCAGAATATCTAGAGTTCAAATTTCACAGCTACAAACGTCCTCTCACATTTTTTGAATTTAAAAGATTCTGTTTTTCTCCAAACAAAATAAGTGAAAACTATGTGAAGCACAACAACAAATCACCAATAATCGTCAAAATTCGGGAAAGTTCTTCTCAAAATAACATGTGTTTTGAAACAAGATAATGAAGGAAAATGAATGAGAGAACACAACAAAAAACTGGTCGAAAAAGAGAAAAAAGGGGAAAAAAGGAGGCAAAAAGAAGTGAGCCCCCATTGGGGTAATTAGGGAAAACGAAATGGCTTCCAAGGAAAAAAAAGGAAATGGATAGAGGATAGGGTGGAGGAAAAGAATAAGAGACAAGGGAGAAGGTAAACATGGTTAGGAGGTTTTTATTCGATCATGAGATATACACTTTTTGTTTGGGAGGAGGAGATAGAGAGGGTTCCAGGAATAGAAAGTAACCTTAGGATGTTTTAGAAAGGTTCTCATTTCTTACGAAAAATTAAATTTCACCTGGATATCTTGAAAACAAAAATTCTCGCATTTTGTTTGAAATCAACAGCGTTCGAATCAGTACAATCATGACTAGGTTTGGTGAAGTTTGGGTCTCGCCAGGAAAACTACAGTAACCTATTTTAAAGGCACATACCAAAGTTTCGTGATACGAGCTAGTAATGATATTGAGTGAACTCTTATTTAAAAAAAAAACTGGATAGATGTTGGAAAACAGTAAGCTCACCTCATTGTTACCATTCACAAAAGTCTAATTCTGGCCGTGGATAAAATTATGGTCCCTGTAGATTTCGTGTCGGGACCCAACTTTTTTCCTAATACTTATCAAAGATACGTATTCTATTCTCACTACGTTCTCCATGTCAATTCTAAAAATATTATAGTCATAACTACGTATGGACCAGTACCAGTCTCTTCATCAAGACTACAGTACTCACATTTAAAGGTGCACACCGTAGTTTATAGTGAAATTCTTCCTATCGCAACCAGAAAGTCTGCATTAGCACCATCATTAAGAGATTTTTTCATTAAAAAGTAAGTAGAAATAATTTATTAATGCCATTAGATTCATAAATTTGAACAATATTGCAAGTAGAAAGTGAGAGGGAAAAACACGAATCATATTTGGAGAGGTACTGTAGTTTTGACATAGAGATATCACATGTTGATTGCATAGAAAACAAAGTATATACACAATGACAATTACAAATGAACTGAGATTTCGAGGAAATAAATACAAAGTTTGAAAATAAAAAATACTGAAAAATACTGAAAAATCAAACAAAGAAATAAGAATTAGAAGTGTCTTTCGATGTCTGTGAGTGGTAATCCGGGAAGTGATATTCATCCTGAATATTCAATAAAAGAATATTTCCGAATGTTTTCTAGGTTTTCCACTTACGGATACATTCACATTTGCGAATGTTGTCTGTAGGAGTTCTGATGCATTTGCACGATCAGCTGCTTGGAATTCAAAGCATTTATCAAGGAATGAACGGACATCCGGACGTTCGTTCGCAATCTCCGGGTAGATTGGTTTCTGTTTTCGGAAACAGATCTGGAAAATGTTTATAG
This sequence comes from Caenorhabditis remanei, assembly GCF_010183535.1. NCBI lineage: Eukaryota > Metazoa > Nematoda > Chromadorea > Rhabditida > Rhabditidae > Caenorhabditis > Caenorhabditis remanei. The sequence continues at coordinate 5,798,035 of NC_071328.1, read as the reverse complement.
GTTAGGAGGGGCATATTTTATTAGTATCGTTTTGTGGAGACTAGCTTTCTAATTGCTTGAAGTTCTAGGTCACCGATTCTTACAGCACAATTAAACTCACCGCAAACGCGATCTGGTGTCTGGTCTGTCCTTCGAACGGTAGTTTTCCAGTCATCATATTGACTACCGTACCACCAATTGCCCATATATCAACACTTCTACCGTATCCACTATAACTTCCAGTCACTTCATCTTTCTCTCCATACGAATATATCTCTGGAGCCATGAATTGAGGTGTTCCAGCTGTCGTTTGGAACTCTCCGTATACTGTAGATGTCTCCACGAGTCGAGATGAACTTCCAAAATCTCCCAACTTCAAAACAGTGCATTTATCCAAAAATATATTTGCCGGTTTGATATCACGATGGATGATTTTTTGGGTGTGAAGGTATTGAACTGCTCTCAAAAGACTATGCGTGTACTGTCGCACCATTTTCAGATCCATCCTTCCGTGACATATTCTCTCGAGAGTTCCTTCGGAACAGAATTCCATAAAGATGATGACGTCACTATCTTCCACTTCAACTCCGTAATATTTCACTAGATTTTCATGAGTTAGTTGGCGGAAAATATTGATTTCCGATTCGATCGCTTTGTGGTTTTCACGTCGGATTCTCATCACTTTTGCTGCGATGACACGATGAGATGTGATATCCATTGCACGGTGAACCACTCCGAATGTACCGGCGGCTGGAAAAAGTAATTTAGGAGTTATTTCTGTAAATCCAGTACGTCAATTTTTAGGGTTTTTTGTTCTCAAACAGATTAGTGAAATGGTCTGTGCAAAAAACACTGCTACTTGACTTTTAGGATCCGACCACTCATTGTGACACCTTTTTTTAAAGTTTAGGTTCCTTTAAGTGGGCGGAGCCTTGTTTAACCATTCCTCACAGTTTTGTTTCAGTAAAGCTCTGAAACTCACCTATCTCGTCAAGAAGAGCAAACAGGAACGGCGCTCTAGTGACAACTTTTCGATCAGTCGCTAAGACAAAGTGACTATCATCAGTTACCACTCTTCCAGCCTGTCGATTATCAAGATCCTGAAAGAAAATAAGATAATGAAGGTATCCGAGATGAGGAGATATCCAACTCACAATTTTATGTCTCTTATCCTCCAACTCCTGCAGGCGTAACATCTGATTCTCCTTCTTGCTCTTCTTCTGATTCTCCATCGACGAGGACGACGTCTTCGAGCTAGTCGATCGTGTCATTCTCTGTTTCGGAACAATTGGAGTGCTCATATTCGATGAAGACAAAATGATCTTCGCCTCGAATTGTTTCACGAGATCATTGAATTCTTTGTGCTGCTCATCAGTCATTATCTCTGGATTACTCCATTTCGGTTCAGTGATGAATTGAAGAAAAGTGAATCCAGGAATCGCCCACATAGGAAGAGTTGGAGAGGGAACTGAGTTTTTGAGTTGGACATATTTCATCCACTGTCGAGTCAACATAAGTGCTTTTTCGATCATTTTACTTCCAAGTTCATCCATAAATGAGTCACTGACAACCTTCGCGACGTCACGGTGAATTTGGAAGGCGACGAGAAAATGTTTTTCCAGTTTGAATCCTAGGCTGGACAAGGTTCGTTCCTGTAATTTTTAAATTTTGGTTGTACTTAGTTGCTTTATCGGACTCCGTATCGACAGAGTAAGGTTTGAGTCGCTACGCAGTAAACTTACCTCATGTTGTCCAACTCCTAGCTTCCCAAGAAGCATTGAAATCCGTCTACCTTCCTCATCCAGATGTTCCAACAGTGCATTTTCCTGGATTAATATAATTTTTAGATCAAACTGTCAGCAGGCTCCGCCCACTTTTGCGGAAAACGGTGGTTTCAATGGAGCGCGATTGCTAAGAGAAAGCAGCTTACCGTCAATGTCTGAATCCTAGAATTGATAATGAAGTTCGACGAGCACGCCGGTGCGACACATTTCAAAAATTTCGAATACTTTTGTTCGATATTTGCACGAATATTTGCACTTGCCAAGCAGAGTGTCATGTCCTGAAAATAGTTACAGAATCAGTTTTTTCTATTTCACGAATCCCACTCACTTCTCTCAAAAACCTATAACAAATTCTCGTCTCTTCGTCAATCTCAATCTTCACAACTCGTCCTTTCCAATGTTTTTGCAATTCGAAATCTTTATCCGGCACGATAACAATACATCCATCGTCGATTTTCCGTCCTTCTGATATAGCTAACATGCATGTTTCCACGTAAGACTTATCTACCGTAGTCCGATAAACAAACAGGACGATCGGAAGATTCACCAAGTCGTTGTCATCGTATTGATCCTCTTCTCCAGATGACATAACCAATTGAATCAGACAAAAGTCTGGAATCATTTCATTGAACATTCTGGTTCGGTCGATATCCGGTCGGAGAGTGTATCCAACTGCATCTTGACTGTCATTCAGAGTGATTCGGAGGAGTGAGAATATCCGAAGTTCTCGTTCTTTGACTTCTCTAATCAATAGATTTATCTCTAACATGAATTGATGATTCGATTGATGACGGAGAATTGGTTTACGTGGAGATCCGGGAACTTCCAACTCATAATCATCATCATCGTCATTCTCTGATTCAACTGGATCATTGTATCGATTTCTGATTTCTTCAATTTGCTCAATTGCGAATTCCTCGACGACTTCTTTGATAAGTGACTCAATGATATCACAATATGTGATACAGAGAAGTCCGAGAGCAGATTTCACAGATTGAGCACATTGAACAGCCGAAGTCCATTCCATTTCAAGACGAGAGAACAGGAGAGTTGGCTCTTTTCGGACTGTGTCGCAGTTAGACCAGCATTTTACGTAGTGGATGTATTTCTGAAAGAATATTGATTTTTGGAGAGAAAATTATAAGGAAGAGTTTTCAAATATCTAGAAAGATATATTTATTCGTGCCAGTTTAATCGGATGTCCGTGTGTCTCACTTTCTGTCCGACTATATTTTTGTTCAGATTAGGTTGCACGATGTCTGTATCGTAGTTGTACGGAATGTCATTTTTTGATTTCCGAAAACCGGAATCCGGAATGGGAATGAAATTTTAAATTTTCCGGAATCCGGAACCGGAACAAAATTTTTAAAATCCGGAATTCCGAATGATTTGCTAAATTTGCAAAACCAAGTCATTTTTTCGAGTATTTTTAATGAAAAATGAAGTTTAAAACTACTTTTAAGGTTCAAAACCGAAAAAGAAGTACTATTTTCGTCTTTTAAGCTCAATAAAAATTTAAAAATTTTACTTCTGGATTCCGGAAATCGTGAATTCAGAAAACCGGAGTGAGATTTTTCATTTTTCGGAACCCGGGATCCGGAGCCTAATAGAAAAACCCGGAATTGAGGAATTCCGGAATCCGGATGTCTGATTTTTGTCGGATGGTAAGACTGAATTTCAATTTTCAATTTCTAAGTGGACTAGTTTCTGTTAAGGAGTACTTCTAGGCCATGAAAAACAGTTTTTGGAAATTTTTGAATCAAAATTGATCTCTTTTAGTCTAGAAAACCAAGATTTTGCTTTCCTAGGCCATCTTAAACATTCCAGTGTCAAAAGAAAAGACCATTACCTTGAAAACATCCAAAACATAAGTGGTATACTTCAATGGATACAAAAATCCGGGCATTGCGCACTTCGAACACATCGACTGTAGAATCGTCGAGTAGTTCTTTTTAATCCGAACAGCCTCCTCAACACAATCTCTTGAATCAGTAATCATTGCATCGAATGTCAATTCATCGAGAAGAGACGAGTCTGGTGGTTCAGTTGCTGATCGAATCTCTAACCAATGGACAACTAATTGCATGGGAACAGCGACAAGAAAGAAGAAAAGATGAGTGAGAGGAGGAAGATTCAGAGAGTGAGAAAGTGCATTACAGAATCTCCATTGTGCCATATCCCCGTATCTATCCTTCATTAGTTGACTGAATGGGAATGATGATCCACGAGAGGCAGTGGCTTCCGCGTATGATTGAGGCGGTTTTTGCATCAGAATCGCTGTTTTTACGAGTGTCAGCTCGATGATTTTCTCCACTCGATTCAACACTTTTTTCATTCCTTTCAGGTTTAGACTCTTCTTTACATACTCCAGAAATACGACACGTACATCTTCCAGAGCGAATATCTTGTTGTCTTCGTCGAGGGGGCGGAACCATTCATGATTGTTCATGGATTCAACTTCAAATAGGGCGCCGAGCTGGAACATTTTAGTTAGATGGTCATAGATGTACGGATTGAGTTTTTTCGATTTCCGGAATCCGGAATTCCGAATGATTTGCTAAATTTGTGAGACCAAATTATTTTTCTTTTTTTTTTATAATAAATAAAGTATCAAAACTATTTTTAAGTATCAAAACCGGAAAAGTACTATAGTCGTCTTTTAAACCTAAAAAATAAAAAATTTTAACTACTGGATTCCGGAAATAGGAAACTCAAAAAACCGGAATCCGGAACCGAAATGAAAAAAAAAACCCCGGAATTTCGGAATTCCGGGATCCTATTTTCCAGCAACTATGATGACTAGCCCCTTCTACGTGTTCTCTCCCACTCACCACTTTAAATTTATCTGCCATATCATTCAACGTATTCAACCAAACTCTCATCGAAGTCATCCTCCCTTCCAGTAATTTCTTCTCAGCCTCTCCTCTATCGAGCTCAACAACTTTCCATAAAGCAGTCTGATTTGGGAACAACTCAACAAGAGTGTCATATTTATCTAGAATATCAGTGATTCTTTTCCTGGCTTCTCGAAGACTTTCACAGTAATCCGGGGAGAATTCCATTCGGCGGTTGAGAGAATCGAAGGAGGAGTCGTCTGGAACAAGTGATTTCGATGTCAGCAGCAAGTCACCAACTCACCTTTATCACATTTGATGAATTCAAACTTGAATTCTTTAATCATATCCATCACCATCATATACTGTTTCCTTGCCTTCGCTATACTCTCATCCTCAGCCATCCATTCAGACTTCCCAATTATTATATCTCTTCCGTTTGCTCCCACAGAGAAATATGCTTTGAGAATCAACCATAGAATGTTTTCAAATGTATATCTAGTGTGTTCACTTTCTTCTACAATCAGTCTCTGAAAACAAATAGATCAAATCAGTCAAGCCACGCCCACTAGTCCCTACCATAGTCTGTCCAAATTGCGGACAATTCATCATTCTCTGTGACATTTGCATTTGTTTCTTCTTCTCTCCGTCCGCTTTTTTCAAAAAATGAGAGATCTCGAGATGAAGTTTACTCCGATCAGTAACTTCTATCTGATCAAATTGATCTGTCAACGAATCGATCGATAAAGTTTTCGGAGGAGACGTCAAAAGAGTACTGTAGAGGAGTGGAGGACGACGGATTTCTCGGTCACTGTCACTAGAACTGGACTCGACGGATGGGAGATAGTTGTGAGAGCTTCGATTGGATCTTTCGAGAATTGGAATGCATCGGTAGGGGCGGGAAGAGGAGGACGATGTTGAGGAGCCCTGGAAGAATTAGAGAGTTTTAATTCTACAAAAAATTGTCTCAAAATCCGGAAAACTTACATTATAGTCTTCATCATACATGTCATCCTGTATATCTCTATCCCTCTCGGTCTTGCTCTTCTTCCGTTTCACTAAAAATCCTGAATCTCATTAGCGAAATGAAGCAAAAAACCTAAAATAAACCAACCTTTCGTGGCCACTCCGAGACTTCTCCGTCCCATATACTCTCTTTTTGATGTGTTTATTTTGTTTGTCATTTTCTTTACGGCGGCGACTCTGAAACGGGTTACTGTTGGGAATAAGGGAGTACTGTAGAACTTACTGTTTCTTGATGACGTCTCCAACTACTTCGTCGTCTATCGTCGGCATACTCCTGCATCTTTTTATTCCTTTGTACCGACCACTGCTCATTTTAAAACTTTTTGTTTGGGTGTAGATCAAATTTTCTTTTTCCAAACGTTTGAATTAAACCTTTTACACTTGAACTGCGTAATCTGAAAAAAGAAAACAACGAAATTTTTCAGTTCGAATAAAAAGAGTCTTGAAAAACAGCAAGTATCCGAATAGTTATAACAACTATATAAAAAAATAGAAGAATCCCAAAAAATGAAAAAAAAATTGAACATTTTTATTGAGAGCACACAATGTAAAATGAACAAAAAAAGTAGAATGATGATAAGAATAGTCAGTGAAGGGAGGGGAGAGAAAGGGAGAGGCGCCGCCTGGGTGTCTGTCTGAAATTAGAGAAAAAGTTATTTATTCGATATGGGGGTAACTGGTACGGAGTTGTTTTCTTTCAATTTATTTTGCAAAGAGTTTCGAAATGAAACAGAGGAATGAAGTACAGGGTGGAAGTACAGTAGTCCCATCAAGGGGATTTGGTTCCAGTAGAATGAAGATTACTGTAAGACTAGGATACAATAGAACTAGGTTACAGTAGTAGTATCATAAATGTTATCTTCCCTAATTTCAAAATAATTCCAAATAAGGATTGTCTTACTGTAGGTTGGAGGGTTACTGTATTATTTAATCCCAATCTGATCAACGCTCCCTCTAAACTTTGCAGAACAAAATTATTTATGTCAGCTGCAATTCTCTCCCCAAAAACAATCAATTTCAAAGTATCCCTTGACGTCAGTGAGAGCAGCTGAAAATGTTGAGAAATCTGTCAAAACTTCTCATTTTCCAACTTTAAATTTCATACAAATCAGGTTACTTGTTTCTTTCTTGAATTCATATCTCGTGACAATGAGTTATGAGAATGCATCAAAATTCGATTTATCGGAAATACCATCGACCTATTTATTGATTGGAGGGATCGGTGGTTGCGGGTTTTTGATCTATCTAGTCAGTATTCTTATCATATTTCCTCTTTATGTTTATGTGCATCGATTGAATAGGAAGACTGAGAAATTGGTGAGTTGAAAGAGGGATAGGAGACTTTGAGAGGGGACAGTAGGGTCAAAAAATTTGCCCCTCCTCATTTCGTAGCTAGCTATTTAAATTCGGGTAGGTCTAACTGTGTGTTCAAAACCCCTGAAACAATTTTTTCTGTAGCCCGAAAAAAGTTAATATTCGAAATTTCCTATATTTTTCCAATTCTAGGCCTACTTCTACCCCATCACAAAACATTTTTATTCGGTAATGTGCTCCATGCAATTCTATATCTATGTTACCACTTCGATTACAATTATTTCTTGGCTTTTTTTGTAAGTTTGAAAGTGACGCTTCCGCAACTGCGCTCTACCGAACTCTACAGTTTACTCGGTTCGATGAAGCGCAGTTACGAAAACACTCATTCAAAACTTAACGAAGACTAAAAATTCAGTGACCTCCCAGCTGCTGGAAGTGTTCTTCTCGTCTCATTTTTCTTCGTTTATTTCGTTGCGATTACTGTAACAAGTGTTCAAAATGTGCTTCTTTTCGTTTTGGCAGTCAGAAGATTCTTGATTTTATTCCTTCCCAATTTCAAAAAAGTGATCTCAATCGATCCGAAATCATTCAAACTCTGGTTGAGAATACTCTACGGTTTTTATATTTTCATTCAAGTCGCTTCGAAAATTGTCAAATTATTTTGTGGAACTGATTCTTTCGCCAGAACATCATTTTTGAAATTCGAAAATAAGACGGAACGAGTGATGAATTTAACTGAAAAGTATGAGGATTGCTCGTCAACTGTCGACTTCATTTATGTGGTAAGTTGAGAATCAGATTCTTCGAAAAATTCAAAATTTCTAGAGAATCTACCTAGCTGGTGACTTGCTAGTCATGTTCGCCGCCGTTCTCTACGCTATAATGTTCATAAAAATCAGAAAATGGAGTAAAATGACATCAGCAGACTCTTCGAATAGCCCAGAAAAGTACATATTCTATCAGACACTTCTCATTGTTGTCACCAAATTACTTGCGATTTCCACAATTTTATTGCTAACTTATCAACGAGGATTTGATTACGATTGGGTAAGGCTCCGCCCACTTTTTCAAACTTGTGGGCGGAGCTTAGCAAATAATTTTCAGGCATTCACTACATTCGTTCTCACCGATATTTCAACGACTCCATTCGTGATCCAAGGATCTTATTTGTTGTGTAATCGAACTAATGTTGATACGATATTATCGATTCAATTCAAGAAATTGAAAACTTGGAAAATGATCATCTTTGGAGGTGGATCTGTATCAGAAGGACGTCAAAGGAGAAGAGAATTCAAAATGAAAATATATGAAGCAAAGAGGAAAGCACAAGAGATGATAAGAGGAGATAAGACAATTACAAAGTTGGTTGTTAATGTAATTCCGATTAATAGAAGGACTGAAAATGCCACTTGATTAGGAAAGAGATTTCTGTGAATGATGATGTAAATAAATGATTTTCCGGTGAAGTCTTGAGATTTTTATTCGAAAAGAGAGATATTCCGATCAGGGTTATGCGACGTGTGCTAAGAAAAGTATTAGATAAACAACTTTTCTAGAGAGTTCCTGAGATCGACAATTCCTAGGTTCAATAACCATCAAAAAGAATAAAAAGTGAGAAAAACCTCAGAAAATTATACAAATTGATTGAAGTCTAAATAAAACCTCAAGTAAACTAATATGGAAATCGATTGGCTGGTTAATTGACTTACTCACTAACTATTTAGATTACTGTCAAATATAACTCATTTGGCTCATTCATTTTCCCATGTACCTATCGTTATTGATTTTTCTATTTATATATCCACTCACTAACTTCTAAAACTCACAAGCTTTCAATAGAAAAACAATTACAACTCACATTTTCCCACGATTGAGTCCCGTGTCGTCGCCTTCCTTCGCCAGGTTTCCCCAGCTGTCAAGTAAATTGGAATTACGAGCAGATACTCAGTAGTTGAACAATCAATAAAAAAGGTAATTAAACATTTTGTTTTGAAAATCAATAAATTAGAGAAAATAAATATTATATACAAAACCCGTCGAGCCATAAACTATAACTACACAACCGAAACTACATCAAATTGACACCAATAAATCAACATGCAATAAATTAAAAATTCTAAATTTCGAGGTTTAATATCCAAGACTAGATGCCTGAGAACTCGGCCGATTAGCAGACGCAGGAGGTGCCTCACAGAGTTGAGCCAGCCGGGACGGATGGACGAGAACGGGATCCTGACATCTTTTGAGAGCAGACGAGAGTGCTTGATCTACCATCGAATTGACAACAACCTATAAAAATCATCATTTTCTGTTATTTGTTTGCATAGAAGTATGCAAAAAAGTTCGTGAGCAAACAAGAGAGTTTTACTTGTAGTCAATCAGACTACACACTTTTAATGAGTTCCTTGACTTACCTCATCTGAAACCAATGCTGCCAGACATCTCTGCAAGTAATAGCAATCGACTTGAACTTGTTCCACACCAAATTTCGAATACGTTTGAAGTCGAATGGATTCTATGAAAATCTTTAGGACAACTTTCACAATAACGGTTATGATTGAGGCGCGGTTGAACTGAAAGTGAAATAATTAGGATCCTGAACAATAAGGAGATGTCAACTTACATGAATCTGAAGGTGGAAATCGATTCTTTCACACCAAAGAGAATCGCGAGCAGCGTCGAGAGCAGTGGTGATCGGGCGGCGGCTAGAAAAAGAGATTTATGAATTGCATCTGGCGTATCTTGAGCGCGTTTTCTACATACCTAACTCTCGCCTCCTTTGGTTTCGAGTCTCCACCAAGAAGCAGAGCCAATTCACTATCACATATATTCATTTCTTCGACAAGACGACGGACCGAAGCTCTAAAACGAAGATTTTTGGATTTTTATTATTTAATTTTTTTCTATTTCCTACCGTATTGCACTTGGCGTTGCGGCAGGTTGAACCAACATCGTACATCCCTTCACCAGTGTCTCTCCCATCGACAATCCTGTCTTTTCCGCGTAGCATCTCACCAATTTTTGAGCTCTCAACTTCACTTCTAACGTGACTACACTGATATCTGTCAGTCCTTCTTCAGGGGTCAATGAGAATTGTTCCCGACATAAATTGAGAAGATAGACGGCGGATTTGTTGGATAAATGTTGAAGAGCTACCGAGAATACAAGAAGAACACGTGGATCAATGAAACGGGTTTCGCCGGCGCCGGATTCTGAAATTCTTACGATGAAGATAATGACGATTTCTATCAGAAGATCACTTACCGTACTCATCAGCAAGCTCTGCAAATCTGTGAAAAGCCTGAACGAGTAGACGTTCATGAGCATTGAGAGCAAATGACTGACGGAATTCATCAGGTGGCAAATTGGCAAATGTGACGTCACTTGCAGTGAAAAGGAGTAAATTTGCGAGGGCGGTCTGGAAAATATAAACAATTTCGATTGGTCTATGTGTCTAGATGTCTAGATGTCCACACTCACCTTAACCTGATGAACAAAAACTTGCTCAATCTTGCTCGCCAATCCGGATAGATCCTTCTCCTCATTGATCAATGCTTTTCTTACTTCATTCAACGAATTCTTCAATTCTTCCTTGATTCTCAAAAGTGATAAATCGATTTCATGTTTTGATACTTCATTGATGAGCTCTATGGTCAATGGAAGGAAATCGAGTCCCGGGATGACGTGGCGACACGTGGAGATTTTACGAAAATATCTGTCGAGTGCTCGGACGACGATCGAACAATCCTTGGCGTCCATTGAGGATAGGAACACTTTTGAAACAAGTGCGTGAAGGGAGTTCATTTCGGTCTGGGAATATGATAATGGTTTTCAGATTTTTTTTTTTAATTACCTGAAGAACCGCTAGCAATTCGTCTCTCTTCTCTTCAAATAATCTATCATGAGTCGTTGCAATCAACGTGAGATTTGGAATAAAACTCTCTGAAGCCTTATCAACAAGATCCAAAACATCCGAATGATTTGATGATAATTCTTTCAAATCTTCTCTCAATGATTGCTCTGAACATCTCAATAAAACTTGTTGTACTTCATCTTCGTCCCTTCCAATCGTCAGCAACAAATCAACAGCTTCAGATACTAATTCAGCGCCAGAGGCGGGGTTTCGTAGCTGATCCATTAGCTGGTTTTCAGTCATGTCATATATCTTCTTGCTTTTTTGTAGAACGGTTTGAACTGTTGGAACATCTTTGTATTGTTCAAGAGATTCTTCAGCTAACTTGAACATTCGGAGTACTTCTCCGTAGTTTCTCTCGTCGAATTCGCTCTGAAAAGATAATTTCTGGATGATATTTATATAGTTTCATGATTATTAGATCTCTAAATCAGTTATCAAAATTCCAAAAATGTTAAAATTGTTGCAACCAGTACAACAACTTTAAAAAAAATACCTGCAAGACATGCGGAAGATCAAAAATATGCTTCAAACTGTTGACAACTTTATACGAGCTTCCAAGTTGAAGAATATCGTCACGTTTCTCGCCAAGAACTCCGTCAAGGTTTCCGATGAGTGTGGATATTGTTGTCATACTTTGACTCAACGACTTCATTTCCTGGAATAAAAAAAAATAATTTTAAAATCAGAGGTTTATCCTTCATTTACTAATTTTCTATCACTTTTTGAAGTTCTCTTTCCCACTCAGTTTTTCAAATTTCTTTATCACAAGAAACCTTAAAACTTGTAAAGCAATTTTTAACATGAGTATAATCTTACCGAATCGAGTTGTGTGAACTCGTCTTGAATCTTTCGGACTGTATTCGTCGCTGTGAGGAATTTATTATAATTCTCATAGACTATTTGATGAACATCTGAATCTAGTCTTCGCACTGCTGACACCATTTCTTCCTCTTCTTTAACCAATCCATCGAGCGATTTTTCCCGAAGTAATCTGGAAAAAATCGATTTTTAATTATATTTAATTCCAAAATAGGTTTTCCTAAAATTAAAAATGGCTCACTTCACTACATATGCTTCCACATCAAAATCCGGTTTTGTCACATCCAAAACACTGGAAAAAGAGGACATTTTCCAGTGTTATCGAACAGTTGTGACGTCACAAGCAATTGAGCCGGAGTGAGACGGCCGAATTCTCGAAAAGTTCGGCCACGAGATAAGCGCGTGCAACTTCGCTCGACCGACAATATTATGGATAAAGTGCGCGCGCAACCAGAAAAAAATGAGCGCGTTCTTGAAAAATATTTATAAATTTCGTTTTGAAGCTCGTCTAGAATTTTTATTTTTAGAATATGAGTTTTCAAAGTTTTAAAAGTAAAAAAGTAATTTTTGCAGTGTGAATATCGAAGCCTCGACATGCCAAAACGAGCGGCGGATCAACCAGGAACTTCCACGTCAAGGAATAACCAACAAAGTATAGTTTTCTGTTTATTTCTCAAAAATGGAAGTATGGATGCAGGGGCGCGTTATGCGCGTTTTGGAACACCTGAAAGCTTATTATTCTAAAATCCGAGTATTTCTTTTTTATGAAAGTTGATACAGATTTTGGATATTTCTTAAGTCAAGCGCGCCTGTAGCGCTTAATTGCATTAGATATGCTTTAACGTGACGATACATTAAAAACGTTTTCTCCTGTCTGACACTCTAATTTTTCAATTTTCAAATCTTAACTTTCAGCATACGACCAGCTTCCTCTGGGTGGATTCTCAGCGACCTCTGGCCAACCTGCTCCGAAAAGGAAAGATGTGGACATTAAGCAAGGTTAGTTATTGCTATTCCTTTCTCGTTCTTGTTCTCAGTTAGAACTTTAATGCTTTTTTTGAGTCCGGAGTCTCCTTTTTTATCAGTTGAAAAACTCCTGATAAGTGTTTCCATTGAATTATGAATACGTGCTGATCACCTGATTGATCTATCTAAAAATCGGGTCAAAACATCGAATCGGCAACATATTTGTTCATTTTTCATTTCAATTTTCACACAAACAAAATTGACGAAAAAAAACCAATCGGTAACATAATATACACGCGGGGAGTGGGGAAGGAATAATGACAAGAAGAAATTAGGCAAGGGCGTCACTTCTGATGGTTATGTGCCCCGGTTCAACGACGTCACTGTATGCTGGCGGACGGGAAGGAGCACGTGAACGGGTTGGGTCATCCTCTGCTCCAAAGGCCAAGTTGTCGGCTCCGGGTTGTTGTTCCAACTGAAAGTGTTCGTAATTTGAAAGGAGTGTTGAATACTGGTGCGTCGGTTTCATGGGTTTCGACACAAAAGGTTTACCAGAAATAATCGAAAAACTTACAGTACTAATAGTAAGAATTGGTGTAGAAATAACTGATCCAGTTCTGGTGGTCGGAGTGCTCTCCGTATCACTTGGTAATGGTTGCTTCGTCGGAAGAGCTGGTTGTGGTGGCATTGGTGCAGCATACGCTGTGTATCTTGGTGGTGGTGGCATTCCATTTGGACTGATTGGTGTTGGAACGATATATTGGACGTTGTAGTTGTTGGCTTGATGAGATGGTCTGGAAGTCAATAGCAAATTTATGTTGATGGTATTGAGTGATATCAACTCACAATCGATGCAAGTTTCTTCTCAGGAAGTTGTACAAAATCATCAAGTATCTCATTTGAATAAGTGCAACAATGATACTGACAGTCAGAAAGAAACATGAGATCACCACCATTTCGACATCTCCAGTCGTGAATTTTGAGTCGATGCATCCTTTGTGAGTAGTTGCTGTATCTTCGTGATCTGAAAGATTCTTCGTTCGAAAAGACTTCCTGCTCATCATACTAACTTGGATTACAAATATTGTTATTGTTATCCACGAGGTACACCGTCGCCAAAATTGCTCCCAATATTAGGAAGAACACCCAGAATGTGTACATAGACTGAAATTCCATCGTCACTAATCTCTTCCTTTTCGATAAAATGACTTACAATGTATAACATGTATGCAGTGATGTAAGCAATCTTTCGATGCTTGGCACCTGTTGATAAAATGAACATCATGGCACTGCCGATGGAAATTTCGAAAAAGTAGAGCAAAAATGGGGATAGATAGAAAAGTCCGAAGATTTGACAAATCATCAGAATCGAACCGAGTATTCCTACGGCACCCTGAAAAAAAGTAGAAATCTGAATTTGTTTATTCAAAAAATCCAGAGCAGTTAGCTCCCAGATAGTTCCAGAATTCAGTTTCGAAACCTATAGATCACTCACCCCAATTGGTAGCCCACATAGTACCCGTGGCTCCGGCTCAGCAGCTATTCGATGAGCCTGTTGTGGCTGTGATGGCTGCTGTTGAGGCGGCTCCATTTGAGGAGGTGCTTGTGTCATGATCCTGGAATCAATACCAGTTTCAGTGCCAACAAAGCTTTCTACAAGAAAAGAAAAACGAGAGAAGAGGAGAAGGAAAAACGAGGCAAATAGGAGAAGCAGGGGACGACACACGACTGATATGGTGGTTGACACTGTGATAGTACGTGTGTTGGGCAAATACTGGGAAGAAATATATGGAGAAAAAAGAATGAGATAGGAAGAGAGACGCAGGTAAAGAGCATGGAAATCAGCTGGAAGAGCAGAATAGAGAGAATGATTCGAAGTTGGAGAACTTTTAAGAGAGACAAAAGTTAAAGTTCAGCAATGAAACGTTTATGGCTGGAAAAGGAGAGAATGAATTCGCTTCGAGTTTTCTTCTTTGTAGAACCACCAACTTTTGGCACTGTTATTCATGTATCTGCTCTAGTCAGAAGCTTATAGCAAAGAGTTCTCAAACAATCGGATTCTTACTGATCAGTAGTCCGGGTTTTAGAAAGTAGTATCTCACTTCTTTCTTATTTCGTAAGGATTCAAAAAAACTTCTGGAGCCAATAAGTTTCGAAATTTATAGAGATCAGACTATAAACACTTTTCATTAATATGAAATTATACATTTTCAAAGCAATCACAACGTGATTCTAATTAATTTTTAAAGATTTGGACCACGAAAACCTTGTAAAACGAGCATTAAATGCTTCGGATATGTTTATAGTTTTGAAGCAAGCTGATTTCCAGCTCTGTAAAAATGTATGTATCGTTTTTAAGTTATTTTTCGCTTCCTCATTTTCTTCCAGTGAACGGATGACGAATAAATAGAAACGGAAAAAGGGAAAAGCTATAAAAACGGAAAAGGTGTCGGTGCTTCCTCTCTTCTCTCCCTCCGAATATTGAAGTATTCGTATTTGGTATTCCAACTGCCGCCGCACCGCAATTCAACAACACAATATTATTATTATGTGCAACAAAATATATGTAATATTGGGGGTCAAGCGAAGAGCCAAAACCCACTCTCTCCACTCTCTCTTCTTCTCTTTTAGGGTCCGCGCACCCGGTGTCCGATTTCAAAAAGAATTCATAAGAGAAGCACTGGGTAGTTGTAGTGGGTTTTTTGAGGTTCAAAAGTGGGAGGAGCCAAGGTAACGACACCCATTATAATAAAACGCGGGAAAAAGAAGAATTACCGAAGGAAATTTGAAAAAAAAAGTAGAATTTATAGTTCTTATCATCAAAAAAGTGAAGTGAATGACTGAAGAAAAGATAAAATTTAATGATGCCTTTCCAATAGTTTCTGTTCTTCAGAAGACAACGATAATGAGCAGAGTGGAGCATTGACATTTAATCAACTTTCATCAAATGATAAACTGGAAAGAGGCGAACCACGAGAAGAAGAAGAAAGAGACGATGAGGAAGAAGACGATGATGAGGATTCACGATCACCGATTGCTGCGTTAGAAGATGAAGAAGAGGATGATGATGATGCTGAAAGTGTCTTTGATAAGAGTAATGTAAGTTGGGAGGGATCTGGATGCCTTAATTCGTATTGTCTTTTTCAGATACCACCGCCGTCTGCCAAGTTTATGAATTGCTGTATTAATGCGAATCTCACCGATGACATTGCAGTCGCTTCATGGGACATCTACTACCATGCGTCTCAACGAGCTGCTCTTGAGGTGGGTATACTACAAAACACGACGAATGATGGGTTTGAATTATTTATATTGTTGGGAAACTAATAGAAGTGGTGTTTATTGTTCTGAATAAATAGAGGTAATTTACAAAGAGTATCTGGAAAAAACTGGACAAAATAAAGTTGTGCAATCTCAACATTGAAAGTATGTTTTCAGGGTTCCGAATCCGCTTGGCAACTCTCTGCAATCTACTACTACCTACTGTCACGTGGCATAAAAAGACGAGGAAAACCGGCACGTCTTCTCACTCAACGAATGCCCGTATCCATACTCACAATTGCTAATACGTTTGATGTTTCCATCGCTGAACTAATGGACAAAACCGTTCGATTCGCTGAAATAATTCACTCGAGAAAGATGCGTCGATACTTGGATTATTTGCGACGAATTCAGGAAGGACTCGCCGTGTCTTGTGTCATTTTCAAAAAGTTCTGTAAAGTATACAATGGAATTTTCGAACAACTCAAAGAAGGAACCGATAGTTGTCCATCGTCCCACGAGTTATTCACGGTTATATGGACATCGTTTCTGGTGATTAAGAGTCGATTGCAAACTGATGATTTGGTTAATAATTATCAGTTATTATTCTGCATGATTGATCAAATTTATACTAAGATGAGTTTGATGGAAGAAGGAATTATTCACCATTTGAATCAAAAGTTCGTGGGAAGTCTGATTGACAATGACTCGACGATTCTTCGTGCTCTCTGTACACAGTTCGGTGGATGTATTCTCGATACGAGACACTTCTATGACCACACTTATAAGAAAATGAAGAAAACGGGGGTGCCGGAGTCTTGGGACTTTTTGGAAGATCGAGACATGATTATGTAAGTTTTTTGCAGGATAGATTTTAAATTAATGAAATAAGAATTCCAGAAATGTTCCTAAACTCGCATACGACCAATATGTCTTGCAACGTGGAAATATCGATGAGCGTGTCTTCATTCCAACACATAACAGATTTCCGACAATTTTTAAGGAAGATTTTATTTCTGCAAGTGTTCTCAAAAAATCATTCTCTGGACGTCCGTTCAGAGACGCTGAGTTCTTGAGTACAATCTCCAGTAATCAGTGTCTCGAAAAAATTGCTCATGGGAAAACGGCAGCCGAAAAGGTGTCACAATCCAAAGAGCGACCGAAAGTACCGTGTGCTGAGTATAGTTTGGAACTTGGAAAATATTCGGATGAGGACGAAGCAGAAGAGGTTCATAAGAGATTGGTACGAATTATTGGAAACTGGAATTTAGATACATCGAAGCTTCAAGAGTAAGTATTTCAAAACATTCGACCCGAATGTTCAATTTCAAAATTTTAGAGCATGCGAGCGAATGTCAGACAACCCGATGGCGACAATCCTTCTGAAATGCGATGAATTGACATCGAAATTCGAACGGACGGTGGGCGCAGAACATGGAGAGACCAATGATTCATCCATGTTGAGCAAATTTCATAAACAGCTTCGCAACGAATTGGAGAAAAGTTTTCTAATTTTTATAGAGAAAATCATAGTGACTGAAGTGAAGAAAAAAGTGCGAGAGGAGGATCTTTTGGTATGTTGATTCAAAACTTTTCATCACTGGTAATGAATCATTCCAGACTGTAATTCGACGAGAGGAATTCCTTGGCGCAGTCTTCTGTTTCTGTATCGAGTTGGTTCTATGCTCGAACGGTTACGATCGAGAGTTCCCATGGAGCGCAAAATTATGTGCGTGTCATCCATTCATGTTTCATAAAGTGATCGATTTGATGATTAGTCACGAGAAACGACTCAGTCGGCAGATGATACAGCATTTCAGTAAAATCGAGGAGAGCATTATCACCTATTACGCATGGAAATTTGAGAGTCCAATGTGGCCGATGATAGTCAGATGTCCGTTTACTAATTTCTCAGAATTTGGGGAGGATTGGGCGGATAAATGTGAGCGTTCATGGGAATTCAGAATATATTCTAAATCTATTGTTTCAGTGAACACCTACTCTCCAATGAAATTCTCTCCAACCAAGAAACCTGATGATGAAGACATGCGTGATGAGTTGGGTCGACCAATCGTGCCGCAGAATCAAACTTCGAGAACTCTACGAATCTTTTTGAAGAGAGTCAGTTGTCGGCTGTTGGCGAGCTTCCATTTCAATCTATAATTTTCCAGACGTATTTCACCGCCGCCCGTCGCCTTCAAGAGCTCACGGATCGTGTTTCAATGGGAACACGTGGCAAATCACAGTGCTGGTCACTTTTCGATTATCTTCTTCGAAACGACACTCTCGTTTTCATGGATCGTCACATCGATCAGATAATCCTTTGTTGCGTTTTTGTGATACTTCGAATCAATGAATCACCTATCACTTTCACGGAAATACTGGCACAATATCGACGACAATCGACGCAAGCAATGCAAATCTATCGACATGTTCCGGTGTTTGCTCAGTTGTTGGATGGGAGCAACCCGTCGGATCTGAACACGAAAGAGACAATTTTAGAGCGTCTGGAAGCCCCTCGGAAATTCACTTGTAAAGTAGATATCATCAAATTCTACAATATCGAATTTAGAGATCGCATAAAATTCATTATCGGACAAATCGATAGTGCTCTGGATGACGATCTTATGGAGATGCCAGTGCCAACGATTCACGGATTGACACCTGTACGAGTGTATTTGACTGACAAGTTATCGATTCAAATGTTGCCAAAGACACAAAAGAAGGATTCAAAACAAGAGATGGCTATAAATCATCTAGAACGAACAGGCCGATCACTGGAAGCCGCTTTGGGACGTATCACTGAATAATGCTTGTTCTTTATATATTCTGTCACCTCATTTTTAAGGGTTTTAAAAGTTTTTTTTTCGAAATTCTCCAATCTAATATTATTAATTGAGTAATTACCCCCCACCCCTCATTTTCGATGCCATTGTTACTGATAATTCTAACGTCTTCCAGTCTTTTTCGAAATTATCATGCTGTGATTTTTAGTAATTTTCAGTAAAATTGATTTCCTATTACACAACTTTACTTATGAAAACACATGGGAAGAAACTTAGACAAAATGATGAATTGAGTATCAATATAAGTAAGATACTATTTTAAAACGTGGGTAACACCAAGGAAGCGGGGAGAAAAAAGCAAATAAAATTAATCAGAATCGTCATCAGAGTTGGCGGGAGCAATATCATTCTCATCAGAATCATCTGAAGGTGTCGCTTCTCTCGACGGCTTCTTTTTTGCCTTCTTCGGCTCTTCGTCAGAATCAGAATCGTCAGAGTCACTGATATGTTCCTTGGATTTGTATTTGGTTGGGGACGAAGTGGGTGCCTTCTTTGCTGGTTTGGCAGAAGTGGACGCAGAGGAAGATCCGCCGCCGTTCTTCTTGTACTCCTTCATCTCCGCCTCGTAACGGGCCTTGTCCTTGGCAGCTTTCTCTTCCCACTCCTAGAATTTGAACTGTTATTAAATTCTTCCTTTCTAGAAGTTTTCCGGTGAAAATATTGATAACAACATGCAAAGTTAATTAAAATCTACCTTCTTGTCATCGGATCCCATCTCTTTCCACTTGGCTCCTCCTTTCTTCGCCACATCAGCGACAGTATCTCCGTCCTCTTTGAACGACAACCGATTGGCTTGGAACCACAAAAAGTATGCAGTCGTCGCGCGTTTCGGTTCCAGTGGATCCTTCACTTTCTTCTCTTTTTTCTCTTTTCCGTTCTTTCCGAGTTTTGGCTTCATCGGTTCTCTCGACTTTTTGGTCTTCTCCGATTTCTTCTTCTTGTTGCCAGAATTCTCCTCATCTGGCTCCGATTCTCCTGTTCCACTCGCATCTTCTTCAGACCCAGAATCATATTCATCGTCTGGTTCACTTCCAGAACCTTCAGATGAGTCACGATCAACCTTTTGCTTCTTCAAGTCTTTATCCAAATCATAATCCTCATCAGTACTCACATCATCATCACTATTATCCTTTCCTCTTCCCTCTGCTGTAACTGTCGCCTTATACGGATCATGCTCCTCATCACTGCTATCCACGTCATTCTTTTTGTTGTCAATGCGTGTAGAATTGCGAATTTTGATGTCCTTCTTGTTCAAATAATCGAACAATTTCGCATTCTCTTCCTTTTCCATCGTATTGAACATCAACGATGATCCATTTTTCAGATCGACTTCGAAATCAAAAGTACGGGTGACTGTGCCAGCATCAGAACGAGCGAAATGACAAGAGCTGATCTCTTCGAATCGGATATACATCACTGGTTTATGAATGAACAAGAAACCCTTCTCCATTGGATACAGAAGTCCTGGATTCTGTTTGTGATTGCATTGAATGGCAGGTGTTCCACTATTTCCAATGAATCTTCCGGGTACCGTAACTTTGAGATTGCAAACAACTTTGAACAGAATTGAGACGTTCTCGTACAACGGTCCGTCCAAATCGCGCTTCAAATTGTTACCGTATTTCTCTTCGAGCTCACTGAAAACATAAGAATTATTATAGGATTCCAGATTTTCTCTCTTACTCAGTCAACGTGATCTCCATCTCCTGATCATCCTCCTTAACGAATTCGAACACCAGATAACTGTAACGAGTTTGTCCTTGACGAATTGGTGGATTCAGAGAGAGCACGAAATATACATGACGTCCATCTTTGTGTGGAACCAAGAACAAACGGTTGATCGATTTGACTGGAATTTTGTAGTCGTACGTTTTTCCGTGAAGAGCGATGCTTGTTGGGTACACCTGAAATCATTATTATCAATTAATTTCGACTCAAAAAATCGGCGTACTTTGATGTCATATCTGCCACGTGGCGTTGTGCACAGAATATCAGTGAGAAGAGTGATTGGCTGTTCAGTTTCAGCTTCGAGACCAGCGTACGCCAATACGGCTTTTTTGAACTCCTCCACTTTATCAGTCTCGTCTTCCATTTCTGGGTCAACTGGCATATAAAGTCTCATTTCCATCAGCGAGACTGAAATAACTAATCTACAGACACAGTGCAGAGGTAGAACTTCTACCTGGAATATTCTCATTCTGATGAAATTCCAGAATCGCCTCGTTCTTATTAGCTACACACTGTGAGACGTTAGTACATGGAATTTCGAAAAGCGGCTGTTTTTCCGATGAAAATAATATATTCTTTCCTTTCACTTCAGCATGTCCGTAGTTCCATCCTTTGATGAACAGATCAGATTGTACGATTCGAACATTCCAGTTAGAATCGGTGAATGAGTTAACTTTTTCGAAATCCTGAAATTCAGTTTTTGAATGGAAATTCCTAATTTAACCTTACTGAATCCTTGAATCCGCCCATACGTTGAGAAGAACCATCTTGCAGAGCAAACCGAATTCCTGGTTTGTTTCCCAACTTTTGCCACCGAATTCCCTTAATATCGCTCACTTGCACCTTCACTACCTTTTTGTCGCTTTTGAAGACTGCAGAAGTACCGTCGAATTTCAGGGTTCCCGGGATAAGAACTCCCATGTTTTCGAGAAAAACATTTGAGAACTCCAGGTCGGTCATACTGGAAAAATAGTAATGTTTAAAAGCGAATTGAGTCAAGAAAAGAGGAGATTGAGATAGTGTCGAGCCGTAAGAAGAAAATGAATGAAAATATAAAACATTAAAGAAAAAATCAGCAGAATTAACTGTACAAGTGCGAAAACGAGAGGGGAGCGGTTCAAAACATTCGAATTTCGTTTTGGCGCGAAAACGATACGGGGAAATGCCATGCGTCACTCCCTTTCTCTCTTTTCTATTGATGTCTACAAGTTCCCGCAAAGAGTGACCGCTGTTTGATCAGAAAACAGATGTATCAGAACAAAAGAAGGGGAAACTTAACTTTCACTGGTAAAACTGAAAAAAAAGGTTTTTTTAACACTTAAAAAAAAGATGTTTAGCTATCGCGAATTTAATTGTGTTAACTAGCAAAACAGAAATATTAACTTAAGTACGAGGCAGAAATTTGGAAAAAAGCTCTATAGAAAAAATAAAGAAAGGAAGAGAAAATGGCGCCTAAAATTAAACAATTTTATTTCCGGGTTACTGTATTTCTTTTCTGTGCAATGGTGCGTCATGTTCAACGTATTCAGTGTAAGCACCAATTAATTTTTGAATAATTTTTTTTCAAATTCGACAGCTTGTATCCCATTTTTTGCACGTTTTCAGAGTTATTTATATTTTCTTCAGTTAGAAATGTAGAAGAAAAATCTTATAAAATTTGCGTCAATTTTCTGCATTCCTGATTACCTCCTCCGCTTTTTTTCTTTCAGATTCGAATATAGTCCTACTTTTCAGATTTTACAGGCTTTGCCCTGTGTATATAGCACTCACTCACCAGACATGAGTCAGGAAGAGGTGCCTGGAGAGATTGCCGGAGACATTGCCATAGAAAAGGCCGAAAATACCGTACAAGATGACGTTGAAGCGAAGAACACTTCTGAAACGAAGAAAACGATTCCACCTATGCTGAACGTTGAAAAGGTCGATGTGGCGGCAGTTGGCGAGGTTTTTCTTAATGGTTATCAGTGGAAAACTGTTTTTTCAGAAATCCCCAGCTCCTGTGTCCGTTTACGATCTCTTCAAGAAGTATCAGAAGCCTGACGTGAAGTCCGACAGTGAAGACATGAATGTTGGCTTCGACCAACTGACAACAGACGAGAAGAACGGATTTCTTCGGAAACTCCAAATGTTGACCGTCGGAAACAAGAAGACACTCAAAGTCCCTGGCGAATCAACACCATCACCTGCTAGCCGCCTGCTGAAGAAATTCGTCCCATCGCGACGTCCATCAACTGAAAACAAATCATGCGAATCTCCAAGTCGCTTCAGCTTGTTCGGAAAATCCAATAAGAAGGCTCCTGAATTGGAAAGACCAATGAATGGAGGACAGCCAAGGAAGAAGTCAGCTCGACGGCTCAACTTCGGAAAAGAAATCGAAGAAAGAACTGAGACAGATTTTCAAAATAACCGTGTTGTAGCTGCGATGACTCGAGAATATGAGAAAATTGTGACGTTGAAGGGTGTCCCTGTTCCAATAAACAAGCCGCCACGTCAACAAGGCCCTCGTGGATCACTCGAGACTCCAACTGACTCGCCAGCGAAGACCGAAACTTCATCGATCTCTAAATCGTATGGTTCTGACTATCAGTCAAGTCGCGATCGCTACACTTCGATCAACGAAGATTCATTGACCAAGAAAAGAATTTCAACTCCAAATCGTGGCCAAGGACTTTCAAACCGCGACAATGCGACGTGGCACGGGGAACTTCCACCGAGAGACTACACAAGTCCAACTTTTTCGAGAAAGATTTTTGTTGGTGGTGTTCCATGGGATATCACCGAAGCTGCACTTAAGGATTCGTTTGGAGAATTCGGATCGTGTGCAGTTGAATGGCCGGGACATGAGGCACGTTATCGTAACGCGCAATCGAACACTGCTTCTCTGAATTTGAGAAATCAATCCAAGGTGAGTAATTTAGAACATGTTTGCTGAAATGATTCATGTTTATCAATCCATCTTCAGTATACCGGACAAGCTGCAACTGGGTACGTCTACATGATATTCGAAGATGAACGTGCTGTCGCATCACTGCTTCACGAGTGTTCACAAGAGATAGGAGGTGCTGGTGAATGGTATTTCAAGATAAGGGCTCAACGCTCGAAGTCGACTGAAATTCGCCAGGTAAGTCGAGCTGACACATGTTACTAGTAATTCGATGTTGTTACAGGTACAAATAATTCCATGGGTAACATCGGACTCTATGTTCTGCGAGGATGAATCTCTTCTCGAGGTTGGAATCGAGCCAAAACGAACCGTGTTTGTCGGTGCTCTACATGGGATGATGACTGCCCAAGTTCTTCATTCAATCATGGAAGACTGCTTCGGAAGTGTCGAATGTGTTCAGTTGGACACAGATAAGTTCAAGTATCCAATAGGAAGTGGACGTGTTACTTTCCGTGAACATGGCGCTTATTTCAAAGCTATAGAAATGGGATATCTGCATGTACATACCAGCAAGTTCCGCAAACGTGTCCAGATAGATCCGTTCCTTGAGAGTACCAACTGTATGGTGTGCACTACTGAGTTGGCTCACTGTTTCTGTCGCAACCGCAATTGTTTCAAGTATTACTGTCACACTTGTTGGGCTGTCGACCATGGCCATGGCCATGACGGCGAAGTTCACGTTCCAGTCATTGTACCATCATCGGCTTCGAAAGCTTTCTCAGGACCAAATCGTCGATCGCACTTGTCAAGCAACTCGCCTTCAAAACCGGCATCTCTCATGAGCTCATCAAATTCTCAAGTGGCGCACATGGTTTCTCCAGGTAACTTCAGTTTAAAGAAAAATTTAGTAAGTGAATTTTTTAAGCTTATCCAGTATTGGTTGGAGCTCCAGCTCAAAATTTATCCGCACTCTATGGCTACATCCAAAATAGCCAACAGATGATGATTACTCCTGCTGCTGTTTACGAGCCACCGATGACTCCATCTCCGAATGAGATGAAGAGAAGAAGCTTCCCCGAGTTTCAGCCACAGCCGACTGTGTTCTTCAATTCGACTCCAATGATGACGCCACAGAAGGGTTGGTAAACACTATTCTGATAATTGGAATTCACAATGTGTCTTTTGGTAGCCTGCATTGCAATATTAATTTTCCAGGTGTACCTTGCTCCGACGGTAGTGCTGTTCCTGCCTACTACGCCAACTCAGCAGCCTTTCTGACTCCACCATCCTCATATTACAATTCTCCAAGTCACTCGACTTCCAGCAACCTCTCTCCACAGCAACCGCAACAATATTACGGCGCTAACCTCTACTATGGCTATATGCCTCAAATGTCATATGATGGAGGACCAAATCAATCTGCTATGCATCTTCCCCACACCCCTAACTACCAACAATAAAATAGATTCCCCTATCCCTTCCCTGGTCCTCTCTGTGAATCCTGTTTAATCTGTGCAATTGTTAATTATCGCCTATCCCCCCAGAATGCTGTAAGTTGCTTCATGTTTTCCCCTTCCCCATCTGTTCTTTTTTAACTTTTGTTTTTTTGTTTTTTGTTCGCTGTTCTAACTTCCCTTCCCTTTCCCATTGCCTCTGAAATAGTATCTGATGCCATATTCTTCTTCCATGACCTGAAGTGTCCCCTCAAGATTCCATTCATATGCCATTTCATCTCCCATGACCCCATCCCTGTAATTGTTTATTGTAGTTTGTAGTCGTCGTCTTCTCAGTATGTTTTACCCGGCGAGTTAGATGTACACGAATGTAAAGGTAACGTTTTATCTTTTTTATCCTTATTTTTATCTTATTGCAATCACTGCTCAACCCTCCCCTCTCTCCCTACCTACTTTTCATAATTTTTAAATTTATACCATTCTCCTATTGCACCTGTATAATCATTGCTTGTCGGGATATAATATGATGTGTTTGGATAGCAAACTTTTATTATAAGCATCGATTTCAGAAAAAAATAAAACCGTGACGGACCCGTTTTGAGTACATGAATAATGGAGAGGTAGAAATAACAACAGAGATAAGAAGTGAGGTATATTAAAAAGGTCTCCAAATAGTAGGTGAGGAACTATTTGAAGAGGTTGTTGACATATTCCGACGTCGTTTCGAAGGGATCGATTCTGGAGTCTCTTGAATCAAGTTTATTGCCGAAGATGGAAGTTTAGTGGGAGGTCGAGGAGAAGTTGAGGTGCCACGTGTCCGATCATGAGAATTCGGAGTAATGAAGACAGATGGAGACGAGAGACAAGTAGAGACGTTGAGGGATACTGAAAATAAGAATGTTAGAAGGATGAGAAGAATATGAAATATCAACCATTCTCTTGTTCCATTTTCCGTTTTGGCGTTCTCATAGAATCCGCGTATATTTTCCAGATTGCTGCGGAAGAGTGACTGGGAGTTAGAAGTGGAAGAGGGAAATGTCTGAAACTAAATATTTCTGATTTTGAAAAATGAAAAAGGATATCTTACGGTAGAGTGGGAGTCATAGGTAGCGGCCACCACGGAGGAGGAATCATCGACAGTGTCGGAGCAGGCGAGGGGAGCATTTCCGACGGGAAAATCGTCGAAGCTTGCGGTTCTGAAGGCCGTTTTGGACTGGGTTTCGGAATTCTCGCATCACGTGGACCGTCTACAGTAACCTGTAAAAGTTTAGAATGATTTCATTTTTTTTTGCTTCCGGTGTGTGTATGCCAAAATAAGTAAACCTGATAACGAAGATATTTTTCAATTATTAATATCATTTTACAATTTATTTCATCAAAAAACAAGTGTAGAAGGCAACTTGTTTGATGAGACACATTGCGATGATGTGGTTGGTTATAATCAGATAAGATGGGGAGGGAGTACGGTAGTGGAAAAAATAAGAAAAGGGAGAGGGAGAGACAGTTTGTCTGTTATGGACACCTTGTGACTTCCGGCGAGAAAAAATAATCAATTTTGGATTTTTGTGGTGTAAAGGTTACGGTAGCTACGCCCCGTAGGATTGGATTTCTAGGCCATGGATATATCAACACGGCACATCTCTTACAACTGCGCTCCATCGAAATGCTTTCGAAAAAAGTCTCTTTTTTTCTAGGTCTCTCAATTTCACACTCAATTTTCTTCGGTTTCTTTAGAACTCGGTTGTAAGAAGCGTGCCGTGCTAATAGCTCGCCTAGAAAACGTCTCTAAGCTTGTTAATCGATGAGAATTCAGATTGGTGGCCTAGATTTTTCTTAATGTGGTTTTTAGGCCACAAAAGAACTAGTCTCACCAGGTTACTGTAACTAGAAGGCTAACTTACAGTGATGGCCTAGAAAAGTCTATTTTAGAAAACTAGTCCTCCGGGCCTAAAGTAATTCAGCTCAGACTGTCTGAATGCCTAAGATGATAGGTTGATGACCTAGGTTTTGGAAATTTGATATTCATGTAGGTCAAAGTCTATAGATGAATTTTTATTTTCGGTTCGTGGAATTCTGAGTAAAGAAGTATGGAATTCAGAGTACGATACACCGATGCTAGAAGTCAGATTTGGATTCAGAAATGTGTAGACTACCGTACTGTGTTCCCTCATCCCTGAATCTCAAATTCTCGGTTTCTGAATCCCCCTCCCATCCCATCCTCTTCCACATATCCCCCGTCAAATCCATTCCCCCCACTCACCTTGATCACATTTTTGACGGTGGCCACCATCATCGGCGACGAGTGTATAACGATTGTCAAATGGAATTTTCGGCCTGCAAAAGAGGAAAAAAGCAAGATGAAATGTGCCAGTTTTATTAGGAGCCGCCCGGATGGATTCGCGGCTTTTTCAATTCAGAAGACATGGGGGAGAATCCAATAAAATGCGGGCGTTTATCGCGCATTTTTATGTTTCGCCGACACATTTTTTATCGAGTGTTCGAGTGTTCCGGGGGGACGAAATGCGGCTCCGGTCAGACGGAACTTCAGGTATTCTGTCCCAATTTTTATTGGGCTTTATTAGATTTTATGGGGTGGCGCCTGGCGAGATGTGTCTGTCTGTGTGTCTGTGTGGTGGTCTAAGCCTTTGGAGTATGAGGACTAGTTTTCGCAGAATGGGATTTCTAGGCCAAAGAGCGTTGTCTGTTCCTCTGTATGTCCGAATCTCCGGAAATGGGCGGTACCTCAAAAGAATGTTGCCATACAAGTTGTGGTCTTGTTATCTAACATTTCTGAATTGTTTTTGTGAAAAATTTTGAAACTTTTTTCCAAATTTGTTGGAATGCGGATGGGCGGATGAGTCAAAAGAGTTGGGACACTGATTAGAATAGGAAGAAAACTGGAGAGAAGATACTGATAAAAAAAGAGAAAATGGGTGGTTTTGTGGAGAGTTGGAGTAATGAAAAAGAGAGATACGGTAAGTTGGCATTTTGAGAAGAATGGAAAGTTGAAGGGAAATTCGAATTTTATTGGTTTATGAAGACGATAAAAATATGTGTTTAGATGGGAATCTTTGGTTTTTAGGGAGGAGGGGAGAAATACGAATTGTGGTATTTTGAGAGGAGGGATTCCCTCGAAATTCAGAATTGGGGATCGATATTTCAAAATTGAGGATTCAGAATCCAGGAGCCGGAATTGGAGAATTCGGGGTTAATGAAAAAAGAAGAATGATGATTTCGAAACTTCACGATGAGTTGGAATTTTAAAGTTCAAGCTAATGGACTATGAGTTTTAGATTGAATACTGAGAATTCCAATTTTAGGAGTTAGGATCTCAAGTTTAAAATTCAGAATTTGTCGTTTCGTGAAAATTCCGATTTGATTATGGAAGTCGCGAACCTAGATTCTGAATCCAAAATCTGGGCTCAAATGTAAAAAATTGAAGATTCAGAATTGAAGTTTTTGAACAGAACCACATGGAGCGAGCTTCGGAATTATGGATTCAGAACTAAAAATTCTAATTTCTGGGTTCTAGGTGTAAGATAAAAATTCAGAATTTGCAAAATGAGATTCAGTTAGAATAGAGCGTTTAGAACTCTGAGAAATCCAATTCTGGAACCTAGACCAGCATTTCATGTTTAGAGCTTTAAAAATCAGAAATTAGGGAAAATGATCCCATGACTTAACATTCAATGTTCAATATTCTGAATTCTTAAAAAAAACAGAAAACCTGTGACATTCTCTCCCCACATTCCATTCAACTTTCTCCCTCCCTCTCTCTTCCAATTACTTCTTCTTCTTCTTCTTCTTCTTCCTCTTTTCCATTCCAACCAATTGCGATACTTACAGTATCTGCCTCCAAAACTAACACAAAAGTAACATCTTTTCTCAACAGCGGTCATCATCAAAAACCCGCTTTCTCTTGTTTTCAGTCCTTCTCCGCTTTTTTCTTCCCGCCCGCAAGGTCTTTTTTGTCTTCGAAGATTTCTGAAGACTCACCTCGACCGGACCGCCCGACAAACCGCAAATCGTTGAATTTGGCCACCTGGCGATGCACTTTTGCTTTTTCGTTCCGAACTTCTTCACAAGGTTTCTCGTCGTTTCCAGCCCATATTGATACTGTAAAAAGAACAAATTGAGATTTCAATTTTATTATTTCCATACCTTCTGTATTATCTGGAACAGGTGTCAACAGTACCACATAGAATGGTTCCTGAAATGATTTATTCGATCTCCAGTGTTTCGGAAGTGCCGTGTATAGAATGTTGGGGGATGAGGATTTCTGAAATTTCGCATTTATTTTATTCTTCACCTTTTTAATTTAAATAAAAACTTTAAAATTCTGCAAAAGTGTTTTTAGAAAATGTTTGCCAACTAGGACAACTCCAACTTATTTATTTCGACACATCACTATTACTTCCCATCTCTTAACCGAATAGAAGATACAGTAACCCAGTTTGCATTTCAACTCGAAAATGATAAGGAGAACTTTCAAACCGCAGAGAAAAATGGTGAAATGATTATTAGAGACATCGAAGCAAACAATTGTAGGAATAGTGGGAACGAAATATTTGAAACTTGCAAACAAAAACTGTATCGTTTGAACGAGGTGAACTTTTTGAAATGGAAAAAATAATTAAAATTTGAAGCGAGTTTGAACCTAGAATTGTGAGCTTATGAGTCAAAATGGGGCCTGTTGCGCCACACGGACACAACAAAAAACCTGCAGGTTATGATTAAGATGATTTTGTGGTCGCAGGTGGCAGTTATGCTCATTGATCAGATGGTCCACTCGGCTCACAATCTTACACTTTTTTGGTTGAAACTCAAATCTTATTTATTTCTCATAAACTATCAGACTCTAATTCAGGACGACAAACCTCTAACGTCTTCGCTGGCACCGGTTGCTGTTCAATAAAATTCCGAACATGGTGATAGACGTTGGCCATCTGGAGACAGCTCCTGCCGAAATCTAAAAAGATTAAAAAATGAAAAAAGTGAAGGGAACATGAAGTGTCAAAACATAAAGAGACACTCGTGCAACCGCAAAGAAAATGAATTGATAAACATCAAAATGCTCTCGAGTGGCACTACTGATAAAGCGGAAGTGTGGTTAGGAGAGGAGGAGAAGACGAAGTGGGAGGAGGGTTTCATAGAATACAACACAGGAAGAACGAGAAGAAGAAGTAGGTGGGGTCGTGTGGAATTGCGAATTCCAGGAGAGGAAGTACAATTAAAAAACAGTTAACGAACAAACAATTTCAGAAATTTCTTGGGAGTGCCGGAGTTGAACTCATTCAACCGGCTGCTTGATGTGGGAGCAATTCATAATTGAATAAGAGAAGCTTCTTCTCAGAACAACTCTCTCCTCTCTGTCCACATATACCATTTCAAATCGGGTAAAAGAGCGTGTGCGGCTTGAAAGGTGTTGGCGGGCGGTAGATGGGACGAAAAGATAAAAGACAGGTATACTGAAAGAAGGGAAAAGAAAGACAGAGAGTGGCTAAAGGACCGCAAAAAATTGGTGGGTGGAATGAAATGAAAAGTGACGAAACGATTGGAGTGGAAACGGTAGAAGGGGAAAGGGGAGCGATGAGTGAGGTAAACGAGGGAGAGGGTCATCTGGAGAGTGAGTGAAAATTGCGGTTTTCGGAGATTAGAAAAAGGGACAATTTTTTGAAATGGAAATGAAATTAAGAGGTCAAATGGAGACAAGGGACACGTGTCAGGGATGATAGTGGTTGAGAAATATGGACACACATAGAGATAGATCCACATAAAATTTTCGGAATATCAAGAAAAACGCGCCCACGATACGCCAGTTAGAATTTTCTTAATTCAGAAAGTCCAGAGTCACCTTGCAAGGGATTTCCTGAAATCCCGCCTAATCATATGCCTATAAACTTCTGAGATTCCATATATTGAAAAGTGAGTCAAGGTTCCGCGTGGAGTCTTGGGAATTAGAATTCTTCGTATGTTATAGAACCAGTATAGAGATAAAGTTTAGTTTTTTACAGTGGACTATTTTGATGTATATCTTCGCCCTAGAAAGATATTATTCAAGAACCAAAGACTCAAGCTGAAAACTCTCAACTTATATCGGCACAATATAGTCAGGTATAGTTTCTAACAGACGAATTTTATTATACATCAGACCTCGATCTACATCTTTTCTAATTGAAGTTTTTGTACGAGCTACTCCTAGAGATTTGTGGTACAGGAAAAAAAGCTTGCACTATTATCGACATCAAGGGAACACGAGAAAACTGAAACAAACGTACGATGTGAGAAGCTGTCACAGACTTTTCATTTTTTGATATGATATAAAACAAGTCTAGAGCTACATTTTCATAGTTAAAAACGTTTTTGAACAAATAACATTTGGAGAGATATGAAGCTTTGAAACCAATTGCCTTCGTTGGCACTGTCCACGTGCCTCTGGCTGTATCTCTTCAGGGAAAGTGGTACAAAACAGTTGTCAACTACAGAAATATAAACAGATGTTTGCTCTATAACATATCACAAAATGAGTTTTTGATGATACCGTGACCCGATCTTAAAGTCAATACTGCAAAGAGCAGAAAACTACGGACCTCCAGTCACACAGACAGATAAGCTTAACCCATAGATCATATTTAAAGTGAAAAAGAAGGACTCCCTCACTGGAAAAGGACAGTTTTAAATCAGATCCGAAGTGAGGACGAACGGCCGCCATTCGCGGATGATGGGTGTTTCGCGGTTGTTTTGAGGCAACGACACGCCAGATGCGATAACGGAATATCCGAGGAAAAGTGAACGGAGAGGGGAGGATGTGCCCAAGATACAGATCTTTTCTCTCTCTCTCTTCAATTCAGCTGAGTGAGGAACAAAATGAACATGAATGACAGAGTACTATATCATAGAAGGACAAGCTGCGGAGACGACGGCGACCCACACGATTTGAAGTGGAGATTTCATCGGAATTTTGAATTTATGAAGAGGTGCGGAGGGATGAGAAAAGGGGGAACAATCTACATTTGAATTTGATGCGGTAAGGAAAGCGTTCGGGACTCTGGAGCACACTTATGGATCTACCCACGAAGAAAACTTGTACCATTTAATGCAATTTAATTCTATTCACGAATGCAATTTAATGCATTTTTTGCATTTTTGTGCCATAAAAATGCATTATTTTGCGTTCGTGGGTAGGCAAGTTTTCTTCCTGGGTAGATCCATTAGGCACTGCGATATCTTGACGCTGTGAAAACTGCTCCGAAGACGTGGCGACAGAGATAGTATTGGTGAGGAACGAGGAATGGTTAAAGAGCAAAGACTGGTTTCTGGTTTCTGGTTTGGGACCCCTGTTTCATGAGTTGGTACAGGATTTTCAAGTATGAATAAATAAAGTGGGGGGTACTGTAGCTGCGAATTGGAAACAGAATACATAAGTCATATAAATAAAAGCTTTAAGATTTTTGACACAGTTTTAAGCGCCAACACATTCGCAGTTTGAAAATTGGCTTCACTTTTAAAAACTACAGTAACCTTTAAATTTAAATTTATGAGTTACTACTGAAACCCATGTTCAGGATATTGTTGAAATTAGTTAACTTAGAGAATACGTTCTGTGGTCACGAGTTTTCCCTATTTTTGTTCTAAAGGGTCTACATTATTGTAGTAGACAACTTGCTAGCATGATTACTTTCCGAAAAGTTACGACTCAAAATTAGAGGGAGGAATGAAACTTCTAAATCTTGATTGGTAATAAGTAAGTTTGCCAAAATCTTCTGGATTTTTGCATCAAAAGAATTACACTTCAATTTTCCAGAGATCACAACTCTCCAAGGAACTCTCGAACAGAAAATATGTCAACTGCAAAAATTTAGATCGAAACTTGAGCTATAACATATCGGAAGGTTGAAAAAATGGAGGATCCCGTAACTCTCTATCAAAAATCCTTTATGCTCAAAATAAAAAAAAAACGAGTAAAAAAGCGACATGTGACATTACAGACATTTAGACAAAATAACAATAAACCCAAACTTCTTCTTCTATCTAACCCCTTCCATCTCCCTCCGTTTCCCCGCACTTCCCCTTATTACCGTACCCCCCGACTCCGCCCACTTTCTCAAAAGGGTGTCATGCAGGAGGACTGTGTCTATGTCGGTGGATAATGAATGTTTCCACCACCATCTCGCCAAACCATCTTGTTCATTTCTTCTCTTCTTTCGCCCCTGTTATGATGCGTCGTCGATTGCCATCTACATATACATACATAACCGGGTGAAGAAGGATGGAAAATGAAGGAATGATGGGGGGTGCATAGCGAAGAAGGAGAAGATGGGGTGAACACTTTGGGAGATGATCAGGGTTGTGGTAGGAAAGTTGAAAATATTTCAGATTTTCAGAAGAATAATCAAGACAGAGGGAGTTATCCGAAAAGCAAGCACTGATAAGATTTAGAGACATTTCGGCGCTTGAGAATTATTAAAATTCAAAAGTAAACATGACTTGCATTCTGTAAGAATCGTGAAACTCGCGAAGGTGGTTATCGAAATGTGGATGTTTAATATTTTAAATCTAGATCAGGGATTTTGTAATTGAAATTTTTTTTGGTAAGATCCTTTCCTATCAGCTGATGAAAGATGTGGTGGACAGAGAAACATGCAGATAGTTTCTAAAAGATTCCCAAGACATCTTGTTAACTAAAAACGCATAAATTTAGATTTCCTTTTCAAATTTGTCTTCAGCTTTCGTAGCAACAACAGGTTGTTTAGGAAAATTCTTTGCTTCACTTCTTCATAAAACTTGAGATATTTCATACGGTATCCCCAAAAGATAATTTTTCAAGAGTAAAACTTTCGAAAAGGCGGTTGCTCGTAATTTGTTATCAGAACCACAGTTTTCAAATAAAAATGTCCAATTTCCGCTACGATTTCTTAGCTACAGTAACGCTATTGTAACACTTTCTAAATAAAAGCTGTTAACTTTGAAAATGTAGATAGACGTCCACAGTCCACCATACTTGTCAAATCACGGGCCGGCCCGCGGGCCGGCCCGGGCCGGGCCGGGCCCTCGGAAAATTTCAGGGCCCGGGCCGGCCCGCAGGGCCCGCAGCAAGCTTTTTTTTCAATATTTTGACGGGCCGGAAGATTTTTTTAGCGGGCCCGGCCCGTGACAAGTATGCAGTCCACATGTATCAAACTACCATACCTATCGAGGCCAAGGTTACTGTACAATTAGATTACGATAGGTACAGTAACCCAAATTCTTCAGTCAATTGTCAAAACTCTAAAGAGAACAATCACATTAAAATTGAATAGGGTCATGAACTAAAAACTGATAGTCCTGGCGGGGACACACCCACGAGGGTTACTGTAGCTAAGAAATTGTAGCGAAAATTGAATATTTTACATGAAAACTGGGCAATGATAATAAATTACGAGTAACTGCAATTTCGAAAGTTTTACTCCTGTTTGAAAAAATTTTTTTGGATACCGTATGAAATGTTTCAAGTTTTATGAAGAGTTAAAGCAAAGAATATTTCGAAACAACCTAAAAAATTCAATAATACATATAAACAAGATTGGTTTTTATGAACACAATCTCATTATGATCTACCTGAATTAATTAATTACCCAATTAAGAATCCGAAACATATCCCCACTCATCAAAAAAAAATCGGCCAAAAAACCCCAGAAAATCAATCATTCCGAATTGCACAACAACTCGAATAAACCCAGTGACACCACAGGTGAAAACCCCAGTAAAAAGTGGGCGGAGTCTTCAACTTCTTCTTCTTTCTTTTTCTTTTTCTTTCATCCCATTCGCCGCCTTTCGTCTACGTGTCATAAAATTTGGCCACAACTCGTCTCGCTTCCTATCTCTATCGTCAGTATGTTGGCTCCTCTTCTTGTCAGCTGCAGAAGACAGTTGTTGTGGCTGAAGGAGGGGGACCCTCGAGGTTGGATTTGATCAGTGGTGGTGTGGTATCTGAATCCTCTTCTTCTCTCCAACTTGAATCACCTCCTCCTTCCCTCTCCTGAAGCCACATCGATCACCGTCCAACCGCTATCAGTTCTGACAAACGGGTGGAAGCGGAGAAATGGGAAGGAATCGGAAGAAGATTGAGAGAGAGAGGGTACTTGTTGCTACTACATTTATTGCATTGTCTCTGACACTACTTGTGATATATTGGAGTGAAAAGAGTTGGGGTGAGAAGGCTGATAACACGAAATTGTCACACTTCGGGGGCTCTCCGTGGGCCAGGAATCATGGTTTTTAGATGTTTGATAGCTGGCGTGCCTGAGACGCTTTTTTGTTTGAGTCATAAGATTTTTATGCAATTTGGTGCTGAAAAGCTCAGATGCTCGGAGGAGTCGGAATCTGGAGCAAGAAAAGATATTCGAAACCCGTGGTTCGCAAAAAAAGGGTAGAGTCCTTAATCAGAACAGTAATACTACTGATACAAATCAAAACCGTTGAATATGGGCCTACGTTCCCAAATATAACGTTCACGCAGCTCTCACTAGTCAGTCGATTCTGATAAGAACCCAGTCTGATCCGGGCGGTTCCGATTAGAAACAGAACCGAATGGTGCACGGGCGTTTTGAGTAAGTGAACTTCGTTTCAAGTCGTTGAGTCTGTCTGTATCTTTGAGTATCCAGATGACTTTATTAGTAGATTCGGAATCTATGAAAATAGACACGAGGTGTGGGAATTGGAACAGATCTATAGATATACAGTACCGGCCAAAAATATATCATATTTTGCCTTTTTCAGTTGAAAATGCACAACTTTGAGAGTGTTTCATGGTAATACTGATTGTCCCATCAAGTAGATTTTTAATGAGTTATACAGAGCAAAAGTAGAGCTTTATTTTTAAAGTTGACAAATTTCTTTTTGCGAA
The DNA here is from genome assembly GCF_010183535.1 of Caenorhabditis remanei. Taxonomy (NCBI): domain Eukaryota; kingdom Metazoa; phylum Nematoda; class Chromadorea; order Rhabditida; family Rhabditidae; genus Caenorhabditis; species Caenorhabditis remanei. The sequence continues at coordinate 5,762,339 of NC_071328.1, read as the reverse complement.
CACTCCCTAGAAAGTTATGTTCATTTTAAATAGACAGCTCAAAAATCGCACTGTTTTGCACTGAAATTGGTCGATTTGAGGGAGATATTACTTTGTCGAGATGTAACTTGCTAAGAAGCGTCCGTACAAAAAGTTAACAACTACAAAAATGAAGCTCCACTTTTGATCTGTATAATTCATTTAAAATATACTTGATGAGATAATCAGTATTACCATGACACACTCTCAAAGTTGGACATTTTCAACTGAAAAAAGCAAAACTTAATACACGTTTGAGCGTTATTGTATGCGTTGAAAGTTTTGTTTTCTGAGAATTTTTCAGAATTTTCAGCAAAATCCATTTTCTATCCGAAAGCCACTTGTCCAGATCTTCAAGATTGTTTGTCTGTGAGCATTTGTGTCTTACGGTATTCTGAGATTGCGCTAGGTTTATCTGGCGCGCCTTTGACGTGTTTGTTCTTTTTCTATCGCGAGTTCGAGTGGGTATGTAAATTTTGATGTTAACCGATTATTTTTCTACTTCCCATATATTTCTGCGACTGCTTCATGCTCATTGTCATCTACCACCAACAATCTTCTTATTTCCACTTCTCCATTCATTTCCTGTCGTATTAATCTGTCGTTTTGAAGCAGTGAAGTATCCCATTAAATAATTCGAAACAGCCTCTCCACCCCAATATCAATCGGCGTCAGGCGTGCTCCTCCTGTCGGTCAGATATCACACGAAGAATTGGAGGGAGACCGCCGGATACAATGAGATGACAACGAGTGAAAATAGCAAATGTTGTGGTTGTTAACGTGTGTACACACTCCCCACACACACACACATAGCTATCCAGGACTCACTCAATTGATACATTTCCGAAATTTTGTTTTCCGGGTGAAAAGAAACGTAGGGATAAATAGGTGGAAGTTTATCAATATAACAGCATGTGGCAATGGGGTGGGGATTCTGGGTTGAAAGCGGGAAAAAGAAGCAATGAATACCGATAAAACTACCGGATACTGTAAAAGATATAATCGCAGAAAAATTAGAAAAAAAGAAATCGGATGAGAGTTGCATTTCAGCGATATAAATAGAAAGCTTTGGAAAGTCGAATTTCGGTAAGAAAACTCAATGAAAACCAGGACATTGTCTTCATTCTGCTAAATTTTTCAAACATTTCCGACCTGTAATTCGGTCACAAAATTACTAATTTTGTATCGAAATCCTAGAAAATCTTTCAAAGAATTCTCAATTGTTAATTGCCTGAAAAACAACTCAAATTCGAAAAATATCTATTAAGCGTTAAAGAAAAAGGCAAATAAAACATGAAAAATGTGAAATGATATGAAATACGGAAAAATTATTAATTTCTGTGTCGTGACGCCCGGAATTTTGATACTTTCTTCTCAGTAATCACAGGTGCTGGATCTTTACTCGTTGACGGCTCACAATCATAAGGATTTTTCTCTACAATTTCTCCTGGGAATGTAGCTGAACTCATCGTGGCAATCTCTTTCGGTTCTCCTTCTAAAGCTGACCGATCGACTGGAGTTGGTTCGGTATTACGGAGGATTGATTTCGTTTCAACAGTGGTTTCTGTCTTCACTTCAACGGTATCATCTTTGCGGAATGTCTTCACATTTTCCAGTTTTGCAGCGAATCGAACTCCACTCTTCTTTCGAGTAACTGTTGTTGTGGTAGAGGTTTTCTGGAAGAATTTACATTCTGAAATTTTATTCTGGAATATTTTGTGCTTATAAATAAAATTCCGCGAAGAAACGACGCAAAGCAAAATTCTGACACTTTTCTAAACAGATTGTTGTGAATTTCCCAGTATTAAACTAGGATTTTCACAGAAATGTGATAATTTTATGGCTGGGAAGTGTTTAATTATTACCTCGTTGACTTCCACAACTTTTGAAGCAGGTTTTGCTTTGGCCGAAGTTTTCGAGGATTCATCAGCTTCAACATTAACGTTTTCAATATCTGAAGCGTAATCATCCGAGTCTAACTCTTCAACTTTTACTCCTTCATTCACTTCTTCTTCTTCTTCTTCTTCCTCCTCATCTCCGTCACCTCCCTCCTCCTCGGACGAGTGCTCAGAAGCATCCAAGTAACGCAATAACCGCTCCATTTCTCTCTGTGAAACTCCCGGTTGGGCAAGCAATCGTTCATTGATTCTACGTATTTCATCAGCATCATCCTCATCTTCTTCAACTTCTTCCAATTTCATCAGAGCATCAACAGAAACTTCGAACGGTTTTGGTGGAGGCGCTTCTTCTGCGTCTTTCTCCACTTCTGCATTGTTTTCTTCCAGTAACTCCAGCTCCGCCAGCCGATTCATCACCTTCTCGTGTTCCTCATCGACGACATCACTTTCTGTTTTAACTTTTTTCTCTTCAGACACCTCTTTTTCTTTTGCTGCTTTCTCGTTTTCAATCCGCTTCTTCCGACGATTCTCATAAAACATTTTCTCCATTTCGTCGTCATATTTCTCAACAATCTCAATCGCGTCTCCTTCTATTTCAAGTTTAGTGAAATTCTCTTGAGCGAACTTTATTTTATCATTCAACATTCGTATCGACTCTAAACCATCATCACGACTTCGTCGCATTTCTTCAACTCGCCGAGCTATGATCTTATCGGCTGTGTGAATTGCACATTCCACGTAGTGGCTGCTGCCCATTTCCATGGTTACTTGATTCGTCCGGACTACATGGGCGTCACAGAAATAGCCAACATCGCAAACTTTGGCCTGGAATTTGACATTTCAAAAAATGATTGAGATCGTTTCGCAGGCACAAAATGCAACATAAACTTTTTTGATAGAAATTGATTATTTTTCATGACTTACCGTGATCGGAACTTCAAGTTTTAAAGAGTATTCTTTGACTTGTTTCAGAGTTTTTTCGTAGTTATCAGCTATCAATCTCCTACATTCCGTTTCTACTTCGAGCCGAGCTCTTGCCTGAAATCTTTCAATTTTATTGAGAAGTCAAATTTTAAAATTTAATCACCGCCATACATTCAGCTACATACAGCTCACACATCTTGGAGTTGAGGTCATCATCGTCGGAATCGGTCATTACCTGAAATAAAAAAAAGATTATCGATTATTTATCAAAACGATAATAGGAAAAAGAAGAAAAAATGTGACCAAAACCTATCCAAAATCAGAGGGCAAAGTCGGTACATGCTTGCCATTTTAATTATTTTCTTTGAATTTCTACTCCACGGCCACCAGCCAGCAGTGTGAATTTCTCTTCCAACTCTGTTTCAAGAGTTCAAAATATTTTAAAGCAAAACTTTGAATATTTTATAACATTCAAACCACTGATAAAGATATTCTTGTATTCTTTCAATCAAGTTTGAACCTAAACTATCATATAAATAATTTTTAAAATATATTATCTGAATACCAGTTAAAATGTTAAATCGAAAATGCTTGTTCCTAGGTCACGGCCTCATGACGCTAATTGGTTGTTTTCAATTTCATTCAAAAAACATGTGCCGGGATTTCATTTTGATTGGCAGACTCCTCCTTTTTAGTGCATTCAGGATTTAGTGTTTCCCGGTTTAGTGTTTGCACCATAAACACCATATATGACGACGGTTGCTCATGGAGATTTGCTAACTAGAAGAAGCTACGAGAAGGCGTTGATTTTCGAGTTTTATCTGATTTTTTCCTGACAATTGTCATTTTTAGATTGAAGCTCTTGAAATAAACGTATTGAAATTGATCTTAGCAGAATATCTCACCAATGATTCGAATTTTCAGCCATGAGTGAAGAAATAGACGAAGGCGATGGAATTATTGGGTGCTTGCCGAGTGTTGTGGATTTACACCATATTGAAGAGCTCAATGAACTAATAAATCGACTTCCCGGCTTTTTCAAAACTAATGAAATCGACGAGACTGCTGTTGAAATCGCATTCGTTCGATTTTCACGAATTATTCATCTTTATCAAGAACAGCCACGTTTATTGGACAAATGGATTCCCGATTTAGTTGAAATTCTTGTTAATTATGTTAATTTAATAGGAGACAGTGAGTTATTCTAATTATTTTGATTACGAAACCTGAGAATTTACATTTCAGATGATCCGTTACGGAAAGAAGTCGACAGAGTTACCCGAGAATCGCTGAACTATATTTCTGAATTGTTTATTGTTCGAGGATCTAAAACAATAGTTCGTCTCCTGCCCCATCAAGTTCATCTATTGGATCCTCTTCTAAGGACTCTGGAATGGTATGAATCAAGCTCTCTACCAGATCACAATCAACGGAATGTACTGCTCATGTGGCTTTGGATTGTTGTCAAAAATCCATTTGATTTACGACGATTTGATCCAACTGGCGACCCGGATAATGTTATAACGAGGATTATGAATGTAGCATTGCATTATATGAAATGGGACTGGAATCGAACTCTGGTAAAAGTTGAATTCATTTTAACTTCCAATAGATTTTATGTTTTTAGACATCAGCTGCTCTTGTCATCGCACAATGCCTCTCTAGAACCGATGGATTACCAAAAGTTCCAAGTTTTCTCTCCCGGTTACTTGACAGTATAAAAACACATCATGAATCGAAGAAACTCCTTCTCGCAGATATTCTTCTTCTTCTCGCAATTCTAAAACACGTAGATCGACAGATTCTTGTGAATTACCTGCCAACAATGTATGAACAACTCAAATTCCTTTATCCAATCGATGAGAAAAAGGGCGGTCTCATTTGTAAATGCCTCGTCAAAGTGGTACAAAGAATAGGATTAATCGCATTGAAACCACGAACATGCAAATGGAGTTATAGTCGTGGAAAGAGATTATTAGAAGGAATGTTGGGTGAAGAAACGGACAATTCTGACACTACTGCTGAGGTGGGACCAGAACAGAATGAAATGATAGAAGAATCAGAGCCCGAAGAACTGGAGAATTCCGAGATTGTTGAATGGTCTTTGATGCATGTGTTAGAAGCTCTCAGTCATTCTGAAACGGCAGTGAGATGGTCTGCAGCCAAAGGAGTTGGAAGGATCACAGTCAGATTACCCAGCATAGACTTAGCTACTCAAGTAGTTGGATCAATTATTGAAGGTCATTTTGGAGAAGTTGCCGAGTTCTCCTCGTGGCATAGCCATGGAGCTTGTATGGCTATTGCTGAACTTGCTCATCGCGGAGTTCTTTTGCCAAATTTTCTGGAAGACGTCGTACCAGCACTTGAGTTGTCTTTAGTGTTTGAAGATGCTATGGGAAAACATCAGAATGCGAATCAAGTGAGAGATGCAGCTTGTTACGCGGTTTGGGCGATTTCGAGAACTTATAATCCGAATATGCTTTCGCCGTACTTACAGAGATTGGCGTCGTCATTGGTAAGTGAATAATTATGACTTTTTGAACAAAACTTTAATTTTAGCTTTGCGGAGCTCTCTTCGATCGAGAAGTCAATCTCCGACGTGCTGCGTCTGCAGCATTACAAGAAATGGTTGGAAGACAGAAGAACGTTGCCGACGGAATTCCTCTCATCCAATGTGTCGACTATTTCGCTGTGACTAACCGTCAAAAATGCTACGAACAGCATTGTGTTCCAGTCGTACAGTATCCTGCGTATTCTTCAGTGATTCTCGGACATATTATCAACAAAAAAGTTGTACATTGGGACGAAAAAATCCGTGAACAAGCTGCTACGGCACTGGAAAAAATCAGTGCAGTGCCACTGGATCGGATCAGTGATGACTACTATATTGAGAACCTGGAAAGGTTTCTGAAAATAAGTTGTGAGCCAAAGACATCACCGTTGCTGAGACACGGATACTTGCTTGCCGCTGGTCATTTAATAAAAGGATTGACCTCTCGAGGTGTCGACATTTCTTCGAAAATCCCTGATATCGCTTCGGTGCCAGAAGTATTACGGAAGTTATGTGACAAAACTACTCAACCTGGGGCGCTGATTCGAAGGACTTTATGTAGATTCATCGAACTTGTTTCTGCATCGAAAAGAGTTTCATTGAGTGGTAATGAGAAGAATACATGGATGGATGTTGTGTTGGATCTACTTGTGGATCCACGAGAGAGCATACAGACACTGGCAAGAGGTGCTGCGGCAGAATTTGTGAAGAGTTATTTGCCGAATGATGAATTATTGATTCAAAGGATAAAAGGGAGAATCATCAGCTCGGTAATTAGGTTTTTTCGCTGCTCAACTTCTGAAACACGCTATTTTTCAGCTCGCCAAATGTTCCGAAGAAAGTGAACGAGTCGGAATGGGAATTCTTTGTGAAGTACTCGAGCCGAATGCCGTCGATTATGAGATTTTCGAAGCGCTATGGAACACTATTCTCAAGTAATACTTTTTCCTCTAATCGCCGAAAACCTATGAAATTACAGCGCAACACCTCACGATGCGAAGTGGGCGGTGTCTAGGCAGCAGATGATTCTCGCTATTAATCATATTTCAGTGCAAGCCTCGACAGAAATGTTCACTAGAGTTGGCGAAAAATGTTTCGAGACTCTTTACAAAGCTATGGCCGATTATACGACGAATGCGCAAGGCGATGTTGGACGATTTGTAAGTTTTGAATCAGAAATTTCAAATTCTCTATTTTTGTTCCTCCGTGCTTCTGGAGGGAAAAGGGAGCGCAGAAGTGCTTGAAACAGCAGCGACAGAGCGGTAGAGAAAACGCTTGCTATCTGCGTCTCTCACCTTCTTGCTCTCTGGTTTTTACAACCATGTAAGTACCTGCTGCTTTGTGGAGAGTAACTAACCAGGCGCTTCTCAACTCCAGTAAATTTAAATGAATTATGTCATTGATCTCCCCATTGTTCGATTTCACTCTTCCTGCAGGTCCGAGAAGCCAGCATGTGTGCCATGTCAGATATATTGATTTTGGCGAAGACAGAGCCCACCTTCCTCGATAAGCACGTTATTAAATGTGCAAGACATATGGTTCAACAGAGTGCCGAAAGAATAGGAAGGACTAGAGAGGTGAAAACTGGAGCTTTTAGACAAACAACTTATATCTCTTTGTTTCAGTGCGCCTGTGAAGCTCTCAAAAAGCTGACAGAATGCGAGATAACCGGACGACGTCTACCATACATCGATCTTCTTATGAAAATCTACGTGGAGCCGAAAGAGTTCATTTCGGATCGTACTGTATTCCAATTGAAAGCAATTCTAGACATTGGTGATGAATATTATGAGAATTTGATTCTTGGAATTATTGTATCGGCTGGTGGTCTGGCGGAGGGAACTCAGAAGTTTTCAAAGCAATTGCTTTTGGAACATCAAAGAGATATTTGCGAAGATAAACCTGTAAGTTTTTCACGCATTGCTTATCTTCAGTGTGTTGAAACGGTCCCATAACTTAATAATTCCAGAGATTCGATCACTTCCTTGCTACTTGTGCTGCATTGTTTCAAAAAGGAAAGAAGGTGGCTCGTATTGGAAACAGTTTCATGCAAGTTCTTCCACAACTCTTCGGAAACCTCGGAATTTACGAACTGTGCCCAGAAACTTCGCATTCTCTTGTGGAAATGGTTGAAATAATGAAGGCAATCACAGTCAAATCGTCACTAATGTCACGACAAAGACTGTCTATTGATTCGTTAGGAGAATTATTAAATTGTGGAAAAAAGAGCAACGTTTATAGGACGGCTTTGAGCATGGTACGGTTTTTAATTTCTCAAATATCGAATCGAAACATCAATATCCCGACTTTCAGATTCTTGAAACCCTTAACAGTCAACAACCCGTACTCCGTAAAGCGGCTGCCGAACGACTCTATGAACATTTATGTTGTGCTGAAGAGACAGACGATGACGTCTTGGAGCTCTTAGCAACCACCAATTGGCAGGATGAGAATGATGTCGTTCTGAAAAAAGTGGTAGCTGGGATATCGGATAAACTCACCTAAATTTTGTCTCTACTTTTCTTTGTGATAATCCCGGTGTCAATACGTGTCATTTCTCTTTATGTACCTATGTTGTGAGGCGTAATTCAGTTAGATCTCATTTTATATTGCAACCAATGAATATTTCGCTTTTTTTTCAATTTCAGACTTAAAAAAAAACTTATTTTAACAGTTTTCTCTGTTTAATATATCAAAATCAATATACTTATTTTTTCAAAAATTTTACCTGTGAATGTATTTTCAGAAAACTTTTCGTAACTGTCATCTCATCTATGCATCATGGAAAAGTCTCCAGATGAAGAATTGGTAGACACTATTTATTCGGTGTGCCTCTCTGATGGTCCTAATAGTTTGGGAAAAGTATACACTGAAAGAGAGCTGAAGAAGGCCACTGAGTATGTTTTTAAAATATTGAAAATTCCAACGAATCTATTTTCAGAGACCTAATCGGTAAAGGAGAGATCGATCGTATCCTCCGTGAGGTTCAGTTGACATTACATCAGCTTTTGGATAGGTCTGGAAAATTTGTGAATCTAGGACCAGGTCAATGGAGAGTAATCGCTGATAACAAAGATGCGGGCCTTCTTGAATCGATCGCAGACAAAAAGAATGGCAACCGATCTTCTCGCGGTGGACGTAGTGGAGGAGGTGGTGGAGGTTCTGCACGTGGAAGAGGAGGTGCTTCAGCATCGCAACGTGGCAATCTAGGAGGCGGAAACCGTGGTTTCGGTGGTGAGGATAGTTCAGGTTTCGGAAATTTTAATTAAAGTTAAGCAAAATTTTTAGCCGTTCGTCGTGGAAATCAAAATTTACGGTCACATGGATCGGCGTTCCGCGGTGCCCCGCCAGCTGCCAACAATCGACCACCACCAGACTACAACCGAGCACCACCACCACAGAATGACTACAGCAATCAACGCCCACTCGTTCGTCCTGCCCCAGCTGCTCCACCTGATTATGAGCGGGATCGAGATTCGAGCTTGTGAGTATTTCCTCGTTTAAATTTAAAAGTTCCTGGTAAATTTCAGCCGTGATCAACCATACAACAGAGGTCCTTCGCGCAACTCATACTACGACGAACCTCGTTACGATCGGCCAAGAACTCCACCGTATCAACGGTCTCCGTCACCACCACCTGGGTTGTCACATGGAAATCACAATTCTCATTACGATAGAAACGAGCCACGTGGATATTATGTTGGACCGCCTCCAGATGATCAATACGACCGCCCAAACAATCGTTATGATAATACATACGATAACTACGATAATTCATACAATGACGATTACAATAATGATAGACGCGGATACAACGATAACCGCGGCTACAACGATCGTCGACGTAGTCCATCACCACCACCAGCATATCCTGATTACCAAGATCGATCACCTCCACGTCGAAATGGATATACATCATATGATGCTCCTCCGTATCAAGATGACAGAGCATCAGATTCTCGTTCAAACTACAATGGATCCAACTATGACGGTCCATATCGTGCTAGATCGAATCGTTCCTACTCGCCTCCTCCACCTCCCCCTCCTAGATCACCTAGCCCAGTTTATCGTAATGCACCGCCTATGGAACCACCTGGTTTAGGATCACGTCATGTGCCTTCACAAAAAAGCTTTCGAGGAGATCCGTCTCCACCACGAAGACCGGACTCGCGTGCATCCAATGTCTCTGAGTACTCTCAGTTCTCCACGGACACCAACGTCCCGCCTGCTCCGTCGACGTCAAGGCAACGAGCAAAAGAACGAGCTGAACAATCATCGTCAGCGCCGCTAAAAATGGAGGATTTGGCTGCGAAATTCAATGCGAAAGTTGTTGTTTCCGAGCCAATAGTCGATAAGTCTTCGCTGGAGTACCAGGTTGCGGTGAAAGTAGCTGAAGCGTTGAGAGGAGGAAGGAGATTATTTGATTCTAACAAACTCTACACTTATGAAGCCTTTAACTACTTCAGCGCGAAAGAAATTCAGTGAGTCAAGCCTGCCAGATCAGAGCTTCTTCTAAAAAAACTTTAAAAACGTAAACTTAAAATCGTTTTTTTTTCAGGTTACCCACAGACAAAACTATACTTGAGAAAGAGGCTTTTCTTGCAAAAATATGGAGAGACTATCCAGAACTGTTCAAGGACATCCAGTTGGATCTTGCTAACGATGTAAGAAATTTTGTCTAGTTATTTGGAAATTTGTAACAAATTTCAGGAGATCAAGTTTATCGACAGTCCTGTTTCTTCGGCTCCTCCGGTTCCTAAACTAGCTGCATCCATCGAAGTTCCCAGTAGAAACTCAGATTTTGATATAGAATATGAGCGATCGAAAGCCCATGTAGAAGATGAAAATCATTTTATTATCATGAGAGACATCCGAAGTATCATCACCAACAAGTTCAGTATCACCAAATTAATTGATCGATTGTGTCACGAATTGGCATTGTACAGAAGCATAATCACAGAGAAAGTGACGTATGTATTGTTCGTCACATTCGAAGGAAAATACAGATATGCTGATGGAAGTCAAGAAGGTAATCGTATCATCTAGTAGAATTCCACACATAAAACGCGATCATTTTTCAGAAGTTGTGGTGCTTAAAAATACTGGTTTGAGAAATCCTGACTATTTCGAAGCCCCTCTTGTTCATAACGTCTTTGGGGAACGTCGTGACTTCTGGAAAGTTGACGTCTGTCGATTCATGAAATTTGAGAAGTTCTCGGTTCGTCCAGTGGAAGCGATCGATGTGTACGAAAACATCGATAAGGAAATCAAGTGAGTAAATCTGAAACAAATTTTTATTCCCGTCAAAATATGAATAATCGATTTCTCTCATTTAGTTCTGTGGAAAATCCGAAAATCGATCGTCCGGTAGGCGGATGGAAACCCAATTATGGATGTCTTGTTCTTCACAAACGTGATAACAGCGGAACGTTGAAATGGGGACGCGGTATTATCATCCGTGATCAATCCGGATCATCTTCGGATGAAAATCGACTGGTAATGATTTTCTAATCCCAGATTCACATAGCTTTCATCTCAAAATTGAAGTTTTGCTGAAGAGAAATAATCTCCTTTTTTAGGAGAGCAATAAATACCAAAAGTTCCCAATGTTTTCCTTTTCAGAATTACCGTGTTCTCCTCCTTGATCAGGGGCATTGGGTGATGGTGAGCCCAACTCAAATGCGGGTAATGCCAGAGAAGTTCAAAACGATTCCACCATGCGCAATTCAGTGCAGAATGGAGACTGATGATGAAGAAGTATTGATGGAAATGAATTTACGATTTATTGGGAAACCTTGGAGAGATACGATTCGTACCTATTCGGCTAAAACATATATTACCTTCACGGGTAACGTCACGCGCTTCGTAAGTTTCAAATGGAAAACAAATCAGTTTCAGCTCATCAATCATATAAATTTTTCAGGATGGAATCACGACTTACGGCGTCCAGCTTTTCGTAGAGAAACTTGATGGAGAGAAAGGCAACATCACTGAACTCTTCTAAAAACAACCGTCTTCATTCCCATAAATTGCCGAACTCTTGAATCCTCAATTTCCCATCCAATGCTTTCATTCTTACCATCTAAAATCAAATCCCATTCCTCCAGTTATTTGCATTGTTCTTCGTGTAACATTATATTTTCGTGTAGTCAATATGCAACGGAATATCTTTACTAATTTTGACTGAACTATTTCAGTAACCAGTCGAGGCAAAACGTGCATTCAAAAAGGTCATAACTTCGCCACCTTCTCCCCAACTCAAATCCTCCTGCCCATTTCCAATCAGTGTTATTAGCCCGAAACATTTTTATTTACTTTCTTGTTTTCAGATTAAGATTATGAAGAAACATTTTACAATGAATAAAATGCATACATTAAATGGATTATGAATCGTACTTGATTTTAATAAATAAATCGTCATTAAAATGTGAAAAAGGATTACAAACAAATCAGGGGGAAAGAGATCAATCAAGTTTTAATACGATTAAATGGCACAGTTTCAGAAAATAGTAGTAAATCGACACAAAGGACGCATGTGTTGGATTTATCGTTTGGGTCTCGCCACGAATACAGTAATAGCCTACTCTTTCTGACTATGAGCTTATATGGGAGATCTAATTATGAGAATAGGTTTTTTTTTTGATTTTTGAGATAATTTTGAGAATCGAACTATAAAAGATTTTCGGAATATGGGCAATTATTGGGAAATCGGAAAACATTCTAAAGAGAATAAGTTCGATAGAGCGCGGATGCTAATCTATGTTTTTGAAAATACAGAAAAGATTGTTGAGAATTGAAGTGGGAGGAGTTAAAACATATGGATCACGCTCTGTTGACAATTAATTATATCACTTACTGTGATAAAAGAGATAAACTTTGAATGGATATTATTTCTATGATATCTAAATCTATCAAAAAATTGTCAACTGGTGAAATGAAGCGATTTTCATTCTCTTCATTTTAGTAGTTGACAGTTTTTTCCTAGCTTCTCTAGTTTTTGAGATATTTATGATTAAAATTTGAATTTTCAACAGATTACCATAGTCATCAAAAGTCTAATATTCCTCATCATTTGGATCGAATGAATCCACTCCGACCTCCTCATAATCCTTCTCCAACGCAGCCATATCTTCTCTTGCTTCCGAAAACTCTCCTTCTTCCATTCCCTCTCCAACATACCAATGAACGAATGCTCTCTTCGCGTACATTAGATCGAACTTATGATCCAATCGAGCCCATGCTTCCTGGATTGCAGTTGTATTTGAGAGCATACAGACTGCTCTTTGCAGTTTGGCCATGTCACCACCTGGGACTACTGTAGGTGGCTGATAGTTGATTCCCACTTTGAATCCGGTTGGACACCAATCAACAAATTGAATTGCTCTTTTGGTTTTGATAGTGGAAATCGCAGTGTTTATGTCTTTTGGGACAACATCTCCACGATAAAGAAGACAACAAGCCATGTATTTTCCGTTTCGCGGGTCACATTTGACCATCTGACTTCCAGGTTCGAAGCAAGAGTTGGTGATTTCAGAGACCGAGAGTTGCTCGTGATACGCTTTTTCTCTGAAAATATGAAATGGTATGGTTGGAAAGCGGAGTTCATTGGGATTCCGAATATATTTTCGAAATTGTTCTAGGACAGAATTGAAGCGAAATACGGGGAAATTTTGGCTTATAATCCAAGGGTACATCGAAAAAGGGTACATCGTGATCAAAGGGTACAGTGAATCTTAGAGTACATCGAGGAGCTATTATCAACCACCTGGCCCTCCAAGCTCTGGTGATTCCTGTTCAACCCAAAAACTCACGCTGAAATGATTGGAGCATAGGTGACAAGTGGGAAATGGATACGAGGGTATGGCACCAGATTTGTCTGTAAATTCCATAGGTTTCAAAACGACGCAATCCCAGGAGCCATACCTGAAACTCGGTCAAATCGACATTCAACGCTCCATCGAATCTCAACGAAGCAGTTATCGATGAGACCACTTGAGCCAAAAGACGATTCAAATGAGTGTATGTTGGACTACGAACACCCAAATTCACTTTTGTGATCTCGTAAATCGCCTCGTTATCCATGATGAATGAACAGTCCGAATGTTCTAGAGTTGTGTGAGTGGTCAGAAGTGAGTTGTATGGTTCGACCATTGCTGAAACACTCAAGATTTAGAAAAGTCACCCCTTGACAAACTGACATGTACTGATCTGCGGTGCAGGATAAATACTGAATTCCAACTTTGCTTTTTTTCCGTAATCAATCGATAATCTCTCCATAACGAGAGAAGTGAAACCACTTCCAGTTCCACCTCCGAACGAGTGAAAAATCAGGAATCCTTGGAGAGATTGGCATCTTTCAGTCAGACGACGAACTCTGTCCATCACGACATCAATCAGTTCCTTTCCGATCGTGTAGTGACCACGGGCGTAGTTGTTTGCGGCATCTTCCTTTCCACTGATCAGTTGTTCCGGATGGAAGAGTTTGGCATAGGTGCCGGTGCGGACCTGAAAATAGGACGTTTAGGGGATGGAAAGGAAAGATGAACAAAGTTTTTGGGGCTTGTTTTTCAAGGTTGTTACGGTCTTACTGTTGTTCACTTCAGGTGTGCTAAAAAGGAAGCTTGGAGTCTTTGAACAAACTTCTAATGTCACGGTAATACTGATTATCCTATCAAGTAGATTTTTAATGAATTATACAAATCAAAAGTAGAGCTTCATTTTTGTAGTTGACAACTTTTTTGTACGAGCACTCTCTAGCAAGTTACGTATCGACAAAGTAATTTCTCCGCGATTTTTGAGCTGTCTTCTTAAAATGACCATAACTCTCTAGGGAGTGTCCGTACAAAAAAGTTGCCAACTACAAAAATGAAGCTCTACTTTTAATCAGTAGGATCCATTAAAAATCTACTTGATGGGATAATCAGTATTACCATGCCACACTCTCAAAGTTGGACAATTTCAACTGAAAATGGCGAAATATGATATATTTTTGGCCGGTACTGTAGGTAAGGGTAAATTGGGTCAATAGGTGTCTCAAGTAGGAATTACGAGATTATGTCTCAAGTTCGAATGACATACCGTGATTACTCTTATAGAACGACACCCCCAACTTTTATTTGGAAAACGCTAGGCATGACGAAAAAAAAACATCCTTAAAATTCCATCCGAAGCTGTAGGAACTTCATTTAGAGACTGCTACCTATATCGTCCTATTAGAGTAGGTAATTGGAAACAGGGTATCAAGAGTGGTGTCTCTGCCAAGTTCCAACTTTTTTTGTCTCTGAATTTCCGAGAAACATCAAGAAAACCATCTTCAAATAATTTTCTTATCCAGTATCCACTATCCAATTCCTCAAGAAATTATTCGAATAAATTCGTGAGAATCTTCAGACAATCTCTCTGACTACACTCTCTTTGACTTGTTTCTTTGAACTGTACCAATGAAATGATCAACGATATATCATACTTTCCAAATTAAACGTCTGATTAGGTACACGATAGTCCCCTCTCTCCTCCAGATGTTCTTTATTCAATGTGATTTGTGTCACTTTTGTTTCATTCATTCACTGATCCAATTCAATCAGAGACAAATACATTCACAGCTACACAAAATACGGGCGACTCATCCTTCGAAAGTTGAATTCTCTGTGTCTCCTCTACTCACCTGTTCAATTTTCAGATGACGTGTCAACGATCATCAGATAGTTGATCCGATGGGGGGAATCGCCCACGCAAATAATAATATTTCTCTCTTTTTGAAAATGGTTTTTGTCA
This sequence comes from Caenorhabditis remanei, assembly GCF_010183535.1. Lineage (NCBI taxonomy): Eukaryota > Metazoa > Nematoda > Chromadorea > Rhabditida > Rhabditidae > Caenorhabditis > Caenorhabditis remanei. Next base: position 5,747,174 of record NC_071328.1, on the reverse strand, counting down.
AAATGATCGTCGATAAATCATAGACGAAAAGAGAGATGAACATCAACCAAAAAGAGCGAAAAGATACTTTTTCGAAATGGTGAGAGAGTGAGAGAGCGCAGAGAAGATAGAGTGTCTGACATCTCTGAGCACTCTCATTCTTCCAGTTTCTATAGCTTTGAAGACATACAACTCAAGAACTAGAGAAGCTTTTTAAATGTTATCAACTAACAAAATGTGTGAAATTTCAAGTAGATAATTTTAGTAATACTTACTTTTTTCAGAAAATTGTGATCTGGTAAGATATGGCTCTTGAAGGTAATACAGTTGAAAACTGTTGTCAGAGACTTAACTCGATAGGTAAGCTTGGCATCGAAAAGTTATCAAGTTACTACAAAAAATAGAGACCTAGATTAGATTATTACAAAATCTTCAATCCACCAATCCCTGACTCCACCCACCTCATCAATGACAGTTGGTTCCAAATCCACAAAAATAGCACGTGGAACGTGTTTTCCAGATGGAGTCTCCGAAAAGAACGTGTTGTAAGACTGGTCCTCCACTCCGAAACTCTTGTCATCTGGCATGAGACCGCCCGGAGTGATTCCGTGTTCCAGACAATACAATTCCCAGCACGCGTTTCCGATTTGAACGCCTGCTTGACCGATGTGAATCGAGACGATCTCGCGCATTTTTCCGTTTGGAGCCATGGTTGTCTGGAAAGAGTTCAAGGAGTTGGGTTTTGTAGTGATGTCGAAGAAAGAAAGATAGGAAAAAAAACTGAAATATTGAAGTGGAGATTGGTAATTCTTCACAGGAAAACAAGCTTCAAGATAGGTTGAGACTTCTAAAAGAAAAAAGACGCACTAGAGACAAGTCGCGGATTTGAAAATTATATAATTCAAGCCTAAAAACCGAGCTTTTCAGATATATAACTCGTTTTTTGAACGGTTATTTTCTTTAGGTTAAAATCTATAAAAACAGTGAACGCTAAAAATCGAAACCGATTCCAACTACAGTAACTCAATCCAATTTGAACTGAGACGTTGAAATCTTCTGTTTTCAGAATGATCACTTCAAGACGGTTCAAAGGAGTATAACCTCTGTTGTATGTGGATGATTTCTTGGTGAAAATGATCTTGCTGCCGTATCCATCTGATTTTCTTGTTTCAACGAGTATAATCACATCAGGGTTAGAAAATGTGAGAGTTTTAGACTTTTGTGTCTCACAGCGAATAACAACGGGTTTGCCATTCCAACCCTTTCAGACTTTCATATTCCAAGATTCCCCATTCTCAGAATTTCTTGTCCCTCTCTTTCCCCATTGTTCCATGTTGTTCTATTCTCCATTACGGGGGCGTTCACCTTTGTAAAAATAAATGATTTATGTTTCACTGCTCTCCCTCACTCATCTCCCTATAATTCCCCCCTATCCATAATCCCATTTCTGTATGTGAGGCATCGAACAGATGAAAAAACAAAAATTTTCGAATTTGCACGTAGACAAATTGCAAAAAAAAGAGCGTACACTTTCATTCAATCTGTGTTCTAATGGTGGTCAATGACACATTCAAAAAGTGGATTCAATAGGATTGGAGTGGTGGAGAAAGGAGAGTGAGAGAGAGAATACAAATGACACAAAAAAAACGAATATAGAAAACAGAGGGAGGAGGTCAGACTACGGTATTGGATACAAGACATCAAGGTACACTGAGCACAGATGCTACAGTACCCGGTGGAAAAGGTCTGGCGTGCCGTTGGCGCGTAAATTTGTTGAGAACATCTCGAATTGTAATGAATAGTTGTGAGTGAGCAATTCAAGTTTCTTTCTGTCCAGATATCCTATAAAAGTCCAGATGTCCAGAAACTGAGCACCAGCTACAGTATCCTCATACAGTAACCCCTACAACAACACAACTCAAAATAGCCAAAACAGAATCATTCTTAGTTTGTCCGGATGTCCACAATCATGCGCCGCAGGTGCCCCAGCCTAGTGAAACAGTCTTCCCCACCCTTTTTATTATTTTTGTATTTCAAAACCCCCTGTCTTATCAATTGGAATTAAAACCATAACGATCAGATGAGTCTTCCACTCCAAAACCAAAAATGATAAGACCTGGAGAGAGTCCAATTGTCCATTCTCTCACCTGACATCATCTCCGTAATTGAGTCATTTCAATAAGAAACCGGAAGAAATTTCTGATTGATGTTCTCTTTTTATTCTGGAGAGAAGTGTCAGGATCTAATTTTTTTTTCTGAAAGAGTTAGCTGTTGGTTTCTGATCTTTTGATTCTTATTCTTTCTCTACGTACTTCCGCCGGTTTCAGCTTATAAAAATGGATGGACAGCTTGTCACTTTTAATGCTCCGATTTTCAGATAAGAAGGTATTAAAACTAAACAAAAAGTGATGAATTCGTAGTTTGCAGAAGTGAAGTTTTAATGTGCAAAGGTTACTGTAGGGGTACGGTAGGTACAGTAGCCAGGAAATGTGTGACATTGTTCTTGAAAATGATACATTCTTATATGGATCTTGAGCACCGTGGACAATTGACGTCGCTGCATTTATTCAAATTTAGAAATTCGAGCCGAAAATTCAAAAATGCGCTACGGGTGCCCCAGACAAGGAATCTCGTTTCTCTGCGTCTATATTCTCGCTAACTCTGACATTTTCTTTTTCTAAAACTGATCTATTTTTGTAAGAACCAACTCAAGAGTTGTGAAATCCTAAGTCCTAAAAATGTGGCCAGAAAGATTTGAGCTAACAGAAAAAACTATTTTACTAATGCTCGCGTAGCTTTGTTTAATGAGTACTTTCTAAAACTGGTTACCATACTCGAACTCCAGCTTTTCAATGATATAAATTTTGTTGCTCAGACTCAATGGAAACTCGAAAAATGCTATGATATTAAGTGCGTCGGACAATTTGAGCCGACGAGCAATCTCATTTATATGAGTTTTCTCAGATACAAGTTCATGCTTTACTTGAAAATAAGACATTTTCAGCTTTCAAATAGTATATTTACGGTTCTCATAGCTTAACTGGATTGCCAACAGAACCTTTGTTAAGTTTACACTGTGCCATTATTACCACACTGTCAACTCAAATTTTCCTAACTTCACAAAAAATTTATATTCCTAAAAACTCCAAGGATATCCAAGAAGAGCAGACTTCCAGCTTTCGAATGATAGGCTTGCGTGCTCTATAATTAAACTGGAAGTCAAGTTACTGATCCAGTAAGATATTCGCCTTGGTTCACGTTGCACCCTACAGTAACCCATCCTAATCAACAAAACCACGTGGTCTCTACTGCATGTACTCTGTTCCCAAACTCTCTCTCTCTTTTCAATTCAATCATCATATCAACCTTCTCTTAGTCCAAAATACTTATTTTTCCTCTCCCTTCATCCCAAAAAAGAATAGAAAAGTGGCCAGTTGACTGTCTCTCTCTCTCAGAATACACTCGAAACATGTTCAAGTATCGAAGAGAGATATAACGGCGAGAACCTCTTCACGAATCTCTTCCAATTTCTTTGATCACTGACAACTACGTCACAACAGAGAGACTTTCGGAGGGTTTCAAAGTTTCGAAACACGGAACACAAGTCGTTTTTGTGTGTTATAAGTAGTACAAATCGAATTAAAATGTCCCCCAACGGAGGTCTCTTTTTGAAGATGATCAGTTGAACAAATCAAGTGTTCAAACTATTCAACGTCGTCATCAACTATTCCAATCTGCACGTCTTCTTTTTCGACGAAAATTTTTAGAAGTTGACCAGATGGGTCTCCGACAGACATACAGACGCAACGTGACTCTTGTGAAATCGAGTGAAAAGACGGCGACGCATACACAAACTTCAGTGTGATTCTTGCTACAGTAAGACCACTACAGTACTCTGAGGTGTCCACTTGAGGACAATCCCCTCGATTCGTTCGTGTTCTTTATTGAAGAGTCAAGTTTTTTGAGAAATTAGGACAGTTATTTTTGGGACAAAAATGAAGGTTGATGAACAATTGAACAACTTTTGAAGATCGAGAATTAGTGTTTTGAGGGGTGAACAGTTACTGTAGGCTGAAAAGCGATTCTGTCGTTACGGTAGCTCGGAATCCACATTCCCATCACAAGATATACGCTGCGATATTTAATCAGTAATCCATATAAAACAAGGCGCCAAAAACTTGTCTCGGATGGCGCCAAATATCTTATCTCAGTGTTCCGATATACATTTGGCGCCAGCTGATACTGTAACGATTTTGTACGCAAGGTCAACCACGCCTAATAGACGAACTTCACATTATATCTCAAAGATCGTTAAAAGGTAAAGAGATCAGACTACGGTGGGGTACTGTAGGTGGGGGCACTATTAGAAGAGGTCATGAAGGCATTGGAAAGCTAAGAAAAACGAGTGCAAATATTTCGTTCTCGAACGCTAACCTAGCTGTTTTTACATAACAAGTTTTTGAAAATGAGAGGAAAATATGTATGTCTAGATGGCACAGGGACAACAATCCTGTTTATCAAATAAGTTATTTATTATCAGCTCCAAGCTGGAACGACTTAGGATTAGAAAGCTATCCACAGTGGGGGTCCCGAATGGGGACCAGACCTCTATGTATCGAGGAAGGGCGCTGTTTTCAAAAGATAAGGATTCTCATATTGAAAATCGAAATAGACTGAGACGGATACGGATATTAGTGAAAGCTCAAGGAGCCAACCTTTTATTTTTGAGCAAAAATACGATTTTTGCATTGATGGGTATTATTTGGAATGATGAAGTTTTGAGGATTCCAAACTTGCGTACCATTTATGACATTCATCTAATTAAGACGAGATACATAGGGTGCTAATTCAGGACTCCTGTGTAAGGATGCTCACGTCGGGATCAAACTTCAAAATGGCCAGAATCTGCATAATATCTTAGGACAAACATGAAAGTTTACGAATTTTGAGGGCATGAGGGCATGAGGGTTCTGAGGGTCAATCTTTCAAATTAGCTTCAATATGAGGATAGTGACAGTGATCTCACTTGATCCTTGATCTTTGTTTTGCGAAAAAACCCAAGAACATAGTACAGACAGATTACTGTATCATTACCTATAATTTGATTTCACAGAACTCCAATGGCGCCGCTGCTCATACAGTAAGCCGAGGGTGCCTGAGGCACCCAGCAAGACCCATCTAATGTGTTGAAATATTTTCTACCGTAGTTTGCTGTTCTGTCTTCGAACTGTAGATTGTCAAATAAACAGGATCATATAACAACAAGCATCGAAAAATGAAAAGAAAGGAAAACGAAGAGAAAGGTGATGTATACATGTGGCGTTTGAGCATGAGCATGTGCACCAGCCGATCGAAATGAAGCCGTATACTCACTCTCCCTTCTCTCTCTATATTATTCCCATTCTCTCTCTCCGTTTCCCCCGAAATACTAATCAGTGGTTATGCTGCCTCTTCTTGTGTTTTCCCCCCGTTTCCATATCAACCGAATCTCGATTTCCCCTTTCTCTCGTTGCTCTTTTCTCCCCATTTTTCCAATTACCAATTTCCCATTTCGAGAGAAAAAGAGATGAGAGAATTGAGGACTAACCAAAAAGGGGCGGTGGTCAAATGCCAACGAACAAAAAAAAATAAAAAGGGGAGGGGATTCGAATTGAATGAAAAAAGTGAAAGGAGAGGGGAGGAATTGGATACAAAGTATGGTTTGATCAGAAAAAAATGGACAGTGCACACCTCTGGGATTCGGTATAAATACTCATGTACTTTCAGATATTTTTATTATTTTTTCGATTTCTGTGTTTTTCAAACTTTTGAAAGATCAACCAATAGTTCAATGTTTCTTTGGATTTGTTTACTCTGTCTTGTGTTATTCCAAAGAAATCTTTTCGCCAATGGAACTCTTTGTATGTTTTGTATGGTTTTTAAAGAGTGCAACAACTTATTTGTTATCATTTGTTCATTGTTTTCTGTTTTGCAAGTCTGCTACTGCTGCTGAAATAAACTTGAAAAAAACCGGAATTTGTAAAATTTATGAAAAAAAACAACAAAAATGACCTGCTGTCCGGAGGTGTCGAACCTGGGTATACTGGCGCGTGGGGCAAAACTGTAAGCCACTTTGACACCAGATGCTCAAAATATTCCACATACGAGTACCTGATAACCTCGCAACTTTTGAAACTTTCTATACTTTAATGCTTTTACAGTACGCTATGAAAGAAGAATGTACATATGATGTAGTCTTGTCCAGATATCCATACTTATCAACGGGCCGGCTCATAACTCGCGTCAAAATGAATATTATGAGCTGAAAAATATACCAAAATGTAGATCTCGACGAGTTCTATGTCCGTGGCCTACTACGGGCCGGATGGCTATTCGTTAATATGCCGCGGGCCGGACTAGAATGGCTTTTTTTGGCCATTTTCGCGTTTTTTGGCACTTTTTCCCGGCCCGCGGCACATTAACGAATAGCCATCCGGCCCGTAGTAGGTCACGGAGATAGAACTCGTCGAGATCTACATTTTGGTATATTTTTCAGCTCATAACATTCATTTTGACGCGAGTTACGAGCCGGCCCGTGTCGGCCCGTTTCGGCCCGTTGACAAGTATGCAGATATCAAACCAATTTTAATAAAAGCATAATTTTGTATTCTAAATTATTCTATTTTGCCTCAATGTTCTGAAATAAAACTATATAAAACTTTCCTGAAGCAAGTATAATTTCAAAGCGATAACTCTATTATTTACATATTTTCGAGGTTACTGTAGGCAGGCAAACTCCAAAAAACGAACACATTTCCAATTTAAAGTGAGGAATAAGATCAAACTTTATATAGATCGAAACGCTGATTGATTTCTCTTGTAAGTGTCAAAAATAAGATGAAACGACACGTTCAGTTTTCTGATTAGGAACGAAAAAATCTGCTGACTTTTTTTGGAAAAAAAAATTGAGGAATTAGAACTTTGAACACCCAAAACGGTTCGATCTAATGATCTATGAGGAGATGAGAGAAGAATCTAGAAAAGATGAGGATAGGTTTAATAATGAGTTTAAACATGGAAACATAGGAAAAATTCCAAATTAGAATTTCTTTCAAAGACTTTTTTGGTTTTTTTGTGAAAGAGAACATGAAGCCCAACAAACTGGTGTCGGGCTTCACATTATAATAAAATTAGAAGCTGAGTTTTTTGTTGACAGACATAGCTCAATGGATAAAGGTTTTGCCCCACACGCCGACACTCCCTGGTTCAAACCTAACCGTGCCCAATTCATTTTTTTTTCTTTTGTATGTAGCCTAGACTTTCCCACTTATGTTCACAGTCCTCTTTGCACCTACAAACTCCAAAGTTCATTTATTTCTGTGTACGGATCAAATGTTTTATGTCCGAAAAAGGATACACTGTTTGATCTGATCTGATATTTCTTCTTCCTTCTTATCATCATTCTGGTCAAACTTTTCCTCTTTTTCTCATCTCGTCTCAAAAAAAGAAAGAAATTGCCATAGAACGACCACACACTTTCTCCTTCCTTTATTCCCCGAATTCACATCATCGTTCAGCTGTCTTCTCAGAAAAACTGACGTCTTCTGAAGTCTTTTTTATTCCAGATTTTGTAATTTCTTATCACTTTTCCGGTACACCCATTTCCTCTCCCCCCTTCCCTCCTTCTCGTTTCTTTTTCTTTGTTATCATTTTTATTTTTCACACGAACCTCTTTTTTGGTGTCTCTATCTTTGACTCTTATCTATTTTTGTTTCCAGAAATGCTCTTCGCTCAGCTCGTTATTTTAGTGATCATTGTTATGCTTTTACTCTGTAAATTTGCAAATAAGATCAGAGGATTACCACCTGGACCCACTCCATGGCCATTTATTGGTATGTTTTGAGAAAGAAACAGAGAAGTTTCAGAAATAAAGCTGAAGCATGACCCTAAATGCAAATTCACACATAAACTCAGAAAAAGACAAAAAAAAATGGTTGAAGACATGAAAAGTTTGAACCCGAGACACATCGAACCAAAACCAGAAGTGTTAGCCACTCGACCACCAAGGTGACATCAAAAGTGCTCTGCATAGTATAGAAGAAGGCGGCATGTTTCACGACGAATTCATAAAAATGTTATACTGGAAATTCTGGATCTCGTTCATCACATTTAGATATTTTTTCGACTTTTTCAGTGTCTCAATTTATTTAACCTCGTTATTAAGACGATAAAAAACCCCCTGAAACTCAAATCCGCAAAAAATAAAAAAACTCAAAAAAATAATTTTCAGGAAACACATTCCAAGTCCCGGAAGATCGAATCGACATAATTATCAACGAATTCAAGAAGAAATACGGTGGAATTTTCACACTTTGGCTGCCGTTCCCGACTATTGTCATTTGTGATTATGATGTGAGTTCGAGAGAAGAAATTCTTGAAAATTTTTAAAGAATAAGAGAGACTTGAAAACAAAAAACTTAGGAAAAAACTTAGTCGTTCTAGAACGTTATAAAATGTTTTTCGAAAAAAAAGAAATTCGGATTTTTCTCGGCTAAAAAAATTGATGCTGATCAATTGATAAATCTCTCTATCTTCTCCCACGTGGGAGAAAAAACAAAAGATAAGAGAATGTTGATCATAGACTGACTGCGAGAGGAGGGGGGGGGGTAGATCAAACCATCAAATGGATCTTTGAAGAAGTCACGGTGAAAGTGAACGAAAAAGGAAAGAAGATACGGGAAGGCGTTGCGTCATTACAGTTGACTGATACGGGTTCAATGTGATATAGGTTATCATTTTATCATCTAATGATCTAGAAGAAAACAAGATGGGTACTGTAGCACTCAACAACAGCTTTTAGAGTTTTATGAAGTTCACGCCAGGTTACCACTTACCTGAGTGTTGTGATTTGATCTCAATCACATCTGGAATCTGGAGAAATCAACTATACAATCAATATTTCAGATGCTGAAACGAAACATTGTCCGAAACGGAGAAGCATTCTCTGGACGTCCGGACACTTTCATAATGGATATGTTGGTTCAAGGAAACTATGGACTCTTCTTCATGGAAAACAACTGGTGGAAGGCTCAACGCCGTTTCACAACTCATATCTTCCGTTCTCTTGGTGTTGGACAAGCTGGAACTCAGGATACAATTGCTTCGTTGGCTTCTGGATTAGTTGAAAAAATTGATAATCAGAAGGATAACTCGATTGAGTTGAGACCACTTCTTGTGGTGAGTTTCTGAGCTCAAAATTATCTGAGACTGTTTTTTTTTAAATCTGTTCATTGAGACGGTTTGAATGAATATAGGCTTGAAGCTCGCTGGTTCCCACCACGAAAACTACAGTAGTATCGTCGCGGGAATAGCCGTGATTATACTCGTTTGAAAGGTCTGAATTCGAAAATATAAGTTTCAGAAAATGTTATGGGAAATTAAGAAAGTTACAACCTCTCTTTTTTTCAGCACGTCGTCGGAAATGTGATCCACAAGCATTTGTTCGGATTCACCCGTGAATGGAACGAGACAGAAATTCTCGACTTCCACGTGGCAATCAATGACGTTCTCGAACATTTCACGTCTCCAAAAACTCAACTTTTGGATGCCTGGCCATGGCTCGCTTATCTCGATAAACCATTGAGTCTCGGTATTCCAAGAACTACAAGAGCGAATGATGCGATTATTCAGAATCTTGAGCAGGTTAGGTTATTTTGTGAAGGACAGTGGATAGGAGCTCGCAACCTTTTTATCAATAGAGCGCACTTTAATCCATCTTCCCCCTCTAATACCAGTAACTTCCAGGCCCTTGCCAAACACAAAACCGGAATAAACTACGATGAAGAACCCTCGAGTTACATGGATGCTTTCCTCAAAGAAATGAAGATTCGAGCTGCCGAAAATGCACTTGAAGATGGATTCACTGAGAAACAGTTGATTGTGGCAATTTATGATTTGTACTCGGCTGGAATGGAGACAATTATCATTGTCTTGAGATTCGCCTTCTTGTATTTGGTCAATAATCCAGAGACTCAAAAGAGAATTCACGATGAATTGGATAAGAATGTTGGAAGAGAAAGAGTGAGTTGGATTCTAATTTGATTATAACTGAAAGAGCTTGATTCGGGTGGTCTTGACACGAAATTACAGTAGTTTTCGTGGCGAGACCCAACATTCATCGAGCTGAGAGAATATTATATTATCTGAATCATTTTTAGCAAGTCGTAATGGATGACCAGAAACAACTTCCCTACACCTGCGCATTCCTTCAAGAAGTCTATCGTCTCGGCTACGTTCTTCCAGTCAATTTCCTCCGTTGCACCCTTGTAGACGTGGAAGATTGCGAAGGATACCGTCTGAATGCGGGAACTCGTGTCATTGCTCAATTCCAATCAGTTCATGTCGACAAGAAACATTTCCCCGATCCAGAGCACTTCAATCCTGATAGATTCTTGAATGTGAGTGGTTCTTGACTGCCTTATGCGATTTGCGTTTTGGTGCTCGCTTAGAGCAACTGGTTCTATTTTTGCCTTGCGCACCAAAACTCATTGGTTCGACCCCTCTCCACGATAGACTAATATTTATTATTTTTCTTCAGGAACGTGGAGAATACATCCGTGACGATCGAGTAAACCCATTCTCAATGGGAAAACGATCATGTCTTGGTGAAAACTTGGCTCGTATGGAAGTGTTCTTATACTTCTGCACTCTCATGCAAAACTTTGAATGGCATACGGACGGTCCTTTTGCTCCACCAATTGACGTCATCACTTCTTCACTTCGTGCTCCAAAACCATTCACAGTTCGTGCCACTCGGCGATGAGCTGATGAAGCTGCTCACAACTAATTTTCCCCTTCACCCCCAAAATGAGCTCATAATAATAAAAAAGAGAAAAAGAAAACTTTAAGAAATGGGTAAACATGAAATGTAACTTTAATAAATATAAATAAGTTAGTATCATATCACAGTGTGTGTTTCTTCCCCCGGTTATTCTCTCTAATAAATAAATTACATAATAAACATTTTTACATAATACAATTATCTTGCTTCCATATACTTCGAAAAGAATTCATAATCACGATTTGAGCATTCTGTAGTCAGCGGTTGAGCAGATTTGTTGTAAAAGCGTTCGGAATTTCCACTGACTTCTGGTGGTTCTGACTGAAAATTCAAGGATTATCTTGAGGGAATCTCAACTTTCGGCTTCTTACCCGATAACAGTCATCAGCGGTGAAGAAAGTCGGGCGCCTCGCCTCTAGCTCCGGATTAAGCTTGAATTCACTCAACAACGTCGGCTTCACTGATTCCCAATCTCTGATATTACATTTGAATGCAGTCACTGCATACTTCTCATAATATTTCCTTTCCTCCGGCTGAGTTTTCAAATGATCCAAATTGTAGATGTCTTTTGCAAACAGCAGACCAGTACTCAGAAGTGAGCGACGATTTTTCAATGAGCGAGGTGGAGTCGGCTCGCGTTTCAGTGGTGAGATGGTTTTGGAGCTGGCCACATTTCCAGGTCGGTTCACTAGATCATACCATTCTTGTTGTGCTTCGACAACATCTGACCATTGTGTTGAATTGCCTTCTTCATCATCTTCATCATCTGATTCTTTCTCTTCTTTTTCTTTTTTCGCTGGTTTTTTGGTTTCTTTCTCTTTAGTTTCCTGGAAGAATAATTATATGAAAAGTTTTCGAAAACGAAAACTAGAATTTCGAATAAATTTACAGTAAAAATTGTATTCTATTTCCCGCTTCGCGTACCGAAGTTTTCCACAATTTCAAAAACTGTGCGTGAGTCGTCGGTTCCTCGTTGATACCATCCACTTGAATCGCTCGATTCTCAATACTAAAAAGCCTTCCGATTCGATCATCCAATGAAGTGAACTCATAAGTTCTATGATAATCACGGAAGTCCTCATCTGATGAGAACTGCAAGGTACGGTACTCGCTTCCCTCACTTCCACGTCGCCCATCAACTGATTCCATCGATCGAATTTCCACGTATCCTTCTTGATTCTCTTTCTCATCATATTCCAGAAATACCAAGTCGTCCAACTGCTTTTCTGTCAGTGTCCATGCACAATAATCCGTTCGAATTTTCAGAGAATACGGAAAATGTAAATTATAATCACTTGTTAGATCCCATAGATTTTTGAGAGATGTGATTTTCGGGCGGAACATTCCCAGGAATAGATTGATCGCCATTTGTTTATCCCAATCGTTGAAAGTATTACTGTAATATCTGGATAATGTCTGAAACACATCTCTGCGTCTCTCTTGGAATGCCGCCGTCTTTTTGTAAGTTTTAATTGAATGAACCAGTTGGCTTCCCGCGTATTGGAGGGCCATCGTATCACCGTGTTCGTCGAACATGTCTTCGAGAAGACGGCAGACTTCACTCTGAAAAATAGGATGTTTTGGAGTGTATAATATTAGATTATGAAACGTCATTTTGGTGTTATAACACGTTAGAAACATGTTAGAAAATAAAAACTGCTCAAAATTATTGAAATTAAAATCGACCGAAATCGCTCCAAAGTTGAAGTCTAGTAGTGATATTACATGCTTGAACAAATGTTTTAAATGATCAGAATAACTTTTGAATTTTTGATTAAAAACCAGTCAGGATCAGAGATGAGCGGAAGAGTTGGCGGAAGAAATCCTTAAATTGGCGGAGCAGCTTTTTTTTGGGACGGTAGCAAAAAGTGTTCAATAGATGAAATTTGCAGCATAAATTTGTCTATCGATTGGAAAAAACTGGACATAAAAATATTGAAAACTAAACGAGTTACAGTCATTAAGGCTTGTATTCCGCCTTCCGCCAAATGTCCTCAGGGCGGAAGGCGGAATACATGCTCAAACTGACTGTAACTCGTTTAGTTTTTATAATTTTTGGGTCCTGTTCTTTCCAATCGATAGGCATGTTTATGCTACGAATTTGATCTATTGAACACTTTTAGCTACCGTCCCAAAGAAAAGCTACTCCGCCAATTTAAGGATTTCTTCCGCCAACTCTTCCGCTCATCTCTGGTCAGGATCTCTCCTACCTGAAGCGACAAACTTGGTTCATCAAGAATACCAAGTGCACATAATTGACATCCCAATGCCACTTTCGCAATTACAAACTGTGCAACATTAGTTCTATCCAAACAATCTACACAATTCGTTCGACATATTCCGTGTTGAATCATGAACCGCCCATCTTGTGAATGTCTTGCATCCAGCGTATCGAATCCTTCTCTCGGACGTATTTTCATGGATTCACTGAGTGGGAATGACTGGAACCATCCATTTTTCAGAATCGATTTCATTGAGATATCCTCCATAACATTCAGCACATTTATAGATGGCATTGCATTGGCAGCTTTGTTACATCTGGCAACATCAAATGAAAGATAGCACAGCTTCTCAGAATCATCCAAAAATTGATTCAAATATTCTATATTTTTCAAAAATTGAGTATGCAATACCCCTTCATGCCTTCTCTTTTCATTTCTTTTGATCAAGTTCATAATTACAATCGGATCTCCATATTTATTTCGAATATCTCTGAAATGACTCGCTGCTGTCTGTGCATGTGGTTCATGATTATCAATCAATATTAATGGTTTTCCAACAACTCCACGTGTCGATGGATCTTGTGACCATCTCATCGGAACGGAACCTCTCATTTGAACGAAACTACTGAATCTTCCGTTTGCCACGTTGCCAGATGACGCCATATCCCAAACTATTTGTTCCGTTTCCACGTAGTTTGCCACATGACCGAGTGGGTTCGCACCACGTTTCAAGAAACGTGTTCCGGCATATTTTGTTGAGCGACGACCGATTATTGTTAGAGAAATTCGACCGATTGGGAGGAAAATGTACTCTTGGCGTACATATCCGTGAACGATTTCGACAAACCAGCGTTCACTGATAAGGTTTTTGCGGAGAGGTTCGAGAAGGAAAGAATTCCAGATGAATCTGAGAATGAATAATTTAAATTACAGATCATAGAAGCCCTGAAAACTCACTTATCATCAGCTTCCAGCCTTCTCTGTCCATTATTACTCCAATCACTTCTCAATGCATTCTCTTGGAAAGTACGACTCAAATCATACGAATATGAGAAGTAAAAATCGGTACTCAAATCGACGGATTGGAATAATTTTACATATTTCTGTTCCTCAGAACTTGTTGAAACTCCATCCATCGCTATTGGTATCATTGCAACCTCCACGATTTTATAAACCGGATGATAGCCAAGAGTGGCGACGGCATGGGCACGAGTGATGATCTGGGATGTATTGGAGGATAATAATGGTTTTTTCAGATAGTCTGAACTCACAATCAAGTAATATCCTTCAACAAATCGAACGACTCCAAGTATTCCGAATGCATTTGTAGCTCGTTCAACTAGTCCACTCTTTGTGCCTTTTTTGGAGGAAGATCGGTATACAACTGAGAAAAGTTGATTTGTTATTTCAAATTATTTTATTTGTATTTGCAGAGCAGTAATCTCAAAAAATCTAATGTCTAGAAAACACCGATTAAAAATTGTCCAAATCTCCCGTAAATCGACACAAGAAGAGTTTCAAGAGAGGTTTCGCCACGACTACAGTCCATTGTGTGTATTTACGAGATTCGGTCGTAATTATGTCTGAATTGTAGCTTTTTACGCGTTTTTTTCACAATTCAGGACAGAGAATGTAATAATTAGACAAAAATAAGCAACACGTTTCCCTTCTTACCGGAACTACCATCTGAAATCGTCGCGAGCAACTCCAGAATCTCCTCTCTCGTATAATCATACTCCGGCTCTCCAGTTATCAATGCCTTCGGATCGATTCGATCGATTTTTAGTACATTATATCGGGAGCCCGTGCTATCACATCCAATTATATAAAATCGACTTTTTGTTTCATAAACTGTGATTTTACGGAGACGGCATGGCATTCTGTGATTTTTTCTTGTTTTAGAAAAGCAAATGGGCATTTTCACGATATTGGAAAAGCTAAACTTTATTGAAAAAAGTTGTATGGACAGTTACAGGGCATTAAAACTTTATTGTTTCAAGATGACAAATTAGAGGGGTTAAAATGAGACCAATAGTTATAAAATGATAAGTTTTTACATGAAAAAAATACTGAAAATCAACAATTGAGAGAGGGGCCAATAAATAAAGCTCAAGTAAAACAATTAACAGGTAAATATGATGTAATTTTCCAATAAATGAGCGTTTCGCTCCGCACAAAAATATTTTAAAAATATGAAACGATTCTTGGTAGTTTTGAAAGTAGGCGGAGCTTAAGTTGCGAAAAGATTACATTTATTTTAAACAGAGACATAGGAATTGCACTTAGTGGGGTCAAGGTACTCTTTAGTTGGTCTCGCTCTCCAGATGATTTTCTTCGGATCCACGAATCGACGTCGACACTGAGATAGAGGGAATTTCAGTGCACGTTTTCCAGTTTTTAGAGTATAAACTCCTCCTTTCAGGGTAATCAACTTATCGAACATCAGTTGGTTCACAATATCGACGGGAGTAATACGAGTGGCCAGACTTATATCTTTGATATTGACTCGATCGAATTTCCGATGCTCGCGAAGATAGCAGAGGAGACTGGATCGCCAGTAGCCACGATACGCCAAGATTCCGAGATCTGATAGCGGATGCTCCGGATGTCCAACACGGAGTTCGATACGAGATAATTCATAACTCATGTCTATCAGAAGACGTCCATAACCCATCTTTTGAACCATCGGAAGCACGAGAAGACACGATAAATTGTTGTTTTTCGATGGGTTTTTCTCCTTCGAAAAGTATCCAACAATCACATATCCCTCCGTCGTTATTTCACAGAGAACATAGAAAATGAATGTTTCCACTTCAGCATATAAAGTTTTTGAAGCGATGAAGAGTTTCGAAATGAGACACAAATCCTGACAATATTTCTTCTGAACAGCTCCATCAACTTCGAAAAACGCGAGACCATCATCACGATAGATTTCGTTGCCAGGTGGATGCTTGGCAGTACAGTGATCCCAATGAATTACCAAATTCTCTTTCAAGTGCGTGGTGTGGAGACAGAACTTGCACGAATAGAGGTTCGGAGCGGAGTGAAGAGGCTCTTCGTATGCAGAAGCGTAGATCGCTTTGCATACCTTTCCAGTTCCAAAATGAAGGAGTTGGCCGGTCGGGACGACACTGGAACTTGGTTTGCTAGAGTATGCCACTTTTCTGGATCCGTCGTATCTGAAATTTGGAAAAATATGTAAATATAGTAGTAATTTCAAAAGAAAACTAACAAATCAGAATCTTCCTTTAGAACAAGGGGAATTTTTGCGTTCTTCTTCTTACACGAATTATCAGTTTTTCCATTCATTCTCGGTTTCTCATCTTGTTTGTTGTTTTGTGTTGAGGAGAGAGGGCTCGGAGTAGCTGATTTCGAAAGTCCATTCTCGATGTTCAACGCATCCATTGTGGAATCTCTTCTATTGATTAGATCCGTCAATTCATCAACATCACAATCGAAACGCAATGAATCTTCTACCGGTGGAGCCCGACTTTTCCGTCCCTTCGGTCCGGGTCGGCTTGGTGTTGGTGGGGGTGAGTCGTAAATTCGGAAGTTTCTCGATCGACAACACGCACCACAATACCATGCTGAATCGAAATCGATCGATGGATAGTGTCCTTTCGGAGCACACGTCCCGTGCCATGCTCGGCAACAGACTGAGCACTCGACATTTGATGGATCACTGATGAATCGTTCACAGGAAGAACACAGGACACACTGAAAATTAATAATTCTATTAAAATATATGATTTGAGCGAAAAAAAACTTACTCTCGGACAGAACCACTCCTTCAATTTCCGAATATTAGTCTTCAATTCATCTTTGTAACGGAGACACTTTCCTGGATGGTCTGAAAACTCTTATTTGAAGAGAAATTTAATAAAAATTACGAAAAAAAACTTACAATAAGCCTTGCATGTTGTACATGCCAACAATTCTTCATCCTCTGATTTTTGCTCTTCTTTACAAAAAGAACACTGTGGTGGGGCGACCTCTCCGCTGAAAATTGAAATTATTTTGAGAAATTTTGACAGAAAACATTTTTAAAATCAGTTGGTCTCACAATGAATTTTTTAGTTCTAAATACAAAAAAAAAAAAAATATTTCTCGAACTTTTTTTACAGATGAAGTATTTAGATTTTGAAAAAATAATTAAAAAATAAGATGCAAGCTTGCATACAAGTTTTCGCTGGAAAAATTCTGATTGATTAAAAATGTAATTTAATTTTGTTTCAATCTAAAATCTGTTGATCTCCAAATAGTTTCCGAACTTTGATTATAAATTGTATTTTCTGGTTTTTTAAATAAGAAAAAGCAGATAATTTAAATTTTCTTCTAAAAAAGATTAAAATTCATACTGTTTTAAAGTTCTCCTCCTTCTCGTATTCTCTTCTTCTCCTGTTTCTTTTTCAGCGACACTTGTTTTCCTTCTGCGATCAGTGCTATTTTCTAATCGATTTCTTTTCGCGGCCGGTTCGCCGTTCAATGGAGTATCCTCTATATTGTGCTTCCGAGCGAGCTGAAGAACAAGAAAAATCAATAAATTTGAATAATTTCAAATAAAAAATACCTTTCGTCTCGGAGTGGGAGCATTATCTGTTTGAATTTCGATTGTATTGATCTGCGAACTCTTTCTGCTGCAATAATTCAACATTTTGTTTTAGAATTATACATTTCGAAGTTCCAAAATTTACTTACTTTTTTATTTCAGGTTTTGTTTCAGGTTTTGTTACAGCTCTATCAATGCGTTTGCCCATTTGATTCGAAAAACAAGTCGAAATTTTCGTATACAAGTTAGAAAAACGAGAATAAAATCCCGTGTTATTCTCACTAGGGCGCGCTTTCTCGCCCTCAGCGGGGGCCTTTTTCGACATTTTTTCCCGTCAATATCAGAACAAAAATTGTTAGTAATCCATGTAAAATAAGATATAGAAAGTGTTTTCGATTTTATTATACCGAACACTTTCGTAATAGATGTGTGGTCATCAGAGCACCTGTTAGTTTCCACCTCACAACGATACAGTATGAAGAGAGAGTAGGGTCTCTCTGATGGTTAGACACGATGTAATCGTGCTCCAGGGGTACATGCAACAACCGCGAATTCAAATAGAATAATTTTTTATTATCTGTGTAGTTCTGTGACGAATAATTCATTTATTTAGTGTGAATGTTTCATAATTGCACAGATAGAGAGTAAATACACCTTTGGGAAAGGTTAAGACAAGAGAACAAGACCATAGATGAGAGAAGAACAAATACAAACAAAGAAAGAAGAGAATCCAGCAGAGTTTTGTGGAGAAGGAGTCGGCATGGCTACATCTGAACAGGCCGTGTTACAGAAGGTGGTGTTGCAGGCTTTCAGAGCGGTCTGGACGGATCCCAACATTCTGAAAATGTTGAGAAATATTTCTGGAAATTGAAGGGTTTTTGAGACAAGAACTCACTTATACTGGCAATGATTGATATCCACATAGGCAGTGTTGTCTGGAAAACTGAGAATCGATGACGTGGCACACGACTTTTTGACAGTAGTCTTGGTTGGATCAAGTTGAGATTTTGATCTTACTGAAATCAGAATTCATCAATCGATCATAATTTTATGTCGTGGAAACTTACCAAAGGTACAGAATCTTCCTTGACAAGTGCCTCCACTACAATCATCTGCATTGACCGCACTGCATTCGGTGCAAGTTACTGAAATGAAGGTACAGTAATCCACTAGATTTCTTGGAAACCAACAGGTCAAGACTACTTGAAAGAGAATAGCTACGAATATTTCAAAATGCCAACTTTTCGACTCAAAATCTCACCTGCCGAAGAATCTTGAGTGCACTGAGAATTGCACATGTTCCCAGTATTACAAACTTTCACATTATATTCCACATCATTGATCACTTTTATGTTACAAACGTTGGGTGCACCGGTGTATGAACCATCTGGATATTGAGCATACGCCAAGGCAGAGCAAGATTTTCGGAAGTAGGTTTTGGAGGTGCCACTTCGAAGTTGACGTTCTGAAATGGGTTATTCGTTTGCTACAGTAGTGGGGAACCGCGATTTCCAACCTTACAGACTTAAGGTCCCATTTATCTCAACAGGTTTAGTAGCTAGAAAAAAACTTCTAACTAATGCAATATAGTACATAAAATTTCCTACATTTTACTAGTTGACAATTTTCTGAAACAATCAAAACCTACAACGATACAAACGTTCCAAGCTACGGTGTAGAAAAAAGAGAAGCAGTTGCTGTAGATTCTTTGCGTCTCTTTTCTCTTTTTAGGCATTCGGTAAACATTAAAAAAACAATTTTAAAAAATCACCATAAATACAGAAATTTCCTTCACAAGATCCAGTAAAGCAGTCTGAATTCGAAGACTCGCAATCGTAGCATCTAACCAATGGTTCTGAAATTTTGATCCATTTAGATTACTGTACTTTTAGAAAAAATCTCACGTCTTAGTGGAGGAAGAGGCGGAGATTGTCCAGGATTACAGTAGTTGTTACACAAGTTAACATCGTTGCAAATTTTGACGTAATACCGACTGATTACTGTATTTCGAACTTCACAAATGTCTACGTTGCTCACTGTTGTCTCGTCATCTAACTGGATTACTGGCTCCAATAGACATGTTTTTCTGAGATACATTTGATTGTTGGTGAGACGACGTTCTGGAAGCTTAGAGTACAGTAGGGCGCATTTGCCTAGTGGAAGACTAACCATATAGACAGTATGCCCCTTGACAAGTATTAGTTTGACAGTCAGTTCCATCAGTTGAAATACAATCATAACAAGTCACAGAACCTAATGGGATAACTGGAGGAAGTGTAGGTTGGACAGGTTGTTGTGGTTCTGTTCTACAGTCATTATTGCACATATCTTGGGAAGTGCATAAGGACACATAGTACTGTCCTTGTCTCGTGGTACGAGTTACACATTGATTCAGGTTAGACATTGTGACACCGTCATCGAATGTGTATGCTTTTCCTTTTGTATAACAGGTACGGAGGACGTGGGTTATTCCGTTGGCTGCGTTTAGTTGTTCTGAATAAAAGAGGAGTTTGAAAGATAAAAATGTTTTTTCTCTTCAGGCTTCAAATTCAGGAAACAATTTCTGGAATTTGTTGTTTCTATATATTTTTTGTTCTATTATTTATAAATTAATTGAATTTCCTACCATACAGACAAACATCCGATTCACAATCTGGTGCATTTACACATGCTTGACCGTTATAGCTGTAACAACTGCGACATCTGATTGCTTCTGAATAGCGAAGAAAGCTAGAAAAATAAAGTAGGAGCAAAAAACGATGCATTCTGATTTTGAGAATAGAAACCTCGGTTTCGTGTGTCTGAAGTGGCGATGGATTAAAAAAAGCTTGAAGGTTACAAACAGATTTGTTTGCGAATGGTATCTACTCATCCTTGCGCATGATACAGCACCGTATCTGGAACAAGGGTGCGGTGGGAATATATTTGCGCAAAGGATTTTGACACGTCACGGAATAGAACCATCAACTGAATCATTGCCTTATTTGGCACAAGAAGTTGATGTCACTTGAGGTTAAAAGTTTGCACTACATGAATATTGTAGGTGGGAGATTAACTGTTTTCCAATGTCGGAAACCGGAACAACTCGAGATCGACACGCTGTTGAGTCATTATATCGGAAATAGTTTAGATTATATTATTCTTTGTATCATTTAGAATTAACTGCAGTGAAATGTGTTTTTCAGTGTAGTTTTGTTTTCGGCCTGAGAACCCGATACTCTCGATGACATTCTATCAACAAAAAATGATTTTTCAACTCTACCAAGATTTTCTCCTTGAAAATATTCTTTCCGGTAAATATCGAAACTTCATTTATTTTATTGTACAAAAATATCAACACGAATTAATTTAAAGGCGCATGTTGTTTAAAGGAACATGCTTGTTTGCAGACTTCCGGGTCTCGAGCCGCACAATTAAACCGTACCTCTGTTCCCAAATTTTGATATTCAAATCCTAAACTTTTTTCCTGTTTTTTTCACCGATTTTTGAAGCTCTTTGCTCGATTTTCTGTATTTTTTGTACTAGCATTTTGCTGAATAATCTATTTTCGGTGTTTTTCTCTTCTATCGTACTAATTCTAGCCCGTGGAGCCAGTTTTCAGGTCTCATAAGGGTGTTATTAGAGAAATTTTCAGAACTCGCGATTTTTCATGTTTCCTTAGACAATTTCTTTTGCGCACTAGCTGTCTCTCCATGCCCCATTGTGATGTTTTCTGACGCCCTTCAAGTGATTTCTCTCGTCTCTCTCCAGCAGCATACACTCCCTCCTCTCATTCGAAAATATATACGTATTTTCGGCCTAAATTCTATGATTTTCGTAACTTTCTGTCGTTCATTCTAAATCTTTTAGTTTTTAAAAATCTGTATATCCTTTTCAGACATGGCTCCGTCATCAAACAAGGTGGGAAAGGCTATTAAAGCCAAGAAGGCAGTTGTCAAGGGAAACAAGACCAACATCCGCAAAAATGTCCGTACCTCGGTTCATTTCAGACGACCAAAGACCCTCATCACTCCAAGAGCTCCAACGTATGTTTTTTACCGACCGATGAAAATTTCACCGAGTTTTTTTCAGGTTCACCCGCAAGTCCGTTCCAAAGAGAGACAAGCTTGATAGCTGGTCAATCATCAAGGCTCCACATACCACTGAGAGCTCGATGAAGAAGATTGAAGAGCACAACACTCTCGTCTTCATCGTCAACGAGAAGGCCAACAAACACAACATCAAGGCCGCTGTGGCTCATCTCTACAATGTCAAGGCAATCAAGGTGAGCCTGAACCTTGTTTGAACCATTTTCAGCAAATCGTCTTACAGGTCAACACCCTCATCACTCCACTCCAGGAGAAGAAGGCATTCGTGCGATTGTCTTCCGACTACGATGCTCTTGACGTTGCCAACAAGATCGGATTCATCTAAATCTCATTGTTGTATACTTTTTGTTACCGTTATGATGAAGATATTCGTTAAAATTGTTTACAGACATTGTCTAAGGATTTTAGGCGACACATCTGGCCTCTCTGAGGAGTATGCGGAAAGCCTTTGTACGTGGCTTCTATGTGAAAACAACAATAGGGAAGAAACAGTCTCCTACAAAGTTATTCAACACAAGCAATGCAGGCTTTATTAAAGAAACAGAATTTAAAACAGCACGAAGATTATAAAACAAAAGTAGGGAGCAAGTCACAATGAGTATCAGTTATAAATGAGATTAGATTTTGAGCGTTTGCGATAAATACAGCACCATAGTAGCGCGCAACAGTATCAGGATTAGGATTGGTGTCGAGTGGAGGAAGCACGCATTTTGTTCCTTTTTTGAATGCGATAATAATTTAGAAAAACGTCGTAATACTTCTCCAATTTGGCACAATCGATTCCAATCCACTCGAATATTTCGGATCGTTCCTCGAAACATTTAGTCAGATCTGACATCGTATGAATGTCAGCTTGTCGAAAACGATCTCTGTCGTTACCAAGTCCAACTGAGGCGATGAATCTGAAAGTTTTCGAATGATATATACAGGAAAGTAGAGAAAAGGTTACTACTTTTCGATTTCATCTGATGGTTGTATGCTATTGATAGGATAACGATGAGGAGGTTGTTTGTTAGCCGCTTCTTCAGCTTCCTTAGCCAAAAATTCGACAACTTTCTCGTATTCTTTACCGTATAGCTGAAATAGGTCAGGGTTGCAACTTTCAATGTATAGTTTTAAGGACAAAAAGAACGAACCCGCAAATCTTGATGCTGATGAAATATGAGTCGAGATCTTTTTGCAGTAGGTGTCACATCGATAACATCCATTTCCATCTGCTCATTTCTCGGTTCACACCCATGAAGACGCATCGCATAACTATTAGGTTTGGTAGAGGTCTGCTGAACATGGAGTCTCGAGAAGACATTCTCACTGGCTCCTCGTTTTCTGGAGTTAGAAGTCGATGGAAACATCTGAAACGAGAAAAATAAAATATGATTTTATTGTTGAGTTGTGTGAAGGGAAATTTCAAAAGCAAACATTTAAAAAAGCGGAATTCGAAAACGACTTCCGTAGATGATATTGAGTTTCATGCTCTATGGTTTTCTCGTGGTAGATAGAATCTTTTTCTGAAAAATTAAAAGAAAAGAATCCCACCTGATAATTATTATTCAAATTTAGCATGTCTTGTGGGGATATTGGACTGGCCTGATGGAGGCTCGTCGATGGCAAAAAATGAGGGCGTTTTATTATCGATTTACTGATTGATGGACTCTCTGTGAACGTAAAGCCGGGCAACTTCTCACGGAAGTTATTGCAATCTCGTCGTGGGTATCCAACTACGTAAACTTGATCGATAACAGCGTGATGGATCTCGTTTCTGGAATAGAGTATTGTAACTATATATGTATCTTGGAATAGATATTCTAGAGTAATTCAGAAACTTGAATAGGATCGTTATAATCTGATCGATAAATATTTTGCAGTTACACAGAGATTTTCAGAACTTAGCAATTCTCGTTGATTTTTTCAATACACCTATTCATTCCCGCATTTCTTATCGTGAATGACCGAGGGACATCTTCCTCTTCCACGGCCATCTTTTATATGCTTAATACTCACTTTTGCTCATCCTCCAGGAAAGCTGCCAAACAAGCTGATTTCCTTTTATCTTCAATTCCCATACACATTTTTTGACACATGAAAATCAAATCGAATGCAATGCTAAACGTTCCTGGATTTATTATTGTTGAGAGGGTGTAGCCTGAAACAAAATATCTAATTGTTTGTTTGTCTAGACAGACAAGATCAACCTCCATTAGAGCCATTGAGATGTGGTTGCCATCGGTGTCCTGAATTCGCAATATAGAAAAAAGCTCCAGGCGGAGTTCTGGTTTCCTCTTCGATGTGTTTTCGACACTTTGCAACACCAGCCTTCGGATTACGAATAGCAATTTGTAGATCCGTTGAATTATCGTAGTTCACAAGCTGAAAATTTTGAACATCCATAGAATGTTGTCATAAATCAACACACTCTAATTTTGAGCCACAGCTTCTTCTGGGCGACACAAGACGGAATACTCCATCTTAACTCGATTGGAACATTACATTGCATTTTTGACCACAGATGCTTTTCACCAGCATTTGTCACTAAATAGGCCAAATTCGAGACTTTCGAGCTTCTTTCTGTCATCACATCCATTTCCATCCCATAAGTTTGCACGGTTTCCAAACTAAAAGGATATATCAATTGTAATCAAACCGATGAATCTCACTTCTCCTCATCATCCACATCATCCATAGGAATCACGCGTTGTGTCATGTTTTCAGCCATTCGATTTCTCGCTTCTTCTTCAAGTCTCGCATTCATTTCCTCCTCTTTTACGAACTCTTCTGCGATTTTCTTTTCGTTTCGCTGAAAACAAATGTATTTTAGAAATAACAGGTGCGGCAATCGCGCTTCGTTGAAATAGAAAAATGAGAGATACGCACAGAAACACGAAGCCTGGTAACTATAGAAAAGTTAGTAATAGGGCGCAATAGTTTCTCGAACGAAAACATGTTTTACCAATGCTTGTTCTTCCGGGGTTCGTTCTCGGAGGTACTCGATGTTTTGTGATCCAGTCTGAATTTGGGATATTGTAGTGTTCTGAAACTTTATTGATATAGTGATGCGAGTTACAAATGTACTGGATACTCACTGATACGATTGAAGTGTCTAACAGTTCAGATTTAGGATATGCTATTGCGAATGAACAGTTCAAATCTGGGGACGGTAGACTGGAATAGTTATAAACTGTAAGAAAAACAATGCGAAAATTGATTACTCGTCTTGAATCCGCGGCGTTCTTCGTTTTGTCTGCTTAGGCTCAATAGCAGACGGAAAACAGTTTCCGAACGAGTCGTTTTCCGGGGGTTTGCTCATGTATTCGGTGTATACATCGTTAAATCTAGAAAAACTTTTTTTAAAAAGAGTTACACACTTCTCTTACTCAGGGTCGCCTTCACGTTTCTCGCGCAATAAGTCTTCGGTATTTTGACTCATCACCGGCGAAACTGAGACATCGACCTCGACCTCGTTCTGTAATTATTTCATTGCTTGATGTTTAGATACGAAATTCAAATTACTATTAGTCTTTGAATCGTAGCCTGGCTCATATCTTGCGTTTTGTTTTGCTCGCTGTTCTGGGAATCCAACATTCTCCCTTCTAAAAAATAACAATTAATAACCAGAAGTGAAATTCTAATGAATTGCTAACTATTCAACTCTGCCGTCAACTGGGAATCTGAAGAATTCATTTTCGATATTGGGTGAGTCGATAAATTGTACAAAAAGATTTTGAAATGAAAGCCTTTGACGTGGGAGATTCGTAAATTTTTCAATAATCGTAAGTTTTGCGAAAAGCGGCGTGTGCCTTTAAATTACAGTACCACTTCGTAGCGAGACCCGCCCGCCAACTTACGCATTTATGATTTTGTTTCGCTACGAATTAATATTTCTTTCCTGAAATCAGAATTTTCGAGGCTTTTTTAGTTGGTTTATAATTCTGAAATGTTGAAAAATTATCTGAACTGTCAACTATTTATCAAGCATTCGAAGGTGGCTCGGTGCATTCCCATTCCCATTTAAAAAGACGCTGTTAGCACAGCTTCGGTACTTTTTGTCGTTTCGTGAAGGCACGCTGTACAAAAATACAAGTGGAATGTAAAACTACAGTCCCGGATTGTTATAATTGTTCCTTTTAAACTAGAACAAAGAATCTGATAAAATAATCACTTTCACCTTATTATTATTTCTCTCTTCAGGAGTTTGCTAATTCTTTGAAGTAATTTCTATTAACTCATCCGAAACTATGATGTCCTCACTTCAGATGACATATCGTGTGTTTCTATGACACCGAGAGGCATCAAGCTTCTTTTCTCTCTGCATCTGTCATCCATTTTACGCCTATTCATCCTCTTGCATGTCATTCTTTTGCTAGTTTCATCTCAATTTCCCTATATCATCGCTTTTCAGCTCAACGTCAGACAATAAATGTACTATGTTTCGAACAAGCGGCAAAGGAGGGTCCGTGTTATATTGTTCGTTTTGTTTCGTACAAGTAAAAACTAATTTCAGATTCCAAAATGCTCGCGCGCCACCATCGAAGCAGGTTGACGGAGATCGTCTGATTCACAAACGAAAAGCAGATGACATCATCAAAGAGTTTCTAAATAGTGGACACCGTCACAAGACACTAGACGCAATGTCTCGAGAAATGAGAAAAGTGATGCATGACGTGGCTCGAAACAATGGTCTTGTCACACGTAGTACTGGAAAAGAGCCTGACAGATTTATAATTCTTTCGTACCGAGAGAATCGGCTGACAAGATCGACACTCATTCAAACCGAAGCGATTGTACCATCAGGAGCTTGTCTCTCAGCTCTTTCTCAATTCGTAGAACAAAATCCAATCACGGAAGAAGAAATGAATCTGTTTCTGAAGGAAAAGAGTGA
This sequence comes from Caenorhabditis remanei, assembly GCF_010183535.1. Lineage (NCBI taxonomy): Eukaryota > Metazoa > Nematoda > Chromadorea > Rhabditida > Rhabditidae > Caenorhabditis > Caenorhabditis remanei. Next base: position 5,720,641 of record NC_071328.1, on the reverse strand, counting down.
AAAACAGAGCTATACGAAGAGTAAGTGGTCTAGAGAGAAAACTGCAGTTCCTCCGAAGGCTTGCTGTTCGAAGGATATGCAGAAAGCGAAGTAAGTATTAGGTATCAAGTTCATAGTACTAAATTTCATAATCTCAGAGACAACCTGCCAGCTACAAAGTATAGAGATCAAGTTCTCGATTCGATTGAGAAGAATGAAGTCGTTATCATCAGTGGAGGAACCGGATGTGGAAAAACCACTCAAGTGCCACAATTCATTTTGGAAGATGCACACGACAAGAAGAAAAAAGTTCGGATTATGGTAACACAACCACGTCGAATCGCGGCTATTTCGATTGCAGAGCGTGTGGCGAAGGAGCGTGGTGAAACTCTTGGAAGTACAGTCGGTTATCAAGTGAGACTGGAAAGCAAACACAGTGAGAAAACGATTCTGACATACTGCACCACTGGAGTACTTCTTCGAATGCTCACGTCGGATCCACTCGCTTCTGGAATTACGCATATCGTTATGGATGAAATTCATGAACGAGAAATCAACACGGATTATCTTCTTATCGCACTACGAGAGTGTGTCAAACACCGAAAAGATTTGAAAGTGATTCTTATGTCTGCTACGATAGAAGGAAATATGAATCTGTTCTCAGAGTACTTCCAGAAGTTGAGTGTAGACATTATTCGTATCGAATCACGAACATTTGATGTCAAGGTCTTCTATATTGACCAGATTCTCGCAATGTCTGGCTATCAACCTCCCGAATCGACGGCATTCTTCCCAATGTCTGATTTCAAAATGGAGAATTGGAAAGATGAGATTGAAGCGATTTTGGCAGAAGAAAAGAAGCAGAAGGATAAAGCACTTGGGTAGAGTTTCGAGAAGAAAATGCCTAACAAAATAGTTTTTTAAAGGTCTCCAAGTCCATTCGTTCAAAACTCAAATAATCAACAAGGCAGTCCTGACAAGGAATGGGCATTAGGGCCGTGCAGTACTCCAGACGGTGAAATAATAGAGGAAAGGATCATGAATCAGTTCATGAGTGTCGTCGGGTCATCAGATGTTCGACCATTGACTGTCGAATTCCACCCGAACAGTCTTGACTCGGTGTTTGTGAACGGTGTTCGCTACACAACTGATCCGAATCAATCACCCGGAATGTTGCATAAACAAAAGGTAGACCGTGCCTTGATGCCCGAGTGGCCACTCATATTTCAATGTAATCAGCCTTTTCCCAACACTCCGCCAGCTTTACCTTCATCGTTTGCTCAACCTCTTGCTCAACCACTTGCTCAACCACTCGCTTCGCCTTTTGCGACGACGCCGTCGACCGCATCTAGTGGACTTGCAAGGTTTTCGACGGAAGCATTCGGATATGGAGTTCGTAATAAAAATTATCTTTGTCATTCTGATTCTTGATTTACAGTCAGAACTTCGTCTTGCCAAGCTGCTTGAAGATCAATTCCGGAGTGAACTGAAAACGGCGGTTCCTGAAAGAACCGTCTATTTCCATCCAAAAATGAATGAGCAGATCGAAAAAGTTGATCTTGCGAAACTTCGTCTCGCTGAGAAGTATGACATGTTCTGTGGATCACAATACGAAAACTCAATAGATCATGATCTTCTGAGCCACGTCATTCACTATTTGACGGATAGTCCAGTTTTCGGAACGATTTTGGTGTTTCTCCCGGGTTATGAAGATATCCATCACATGATGGGGAGAGTGGGTACATCATCTGGAAATCAAGAATTCATTGATTTAATTATAGATCGAAAAGTGGCAGAGTAAACTGAAAAATATGAAGTATGTATCAGTAATCCCGTTACATTCTCAAATGCAGAGCATCAATCATCAGAACGTTTTCAAGCCAGTCAACAACGATACGCGAAAAATTGTGTGTTTTCTAATCTTACTATATTTTATAAACCGTTCTATTCAGATCCTGGCTACGAACATCGCCGAAGCGTCGATCACCATTGAAGATGTAATTTTTGTAGTGGACACCGGCAAAGTCAAGGAGAAGTCTTACAATCATGAATCTAAATTAAGTACTCTCGCAGTCAAAACAATTGCAAGAAGTAATGCTGAGCAAAGATCAGGTCGTGCTGGAAGAGTCACCAATGGCTACTGTATTCGTCTCTACTCTGAAAACAAGTTCAATTCAATGCCAGAGACGCAAGTGGCTGAGATGAAAAGAGCTGCGATTTATGATGTGACACTTCATGCAAAACTCTTCGCTCCGAATAAAATGAGAATCTCAGAATTCTTAGCTTTGGCACCAGAACCACCAGAGACAACTTCTATTGCGCAGTCTATGACGTTCCTGGAACAACTCGGTGCTTTCTATGCACCTGATAGAAGTACCGTTGATCTATCAGAAAATGATCATCAAGAAGTGGAAGAAGCGCAAGAAGATCCAGAATTGACAAACTTAGGAAGGCTTATGGCTAGATTACCGCTTGATCCACAACTGTCTAGAATGCTTTTGTTTGGATTGGCACTAAAATGCCTCGGACCGATTGTTCATTTGGTTGCTCTACTTGCTTCTAGAGAACCATGTATGTTTCCTTATTAACTGAAAAACTCAAATCAAATTGATTTTTTTTAGACATTCTTCCACATCCAGAAGAACGGGAAAAGCAAGGAAGCAGAAAACAAGCGATGGCAGAGCAAGACTTCTCCGATCACCTCCTGTATATCCGATTGTGCACCGCTTTCTGCTCCATAACCAATTACAAAGAGCAAAACGATTTCTGTCGTGACAACTATTTGAATTTGTCAACAATGAGAATGATCGTAGGAACACGTCGTCAACTACTCCAAGAACTCGTCAGAGCAAAACTTGTCGACGTATCAGATCGAGATGTGTTAGTTTTGCTTCAAGACCCAAATTACAACACGCATTCGAACAGTTGGACGATGGTCCAGGCAGCTATTGCAGCTGGATGTTATCCGTCTATAGGTGTCAGTTCTACAGATACGAATTTGAAGAAGGTGCAAACATCGTGAGTGAATCTGCCGCGTCTTTCTCATCTACAATTGAATTCCAGGAACGATCAATCTGCATGTCTTCATCCGTCATCGATGCTTAAAAAACAAATCGGGAAGATAAAGCAAACAATGAGAAGTACAGGGCCTCGCCTGGAGTACGTTGTTTTCCAAGAAATGTGTCAGTTAACTTCTGATATGTCTTTATCGATAAAAATGGTCACTGCTATCCCATCCCTTACTGCGTTGCTATTTACTGGTCCGATCAGATTGAGACAACAAATGATTGAAGAGTATGGAATTGGTAGGTACTGTCAAAAAATTTGGGTAAATTCTGTTATAGACCCCCGCCAGATTAGGTGTTTTTTTCTCATTGACTCTTGGTTGCTTTTGCGTTATTTTTGTAATTTTCCGAAAAAAAACGTTTAAATTAAGGCTTGTAATAGAATTTAATGGTTTCATTATAATCCCCACTTTCTATTCCACTATAACCGAATTTTCCCAAACAATTCGTCCTGTTAGCATATTAATTGATTTTCAGTGTGCGAAGAAGGGGAAGATTTTACCTTGGAAGAAGAACCGTACGATTTCTCATCAGATTTTTGTACTTTCGATGTGGATGAGTGGTATAATGTGAAAGCTGATAGGAAAATAATGCGCCATTTTCTCCGTCTTCGTCACAAGTTTATGCAATTCTTCTTGGAAGGAATAGCAAGTTCTCAGAGTTTTGGTCAGGGTACCAATGATAATCAACTGGTATGTCGTGATGTTTCTAACAGTTCTGCAACTCTGAAACATTTCAGAAAATGCTCGAAGTTATTCGTCATTTATTGGATTCGGAGCACACTCGTTACAGTTTCTCGCCTGTCGATATGCCATCTTCGGCCACGTTGTCAGGTTACAGAAAGCAAGAATATAAGAAATCTGTAGAATACTCGAGAAAAGAACCAAGGAACTACAAAAAGAGTGTAAGAGTGAGAAATCATAGTTTTCGTAACCAGGGCAATTGAAACTAGATAAATATCCTAATTTTCTGAATGATATTGTTTCAGATGAATGAATTCGATCATGCTGGAGGACCGAGAAATGGAGGAAACCGGAATTCGTCGTTTCAACAAAATCAATCCCTTCCTCATGCATCGTTCCAACCGAATATAAGTTGCATTTCACCATTTGATTCTTCATTTCCTTCTGATGTTCGAAACTCCAGTTATGTTTCTTCACGTGTTCATGGCTCTAACAGCTTTGGTGATTCCAATCATTACGAGCATAGCGCAAAGTCGTGGTCTCGAAAACCTGGCTTCATCCCATCTGTCCAGGTGCAGAACGCTGACAATTCCGGGAAAAATTCGTATCTTCAAAAACCGTGGGGTTCCCAAAACTACCAGCCTAATAGAGGGCATTGGAGTGGAAATGAGAAAAGGTATCAACCACACAACAGTCAGATAGAGACGAGTCCACTGAAGAAAGTAGAAGCGCAACACGATCATTTGTACAGTCATTCGAGTCAAAAAGTCGCGAATTCTGCCGGAAATTGCACGTTGAGAGGTGGAAGAGTGGCTCGAGGTTCTAAGGTTAGTGAAACAAGATGACAGATATATCAGAGAGTTTCATTTTTCAGACGTCACACGGGCGCGGCGGGATCAACCACTCGTAGAATAACGATCATCGTAATAAATAATCACGTTTCGGATTCGTTAGATGATAAACTACACGTATCTCTTGTTCCTGTTGATTATCATAATAGTTTCAATTTATCTTGCCTTTTTTCCTCTGTAAGATTATTTTTATGTTGATTTTTTGATTCTCTCTCTCCGAACTTCAAATACTTTAATCTGTATATTTTGAGTGGTTCTCATAGACAACTTTTTCTAAGTCAAGATACTCTTCATGACCTTCTTCTCTTGTCTATGTTTTTGTTCAAAAAATAGTCGAATTATTTGTTTCAAATGTTTATTCACTGTATTAAAGCATTCTGTCAAACTATTCCAAAAATCTACTTGATTTTTTAAATGTGTGCCCAACATGTCATATTTTCAATTCTTTGTTCTTTTTTTACCTCTAATTTTCAGCGTTCACAGCTAAATGTCGAAACAAATATTATTGTGTGATGGATGGAAGATGGAAGACAAAGTCATAAACAAATATCGTGATTACAACGAATACACGGCAAAGAAAGACGAAAATGAGGTAAGATAATGCATTATCTTTTCCTGAATTTTCGGGTGCAAGCCTCTGATTTTGGTATACAATTGAACATCAGGTTCTAGTAGGGTTTCTCAAATTTTCTCATAATCTTTTATTTTTCTAATGAACGTAAGAAATCATGAAAGCCAATCGAAATTTTCTGAAATTGTAAGAGGCCAAAGAAAATCCATTCAAAACAGTTTTTTTCAAATCAGTCTTTCTTTCTGCCAATGTCAGAACTGTTAAGTTATTATAAGGCGCTAAGGGAGTTGGGGGGGGGGGGGGGGTCACTCAAATTTTCGAATTTTTAGGCAGATTTTTGGCTGAAGGTGTGAGGCTGAAGGCGTGTGAGAGACACTTTTTTGTTACTTAACCTTTTTCTTAGGCTTAGGTTTCTTCGAAATTCGGGAAAAAAATTGACAAAAACTATTAATTTGTCAATTTTTGTCGTTTTTTTCATTTTTTTTTCCGAATTTCCAAGAAACCGAAGCCTAAGAGATTGGTGAAAAGTGGTCCCTCACAAGAATCACACTCATTGTGTAAACCTTGTCCCTCTTTCAGCACACTGATTCGGAATCCCCCAAAAAATTTTTTTGAGTGGCCCCCCCCAACTCCCATAGCGCCTATTATAACAGTTCTAATTGATTAGAAGAAACGTCGCTTACTTTATCACTCCAAACTCGGCCCATTGGTCCAACAATGGCATTGGAACTCAAAAACTTTATTAGTTTAAACGTTACAGGCGGTGGTGTATAGAAGGATTGAAGGATTTGAAGAAAAACCATTGGACTTTGAAGGAATATCATCAGATGTCAGTGGCCACGTTAATGTTGCTGAGAGAATTAACAAGCCCGTGGACGCGAATCAAAAGTATAAGGACCCGTATGAAAAAAAGTATATAATTTGCGAGAGTTATCCGAAATCAAATGAAAGTTGGTACAAGAATGATCTTGATGAGAAGAGAATAAAAGGCTTGATGAAACAGCTCTTCGCTGGGCTCGAGTATATTCATAGCAAAAAAGTTGTTCATCGAGATATTCAGGTAAATGTGTTCATCAGTCTTTAGAGAAACCTACTTTTACAGCCGGAAAATCTGAAACTGTTTGCCAACGACATTCTGAAAATCTACAATTTCACTTCCGCTTGCTATTCTAATCGTGAAGCAAATGATTTACTTCGTGATCGTCACAGAGGCACTGTACAGTATCGCCCCATAGAGCTGCTGTTTTGCAAGGCTGAAATTACCACAGCTGTGGATATGTGGTCTGCTGGATGTGTTTTGGCTGAGTTGTTCATGAAACGTCCGTTGTTTGATGGAGTGTCGCAGCCTGAAGTCGTGAGTCTGATTTTCTTTTTGAAAATTGAAGGTTTAGAAGATATAGTAGCTGAGGGATGTCACCACTCCTGCATGTTTTCTCGTTAATCCCCTACTTGAACCCCTGTCACTAATGGGGTTTGAGTGAAGTATTTAATACCGTTCGATTTTCCAGATATGCAAGATCTTCGGCTATTTCGGTAAACCAACTACAGAAGTCTGGAACGAGATAATAAAAGATACGATAACTAGAGACCGTTTCGATTTGGATGGTGTTGTTGAACAGGGGAGCGGTTTCGAAGAGGAGCTTAAGAAGAACAAAGTGCCCGCTAACGCAATCGACCTTATCAAAAACTTGATCGTTTACCGCCCTGAACTTCGTTTGACCGCCGCACAAGCTTTGAAGCACGCTTATTTCAAAGAAGATTGAAGTCGGTCCCATCATTGTACTCGTGAATTAAAATTTATATTACATCCTCACTCATCTTTTTCACTTTCGTTATTGTCGTCTTTTTTGTATATTTCGGTCATTTCGTTCCAAAGTGCATTCTAACCAGTTTTACTTCAATTTTTGTGCTCTCACCCCGAATGTGATAATTTATAGTCGTTTCATTCAGTGTGTTCTTATTTTGTTGAGATTTGCATGAGTTTCTGGTTTCTTTCAAACCAATTCTCTCTCTTTCTAAAAAGTTAAATAATCTCGATATCGTTTCTTATTTTCACTTTTGTATACTGTGTGCCCAACATAACATATTTTCAGTTTGTTATTAGCTTAAATTTCAGCTTTTTTTCAGTCATGAACACAATTGATGTCACCAAAATATCTGGAGGAACGAAATTTGATGGCTACACAGTGGACCACTTGATCGGTAGTTTCAAGGATGACATAGAGTATCTTGTAAAGGGAAAAGACAATAAGAATGAAGACAAGGATGTAAGTTATCTATTCGTCTTCAAAATTATATCCCTCTACAGTTCACTCTATATATCTGCAAAACACCGGAGCGCTGGCACGGAGACTTCAATGCGATCAAATTGGTCTCAAAAATAGCTCTTCCAAAACATTTCGCGCAGTTCGTAAACAGTGGTGAACACAATGTTTACCAGTATATGGTTTTCAAGAACTATCAAAATGATTTGCGCGATATGTACAAAGGCCGTGTGATCTCTACTGGAGAAATTAAGAATGTTATGCAACAGCTTATTAAAGGACTCAATCATCTTGATTTGGCAGGCATCATTCATCGAGATATTCAGGTAGATGTATTTTTACGGAGAAAGTCGATTATCTCTATTTTTTCCAGCCCAAAAATCTGAAAATTGAGCATGATGGAAACTTTGACAACTTCATCCTAAAAATAGCAAATTTTGGATCCGCTGTCAAATACAAAACACGCATTGTAGATCACCACAGAGTTGCGCTGCAGTATCGTTCCATTGAGCTATTGCTCTGCACAGAAACTCCCAAACAAGCTTCTGATAGATGGTCTGCTGGATGTGTTATGGCTGAATTGCTCAAAGGAGCTCCGTTGTTCGATGCGTCACATCAGTTGGAAATGGTTAGTTTCTAGGCATCACTGTTTTACAAGCTGTTATTTCTCACAGATACATAAAGTATTCACTTTCCTGGGAAAGCCGGATAAAGTTTGGCCTGAGTACAACAACCTTACAATGAAAAGCTACATTTGTTTGGATGGTTATAACTACATGGAGAAACCGGATTTTGAAAAAGAAATTCCACTTGCTCCCAAAGTAGAAGTCGGAATCCTCAGAAAATTACTCGCATATGCACCTGACAACAGGGATCGTTTCAACGAAGAAGAGAGAAATTACTTACTGAACTGATGTGATGGTGTTCGAACTGCGTTGTCTTATCCATTAAGTTATATTCACAGTTCTTGATTTGTGTGATTATTATTAACTTCAACTTATGTACATTTTGGTTATTTGAGTTATTTATTTGTAATGTTGTATTTCACTCAACTCGTCCATGCTTCATCAAACTTTACTCTTATATTGCTATTTTGCCTCAAATGATGAATTCGCTCTTTTGTAAAAAAAATTTTCTCCATAAGCTTTCGGCTTCTGTACCTCAAATATCTCATTTTTACAAACTCGTATCTTAATCTTTTTATTTTTCTCTATACAGAATCAGAAATGGACGAAAATTCTATCGGAGATTACCAGTTAGGAGATTCGTTGACTTCAAATGACAATTTGTATTCCGATTGTGAAGTATTCGAAGCGAGACACAGGACGACGCAGAAACAGGTCGAGTTGCATCGAATTTTCGGTCAAAATTTTCAAATACTCAGGTGATCATAAAACTGGCAAGAGACGTAGACAATGCCAATCGGGAAATGGAGATTCTCAACGTCTTATCCCACGAGTTCATTGTGAAGCTTTTGGAATCGTTCCAAACTGAAAACCTCCGAAATGTAATGGTATTCGAGAGATATCCTCGGGATTTACAAGATGTTTATACGACAGAGAGTCTCGAATCAAATCGAATTCAGAAGTTTATGAGGCAACTGATTACCGGATTAGAATATATTCATGGGAAGAATATTATTCATAGAGATATTAAGGTTCGTTTTAAGTAGAGAGATTATGGGCGGTATTCGAGGGTGTGCAAGCGATTTCTCATGTACTTCTGTTTGTTTTGCTCACTTGCAACGTTTTTGTAAACATGGGAATTGGTTACAAATATTATTCTTCTGCTCGCGTTTTCTCTTTCGGCGCCCTAAGTCGATGTCATAATTGGCAAATACTCATTTGCTTTGGAATCATTTTCTATATGGTGCGTTATTTGTTATAAAAGTTCTGTAATAATAAAATTACTTTAAAATATCCTGAAATCACGATAGGAGCATGATTTCAGCGGAATTACAGAAATTTTCGAAATTTCAGAGTAAAAGTCTAGAAATTGTAGTCCCCAGTTGTTTGTAGACACTCGCACTTCTAATCATCTTTTCTGGATTCTGCAGATAAAATACTGTTAAAGGAGGTGAGAACGCAAAAAAATTGTGATCGAAATTGTGATTGAGAAGCACCCACATTTATCACGGCCCCGAATGGGCGGCTGCGTTCTCGGCCGTGTAGCTCAGCCGGTTGCGGTTTTGTACCCATGCGCGTTCGATCATGTGTTCGGGTCCCACAGAGCAATCACTTACCGATTTTTGAGCCAACATTTTTTTTTGAGTTCTCACCTCCTTTAACAAACATTATGAAAATTCCTCTGAAATCATGTCCGTCATAGTTTTCGGAAGTTTCAACTAATAAATTGTTTTTTTTTAAATTTCAGCCAGAAAATATACTAGTCGACGGAAACGATACACTGAAAATTGGAGATTTCGGATTGTCTCGATACGCCGATTCAAATGTTATCATGACTCCAGAAATAATTACTCTCTGGTATCGTCCCATCGAAGTTCTGTTGGAATGCTCGAATCATACAACAGCGGTTGATATCTGGTCTGCTGGATGCGTATTCGCTGAATTGTATAGACGTTACCCGTTGTTTAAAGGAGAGAGTCAGATTAATATGGTAAGTGAAGCCACATTGAAAACCTAAAGACAAATGTTTTTTTCCAGCTCAATAAAATAATAAAAGTTCTCGGAAAACCAACGACAGAAGAATGGCCAACGATGAATGATCTGCCGATTATGCAGAGCATTGAATTAGACGGATCTAATCTGAAAAGATACGAAGATGCTATTCCGAATGTTTCTGAAATGTCAATTGATCTTATCAAAAATATGATAAAATACGATCCGGAACAGCGGTTCAGTGCTTCGCAGATACTTCAAAGCGATTATTTCCAAAATGAAGATACATCAGAGAGAAACCGAAGCCGTGATCCTCCCGATTTCCCTTAATATTTTCTAGAATGTTAACTATTGTACTTTGATTGTTGCTATTTTGTTTTGTTGAGTCTATTTTCCCATTATCAATTCGCTGATATGGATCAATTAATAAACATTGAACTATTTCTGTATTACTATACCCGACTCTTGCTACCAATTCGTATTTATTCATTAAAAATGTTATTCTACAACTCAAGCTGTTAGCAAAAAATAATGATATGGTACAATTTTTCGTGGGTAGGTTAAGTGGATGATTGTTTCATTATTTGAATAGTTCACACCTCTTTGATAACATTAATTCAACTCTATTTTAGTTGATCGTCAAATGTCGATATGCATCTTATTTACAGCGGTCGATGTAAAAACCCCGTAATCCTCGAGAAATCTCTGATTTTCTCTGCTATTCCTTCACATCTCTTCTCCCACAATGCAGCCACATTAATGGGAAATATGGGCGCGTCTATGGTTGTATGGTCGCCTCGTGTCTCCCCTTATGGTACTCTCTCTCGTCATGTTCCGACGGCGTTTTCTCTCGCCCATTTATTCTATTACTTCCACTTGTACACTATTGATTTGTTATTCGGAGAATGGCTACCTATATTGTCATCGAGGTGTCTGAAATCGACAATGCACTGGAAATAATGAATATTTTGGTAGGTTTAACGAAGTTTTCGAAAGAAAAATTCCCACTTTCAGATGACACACACCACCGCCCGATTCACAATTACCAGAAATATATGTGAGTATGCTGAAGAGAGAGGGAAATTAGAGCGAGCGACAACTGAAAAAGCTGAAAATCAGAAAATCACGGAAATAGAAGAGCCTCCATTGAAAAAGACGAAGAATACAGAAGAGGCTAAACCAATTACTCCTCCACCACCAAAGGAATTAGTCATTCCAAAAATTGAGCAAGCGGACGTTTTCGATTTCCAAAATAATCTAATTGATAGTTGGAATAGTTTACAACCGCCTGCACTTCAATCCACAATATCAGAATTGATAAAATCGTCTCAGAGCAATGGAGAAATGAGTCAATCACTGAAAACGTCGAATAAACGACAGAATTCGACATTTCAGTGTCAAATGTGTGGAGCTTTTATTAAAGCATATCATTTCGATTATTACAAAAGGAGTAATCATGCAATTATTCATACAAATCTTCAGAGGTAAATTGATTTGTTTGTTTGTATTTGTTTCATCTGAAACCTGGTGTAGTTTCTACCAAATCTGACGAAAAAAGAGTGAAATGCTCATGGCTCACTCTATTTTTAACAATGATTCCTTGAAATGAATCAAACTATTCATCGATTTTATTTCAGATACGTGTGCCCTGTCTCCGGATGTGGTTCGAAAACTCGTCATCGATCCAACATGGTTGTCCACGCAAAAGCAGCTCATGGACTGATAGGAAAAGTGGATGTGAAGAATTGTCTGTCACCACAGGAGGATGAAGAATTGAAGCAAATGATTGTGACTTGTTTCCCAGAAATGGAAGGAACGATTCAGAAAATGTTGAAAAAAGAGAAGAACAAGAATGGAGAAGCATTGGAAGAAGACGGTGCAGTTGGGAGTGATGATGATTTTGTGGAAGAAATTGTTTATGAACGATAATTGACTTTTGATGTTCTCTTTTTGATCATTTAAAATAAATATATTGCGATTTTGAGATTTGGAGTTATTATTCATCGGAATTCAGAATAGAATATTATTAAATTGTAGAACTTCAATTGATACAATGAGTTTTCTGCTTCTTTCATTTCGGATTCCAGAATTCGCAAAATTCCAGATACTATGTGCTCTTGGAGTATTTTTAAAGCAATTCTAGTTCTTGACATTTTCAGGACTACAGTAACCGAATCTTGCATTGAAATTGAAAAACTCAGCAAATATCGAAGGAAACCTATAAACTTCGAGTTCTGAAAAATGTTATCATTTCTGAGAAACAAAACTTTGATTTATAAACAGACAGATGTCACCAAAAGCTAATTTCCAACAAAAACTGTTTAAAACTACTTTTTGAACTGTTTTCATGAACATTCTTTTAGTTTGAGTGATGAAAAACTAGGTTTTTTCGAAAAATAATAATTTTCACATTGTGATTACAGTAACCGTTCACGGAACAACAAAACGATTTCAAACCAATTGAGCAAGACGGAAAAGCATGTTCCTTTTGGTTGTCAAAGCTTGGATTTTTCTTTATGTGAAATAAAACAAAACTTTTTTCAAAAATTTATTAATTGAACGATGGAGAGATGGAGGAATGAATGGAAGTGAAGAGTTCAAAACCGAAGGGAATGAAAAGTGATGAACAACAGAGTATTGTATCGGGGGACAACTGAAAATGAATGGGAGAAAAGAAGGAAGATGGCAATTAGATATCAATAGTTGGATCAACTGGCTCATCCCTGACTGGAAAACTCTCAACTTGAGACGAAGCTTCTGGAGTGATTGGTGGAGTTATGTGGAGTGTTGAGAAGAATTGATTCATGTCCATTGACTGTTGTTGAAGGGGGATTCCCATTAGGGACAAGAACTGATTATACTGTCGGAGAAAATGCTGTTGTGGGAGAATACATTGGAGAACTGGACCGGGATGTATCGGTGTTGAGTGAAGAGGTGAACCTGTAAAAGAATACGATTTAAAATCTGGAATAATTGAAAAGTAAAGAATAAAACTTACGAATGAAGGTCCGTTGATTCTCTCATTTGATTTGCGATTAGTGATTCTTATTTGATCGAAACTGAGTGGCTGATCCATCCAATTCTGGCCAAGTTGTGGACCATTTCGATGAAATACAATCCGTGGATCTCCTTTCTCCTCTGTTGATGGAGATTGTGTCCAGTTTCCACCGACGAATCTATACTTCATCTCGTCGACTAACTCGAAATGAGCGCTCATTGAATAAATCTTCAATGGATCCAATCCCTTTACCTCATATTCCAATAAGGGGCACATACGACGACCTGGGACTGTGATCATCATTTCATGATCCATTTCAAAACAGGATTTCCAGAGAACATCCTTGTCTCCAGTGAGTGACACAGAAATATCTGAAGTCATATTTGAGAGACAGATCACTAGAGGGAAGTAATAAGTGAGCTGAGTGGACGAATGAGATGAGAATGAATGAATCAGATGTGTGTTTATGCTCTTCTGGGAGGGGGCGGTCCGTAACTACACACTCTTCTAATGCTCCGCCCCTTTTCTGTGCTCAGACAGATGGGATTAACGAGGGCCAGTGAGATACAGTGTGATTTCCCAGGAGCAAGAATCTGTAGGTATACGGTATACAATAAGGACCGACAATTGAATAGGAGTCAATAATGGGTTATCAAAAGAACATATTAACATATTGATACTTTGGTATGAAGAAAGATAAGATTATGGTAACGAATTGCATACATTACAAGAACTTGAGACTAGACGAGCGAATGAAATACTAGAAACCGTTTGAATCTTTGGAAACCAAATGAAAGACTACACCATTTATTGATAACTCAAACAGTATTGTTGTGTCCACTATATGGTTTCAATCATGGTTTCAACCATACTTGCAAAATTCCGGGCTGGCCCGCCGGGCCGGCCCGGCCCGGCCCGGTTTCAGCCCGGCCCGGCCCGGCCCGGTCGGCCCGGATTTGAATTTTTGAATTTTTTTTCACTAGAATTTTTTTTCAATAATTTTTTTTGTCTGATAATTTTCCAAATTTTTTCTCAAGAATATCAAAAAATCAGTTTTAATAGTAAGCGAGTTATGAGACCTCAAAATTCCAAAAATCGCTCCCCGTCGTCATATTTTCAGTACATTTCAATAGAAATTCTCCTCGTCTGAACGTGAAATGCATTCATAAATGTTCATTTTTCGAATTTTTTCTTGAAAATTTTTGAAAATATTGCTTTCACGTGTAGGACGAGGAGAATTTCTATTGAAACGTACTGAAAAAGTGCACGACTAGCATCGATTTTTGACATTTTGAGGTCTCATAACTCGCTTTAGACACATTTTCAGCCATGAAACCAAAAGAAATGTATCTTTTTCCTGGCTTTCTGAATCGATTCATATGAAAAACCCTCAATTTAGAACTAGTTGTGTCCCCTTTAAAATTTTTTTGCCAAAAAATTGGAAAATTTTCGAAAAAAAAATTGAATTTTTTTAGTACTGAAAATCCGGGCCGAACCGGGCCGGGCCGGAGAAATTCTGATTTCGGCCCGGCCCGGCCCGGCCCGGCCCGTTGCAACTCTGGTTTCAACGAACTATTTCTTTAGAGCTCACACTTTCCAACATTCCCCATATCATGGCTTATCATACCTACAGTAATGACCATAATTCTAACAAGTTTGGGATTTTTCCGTTGAAAATGTTCAACTTCGAGAGGGTGTTATGGCGGGATGTATCGGTGTTGAGTGTTGCACTGATTGTCCCATCTAGTAAAATTTTAATGGATCAAAGTAGTGCTCTCTTATTGTAGTTGGCAGCTTTTTTGTACGGTCACTCCCTGAACAGTTATGGTCATTTTAAGACGAAAGCTCAAAAATCGCACTATTTTGCACTGAAATCTGTCAATTTGTGAGAGAAATTACTTTGTCGATACGTAAATTGCTAGGGAAATCTCCGTACAAAAAAGCTCAGGGATTCCATAACACCTTCTCAAAGCTATGGTTAGAATTATCGCTATTACTGTATGTCAGTAATCATTTTCCAGCTTGTGACAGATTTAATGTCATCTTTCTGTTCTTCCGAGAGATCACCGCGTTCTTAGCAAACGTCGACAGTATACTTACAGTATTCTCTTTACAGTTAGACTCCTTTTTTCTTGCCGACAGATGAAATAAATCTCCAGGTGTGAAAAGACGAGTTCACAGGGAATGAGGTGGATTTGTGTTAGTCGAAAATCTTAAATTAGGAGTTTTAAACTAGTGATATTCTTTTCTCAAGCCTCTTGTAGATCATCTATGGCTTGTATTCGAATCGGCACCTATATAAATTTCTCCAACAATCCATATATCTCGGATTCCTTTCTTGTTCCGCTTGTTTCTTCTTCACATTTTCTGTACAGAGCTATTTGTGACACGTTTTGACCTGAATATGTGTGAGATATCCCTAGCGAAACAGGTACTATCTTGGTAGATCGTATTCTTGTTTACAACTATTACACGTTCTATCAGACGTCTTTTTTGGCGACAGTAATCCTGCCGCTCTCACTATTCTGGGACATGACGTTGAGCTAGCGGCATCTACGTAACACGAAGTGTGAGTGAAGATTATTTCGACAGGAGAAAATATTAGAGCGAGAAGCAACATGAGAACACGTACCTGAATATAATTGTTTTTTGAAATGTGGATTTCCAACTTACCGAGAAATACACAAGTTGCTCCATTTCAACGTCGAAGTGATAGTTTCAAAAATTTTCCCCACTAGAAGTATCTAATAAAGACTTGGAGAGGTTCTATGTGTGAAACTTGCAAGATCCTGCATCGATCGATTGATTGGCTTGGCCTCGGCGTCCATCGTTCGGATCCTCGAGAGTTGAGGAGTATCGTAGGAGCAGCGTCACCAGAAAACCTCATAATCAGCATTTTTCGATATTTTCTTTAATCTCATGATTTTCAGACATTTCCAAAATGACACCAAAACTGGCTGAAGGCGAACAATTCCTGAGAACAGCACAGATGAGGATGGAGTGTTTGAGCGACTTGCAGAGATGTAGGTCACCAGAATGGATGGTAAGCGAATGGGGAAGAAAATGAAGAAAAATGAAAGAAGCTAAAAAATTATGAAAATCATAGAAATTTTACTTAAAATTCATTATAAATTAAATTTTTGCCGCCAATCAGCAACCTTGTTCTCTTAAAAGCGTAGGCTTGGAGCAAACATACATTCCTCAGGATATCTGGACACACAGACAGACATCTAGATATCCGGATAATATCGGAAAGTTCATAAAATCTGTAAGTTTCCAGAAAATTCTGTTTTCACTTGAAAATGATAGTCAAGAAGTCTAAAAAAAACTAGAATCCGGACATACAGACATCAGTAAGAACATCTGGACATCAGGACAGACAGACATGTATATGGAGGACAGCCGGACAAACCGCAATACATAAAGATATCCATAAACTACAGTAAGATTTGGGGACATGACATCCGGACAAACCTAAACACAGATAGATAACAAATCCGGACATCTGAATAGACTGGATAGACATCTGGACATCTGGACAACCCGGAATACAGAGACATTCAGAAATTGCAGTAATAGACGCCTCTGATTGTACACAGGTGAGTCGCGAACGACCCGTTACGGATGAACCGCAAGTCGCGCGCGGTCCGCATAGGAATCATATGTGGGTCCGTATGCGATCAGTAACGGATCGGTTCGCGAACGGTTTGAATGTAACGGCGAGCGCTTCCTCCCTTCAATTTTTGTTCTCATTTACTACAAAACCCCCGTTTTTCCAGTCAAACCATACAAACTGGATATTTTATTTTGTTTATTCTGAAAAAGATAACATTTGATACATAAATACATAACTAATACATAAATAAATACATAAAAATCACAAAAAATTGGGATAATTAGGTTCACAAAATTAAGTTCGAATCTGGGACGGAGACGGCGGATGACTTCTGATTTGACCGTTCTTGACCCCTTAAATCGGAATATTGAGAGTACGGTACAATTTTGTAGATCCTTTTACCGCATTGTTCTATTCGAACTCTGCACCATTTCCCTCGTTAACTGCCGAAATTCTGAAAAAATTTGATTAAAATATTATTTTGTATTGGCGATACTTACTTCCATTGTTAGTCGTTTATCCATTTTATGCAGCTGGCGGAGGCCCGAACGTCCATCTTTTCCTTCTGTCGCCGTTAATCATTTTCTGAAAAGTAATAAATTTAGGATAATTCCATGGAAAGTCAAATGTATCGACGGCTTCCGATGCAATCCTCATGCGAGTAAAATTTTTTTTAACAAGATTTTGAACGATCACGAATGAAAAAAAGCTCAAAATTAGAAAACAAACAAGAAAAATAAATAATTCAGTACTAAAAAAATAGATGGAAGAGGGTGCAGTCTTTAGTCCCTCAGACCTCAGCCATCGGTAACGGATCCGTACGCGAATCCGTATACCATCCGCGCGCGAGTCAATTGCTTTTCCACGCTAAAGTGCAAAGCCGTATTCTATCCGTTCGCGATTTTTGGAAACGGACCGTACGCGACTGGCCAGTCGTGAAAATAGCCGTAACGGATCAGTTACGGACCAGAAACCTGGTCCATCCGCATACGGTTGAAGCGCACTTTACCTGTGTAGGATTTAGAAAAAAACACACATGTTGGGACATCCGGACACACAGATGCACTTCTTGACATCAGGATAGACAAACAGACATCTGGACAAGCGGACAAACTTACAGACACAACATCTCGTTTATTCATTCAAAAACGCATGAAAAGAGAGTTCCTACTTATTGTTGTTGCCTGGACTCATTCCGGCCGGCAGTGCTACAGGTCCCGCCTTCTGATCTTTCCTCCTCGAAGACAATCCAATCGGACCGCCCTTCTTCCCTGCTCCTCCCTGCTTCTCCTTTTCCTTCGCCTTCCTCTCCACCGTTTTCTCCTTTTTCCGCGCATTCTGATCTCGCGATTTCTTTCGAGTCAACGTATTCGCATTCGACGGAAGACGACGATCTGGGGTGCTTCGACGATCCGTGTTACTCCTGCGGTCCTATGATTTTTTCTTCAGAAAAAAGATGTGATTGTCAATAGAGTGCGATTCCTTACCTTCTCAATTGGATTGGGACTTGGAGTCTGCGGGGGCGGAGTCACATTCGGATTGGGACTCAAGGCGTGTGCCAATTCGAGATCCGCAAACTTCTGATACAGCCTGTGGACTTTCTTCCTGACAGTCTCAAAATCGGGTCGAGCACTCGGCGATTTCTCACAACAATAGTCGACAATCTCGATGAGTTCTCTCGGCGCACCGCCGTCGGTTCGATGCGGATGATCAGATTCCTTGATCCATTTCTGCACCTCTTTCAAATCTCTCGGAGCCAGCGGATCTGCTGCACATCGAGTCATGAGTTCAGTGCAGAGCACTCCGTACGACCATACATCCGTCTTCTCATTGAATATTCCCTTCGTCAGTGTCTCCGGTGATAACCATCGAATCGGCGCCTTCCGAAGATTCTTCACCACCGTTTCAGTGTCATGCACTGACAAACCGAAATCTGACAATTTGACACGAATGTCTTTTGTGATGAGACAGTTACGGGCCGCCAGATCTCGGTGAATCACTACTTTTGTTGCCAAATGACACATTGCTTTCGAAATGTCCAGAGCGAACAGGATGATTTGTTTGTGGGGAATGTTGGGAGTCTTCTGGAGATATTTCTGGAAAAAGGAAAAGTAAAAAAGCATAGTTACAGTAAGACTCACCCTGAGATCTCCTCCTGGCACCAGCTCCATGACCAACATGACTGGAAACTGAAGTGTACAGGGTCCATATGAAGTGACGACGTTCCGATGATCCAGACGAGACATAATACTTACTTCCTGAATCAAATCGAAACAGTTTCACCATACCGAAGTGAAATCTATTCTTACATTAAAAAAGTCCTGAATTATTTCTCTCTTCGGTTCTCCAATCATTCTCTTCACAGCCACTTCAACCGGATCACTGCCTCCAATCGGGGTGTATTTCCCTTTGAACACTTCACCGAATGCCCCTTTTCCCAATACGGAACCGAATTGAATCGAGCTGTGCAAGAGAATCATCTTGTCCCGTGGAATCGGCACTATATAATTGGTAGACAGCGACCACGCATTCAGTAGATCAAGAATGTGGGTGTATCGCTTATTCGGCATCGCTGGGAACTTCTCGAACAGTATCCCACAAGCCCATCCTTCCGAGTTGCAACTCAGTGGCAAGTGGAGCACTTTCTTGTCCATGCACACAGAGATACACAGGAATTTACGGTCTTTGAGCACTGCTCGACGGATCAGATAAGAGTTTTCCCAACCTAACAGTTTTTCGGATGTCTTGCCAAACATCACTCCGTGATACCACAAGTGGGGGAGAAGATTCAGACGGATGTATTCCTGGAATATGGTTAAAATGAGTTTATCATCAGGATTCTGAATCTTAGATTCTAGGCACGGGCTCTGGCGCGCCTCAGACGCGATCTCATCAGAGCAACAGTTAAGCTATTGGATCATAAAACAGCTCAGAACCAGGCCCACTCTATTTGCTAGCGGACTCGCCATCAAAGGAGTGCGTTGGATTCTGAATCCAAAATTATGCAAGTCGGGATTCTGAATTCTTAATTTCGGAGTCAGATTCAGTACCGTGAAGTTTGGAAACCGAAATTCGGGACGTTTCGAAACCGCAGAATTTGGGATTCAGAGAGCACCTCTACGATTGAGATTCGCGCTCAACGCGCGCCAGTTAGCTGATCTAGACGGTATCTGGTTGGTGGGCAGTCCCATCTGGCGCATCTCCGCCGCGCTTCTCTCCTCAACTCACCTCGTCGGAAGTGAGTCCTCCTCCACCTTTGGGCAAATCTGGATAGTCTGAATGTCCAGAATGTTCCATATCGGTCGTATTCCCTCCGTTCTCAGTTGCATCGGTCGAGTTTAAGTTTGGACCATCGATTACAAGGAGATTCGTCTTCGATTCGCGAGTTCCACCAATCGCCTCGGCCGTCTGACAACTATTCTGATCCGCTGCTTTTGTCATATCTTTATTTTCGATCAATCGAAATTTTTTGAATCAGAATTTTCTTTTCTTCTTCTCTTGACAAGAGTTATTCCAATGGATTCACTTTTTGAAATAAGAATGATTGAGTTTGATCAGAGATGATTAGAATGGTTGAAAGGGGGCGGAGTCAACAGGTTAGTAGTGTAGTGGGGCGGGGCTACAGTACCGGACAAAAAGATATCAAGTTTTGGTTTTTCAACCATAACTTGTTTCATATTGGTCGGATTGACTTGAAACTTTGGGAAAACATTTATTGTAGAGTTATTGTTATATTTAGTTAACATTCTGGGTGAAAAATCATTTTTTACAAGTTTTTTGTAAAATTTTCGAAAATCGTGAAAAATCAAAAATTGGATATTTTTATTTCCATGACCGGTGTATCAAAAATAGAGCGTATATTTAGTGTTTATAATTGTTTTCTAATACAAACAGTCCTGATGTTTATTTTTTGACCACTGGACCCCTACTTTTGACTTGTTACCCATATCTCCCGGGCTGTCAAAGATTGGTAGTACTAATATATGGAGTTGTACACTTCAAACATCTGTAAAACTTGTATTTTTGCAGAAAACAATGTAGAAGTGTGCCATACTATTAAGAAAAATGTGGAAAATCTGAGTGTGACATTTTTATCTTGATAGAACCCCTCAACCAATTTTTAGAGACCTCCGATTATCAAATACTGCATATCTGATATCGATGTATGACCAGTTCCGGAGCGAAATTATACATTTATTCGGTATCTTTGGTTATTTGAACGTATGAAACCTGTTATTTGAACAATTGTGAATATTCTGAGCCTAGTTTCGGTACACAATTTTGTATTAATAATGTTGAATCACTCGCTGGAATGTTACTCTCACTGGGTTGAAAGTATCAAAACTATGTGTTTTTGTTTTTACTGAAAATTCATAGTGTATTGATGGCATATTTGATCATTCACGTCAGAAAAGAACCTAGATGAGTTTTAAAATGCTAGAAGTGTCCTCTCGCACATTTTCTCAACTTTTCATGACAAGAGTTATTCCAATGGATTCACTTTTTGAAATAAGAATGATTGAGATTGATCAGAGATGGTTAGAATGGTTGAAAGAGGGCGGAATCAACAGGTTAGTAGGGTAGTGGGGCGGGGCTGGAAAAATAAAGTGAAGATTTAGTTTTTCCGGCTCACGTCGAAATTCATCAAAAGGGTTTTCCCTCTTTTCATCTCCTTGTTCTTCACGAAGATGCAAATTGCTTGAGGATGGAGTTGTTCGAAATAATCTTCACTCACATTTTGTGTTACGTAGATGCCGCTAGCTCAACGTCATGTCCCAGAATAGTGAGAACGGCAGGATTACTGTCGCCAAAAAAGCAGCAGGTAGAACGTATAATGGTTGTAAACAAGAATACGATCTACCAAGATAGTACCTGTTTCGCTAGGGATATCTCACACATATTCAGGTCAAAACGTGTCACAGATAGCTCTGTACAGAAAATGTGAAGAAGAAACAAGCGGAACAAGAAAGGAATCTGAGACTAAATATACAGATTGTTGGAGAAATATGGATAATTCCTGATACTTTCCTGTGAACTCGTCTTTTCACACCTGGAGATTCATTTCATTTGTCGGCAAGAAAAAGGAGTCTAACTGTAAAGAGAATACTGTAAGTATACTGCCGACGTTTGATGTAACCGCGGTGATCTCTCGGAAGAACGGAAAGATGAAATTCAATCTGCCATGAAATGGGAATGTTGAAAAGTGTGAGCTCTAAAGGAATAGTTCAATGAGAATTGGAACCATATAGTGGACAAAACAATAAGAGTTATTAAAAAAAGGATGTAGTCTTCCATTTGGTTTAAAATTCTTCAGATTCAAACGGTTTCTAGTATTTCATTCGCTCGTCTAGTCTCAAGTTCTTGTAATGTATGCAATTCGTTACCATAATCTTATCTTTCTTCATACCAAAGTATCAATAAAACATGTTAATGTGTTCTTCTAATACCCCATTTATTGACTCCTTTCCAATTGTCGGCCCTTATTGTATACCGTATACCTACAGATTCTTGCTCCTGGGAAGTCTCACCGTATCTCACTGGCCCTCGTTAATCCCATCTGTCTGAGCACAGAAAAGGGGCGGAGCATTAGAAGAGTGTGTAGTTACGGACCGCCCCCTCCCAGAAGAGCATAAACACACATCTGATTCATTCATTCTCATCTCATTCGTCCACTCAGCTCACTTATTACTTCCCTCTAGTAATCTGTCTCTCAAATATGACTTCAGATATTTCTGTGTCACTCACTGGAGACAAGGATGTTCTCTGGAAATCTTGTTTTGAAATGGATCATGAAATGATGATCACAGTCCCAGGTCGTCGTATGTTCCCCTTATTGGAATATGAGGTAAAGGGATTGGATCCATTGAAGATATATTCAATGAGCGCTCATTTCGAGTTGGTCGACGAGATGAAGTATAGATTCGTCGGTGGAAACTGGACACAATCTCCATCAACAGAGGAGAAAGGAGATCCAAGGATTGTATTTCATCGAAATGGTCCACAACTTGGTCAGAATTGGATGGATCAGCCACTCAGTTTCGATCAAATAAGAATCACTAATCGCAAATCAAATGAGAGAATCAACGGACCTTCATTCGTAAGTTTTACACTTTACTTTTCAATTATTCCAGATTTTAAATCGTATTCTTTTACAGGTTCACCTCTTCACTCAACACCGATACATCCCGGTCTTGACAATTTACGAGGGAGATCAAATCGTTCACATCTCAAAGATTGACTACACTTCATTCATCACTGTGACAGCATATCATGTAAGTTTCATTGAGTCTAGATACCTGGATAAATGCTCTTATATTTGTATATTTTCAGGGTAATGGACTCAATCAATTCAAGACGAACACCAATCCATACGCAACTGGAAGTCGTCAGGATCGTCGTCAGAAGCGTGAAGCGGAGAGCAGTTCTCTATCTGCGAAGAGAATGAGAAAGGTGTCAGAACCATCCACATCTTATTCACCAGTTCCCATTTTCCCATTTCTACCAATGCTCCCATGTATTCTCCCACAACAGCATTTTCTCCGACAGTATCAGTTCTTGTCCCTAATGGGAATCCCCCTTCAACAACAGCCAATGGACATGAATCAATTCTTCTCAACACTCCACATAACTCCACCAATCACTCCAGAAGCATCGACTCAAGTTGAGAGTTGTCCAGTCAGGGATGAGCAAGTTGAGCCAACTATTGATATCTAATTGTCATCTTCCTTCTTTTCTCCCATATACTCCGTTGTTCATCAACTTTCACTCCCTTCGGTTACGAACTTTTCACTTCCATTCATTCCTCCATCTCTCCATCGTTCAATTAATCAAATATTTTAAAAATTTATCAAGTTTTGTTTCCTTTTTAACAAGTAAAAAACAAGTCCGATCCAGGTGAAATATATGCGTCGAAACAACATGACTACCCTTGCCCGTTCATCTAAAAAAAAACTTCCGTCAGCCCAGTCGGCCCGGAATCAAAAAAGGGAATTTTTCAAACCAATTTTTTGAACTCTTTTGTCCAATTTTAATTCAAAAAAGTACAAATGCTTGATATATAAATGATTTTATTGAGTTCTGAATTATAATCAAAAATTCGACTTTTTTCGGTAAATTTTAAAAAAAAATCAAAATTTTTTTCAAAACTTCGATAGGGTTGAAGCGGTGGAGAATCGCAATGTGATGTAATGAGTTTATTGGGATTCAGAGAGTTCAGAGCTTTCAGAAAAGTATAATCATGATATGGATTGGAGAAACTCGGGTTCACTACGAAAACTACAGTAACCCGGGTTACGGTAGTCCACGTGGCGAGGCGCGTGGTCACATAGTCTTTTCCAATTTCATTCTCACTGTTCTTTTTAAAACTTTTCACATTAATTATTTTTCTTTTATGCACTAACTTCGCTTCGAACCCTTGTTATTGTTGTTGAAAAAATTCAAATTCAAGATACAACTTATTTGCAATTGTTATTCGTTTCCTTCTCAATTTTAAACGAATAGTGAGTATTATAATAAAGTACAAGAAAATGATAAACAATGATAAGACCCGAATGATTTTTGGGAACCGTGGCGGAATTATAGGAATACAGCATTAACAAACAATGTACAGATATACAGAAAACCAGTTAAAATGTGTGAGATATTGTCGTTTCTAAGAAATGAAGTGAGTAATGTTTGAAAAATATTTTACAGAATAAAGATTTCAGTTAGTGAAAAAAGGTTTCAGATCCTATGAGCTTGTTCGAAATCCGACAATGTTTGGAAGTAGATCACCATTTTTTGATCAGCAAGTGCCCTCAAATCGTCCACTTTTTGTGCGAGAGCTTGGTCTATTGGAGTCTTCTCTCTCATTCTCACCACATATTCAGCACTTTTTTTCATCAATTCGTCGATTACTCCATATGGTAACCAAGCACGTGCATTTGGCTGAGATAATTTAGGTGTCTCCTGTTCAACGACTTCTGCGATCAATTGGAGAGCGGCGGCGTACTGTCCGTAGTCGGCAAGACATCTCAGGTAGTCGTTGGGGTTGACGATCTAAAAATTATTCAGTTCTGATCTGATAAGAAGTACGCGTTGATAACAAAAGTTTTGGGTTGTTTTCATGAACAACTAAATGTGGAAAGAGAACTTAATCATTTCCCATTTTCTTCAAACAAACCTTATAAGTGACATGCAACCAGGACGGAATTGTCAGATGATAGGTCAAAAACGCTTCTGTGGCTCCTCGAAGCGGTTTCGGATCTGCAGGATATTCATCTTGTGCAGCTTCCACCAGACCACGAACAACTGCCCAATGATCTTCAATTTTTGGGAACGGAGCATAGTGTCTACGGTTCTCACGAACCCATTTTGTTAAGGGATTTTCTTTGGTGTAGTAAACTTTCTCGTACAAATGATTACGAAGAGCATCGATTTCAATTGCTTCACGGGTTATCACATTGAACAGATTTTGGGAATCCATGTTGAAAATTCTGAAAACTTGCAGATAATTTCAACATGACACCCAATCGACACAGCTTCCGAAATTTTTCAATCACATCGAGCGATTCTCCAATGAAAACAACCCGATGATGTGGGAAGTTCGCTTAAAATACACCAAAATCTTACCTAACAATATCGAATGCATTATCAAAAAGTTTATGCTCGATAAGCAGTGGTAGTAGTTCTTCAGGATCATCTGGAGGGATTCCATTGAATTCTTCACAAGCGAGGAGTCGAGTTGTAGACAAGCATTGCGTCCATATAAAGCGAATACTGAAAAACGATTATTCCATAACAGAAAAAGTATTTTCATGGATTCAAGACCAGTTTTATAATAAGAATATCGAAAATATGTTCATATTTTCTTTATAAGAACTCACTCCTGCTCAGTTAACACCACAATCTGGCGTCTTTGAGACAATGGAAATCTCCCAATCATTTCGTCTCCGCTATCCGTATTCGTCTCTTCACTATCACTTTTAGCAAAAGGTATTCTCTGACGAGCTCTCATAGCTGCCGCCTCCATACTATTTCCAGACGAACTCGAACTCGATCCTTCAGAATCTGTAGTTTTGCCTGACCCAGGTGTCAACGTGGAGGATCCTGATGATCCAGATGATCCTGATGATGAACCCTCCGTCGATTGACTCTCTTGTCTTTTGATTCTTTGTGGCACTAATGGTGTTCTTTCAGTATCATCAGGTCCAACTGACGACTTTTCTGGAGGCACCGGAATAATAATGATATCTGTGTAGGTGTGGTCGTCGTAGGTTGGTTCGTAATCTGTATTCGTTTCAAAGTCATTAGAATGAACATATTGAATATCTCACTTCCACTATCGGGTTCCATTCCTATAACCTCCAGGAGATTCGTCGCAACGGACATACAGTGAAGTCTTTTTGTAGCAAGTTCTAGAGTCATCACCTCAGCTGATTCCATGTAACGAGAGTATTCACACATTACGCAAGCGGCTGGAAATAGAAAACAATGAAGGTCTGAATACTGTAAGAATCTTTTAAACTTCATGTGATATTTCGAACCAAAGCTCTTTCTAAACTCATTAAATTTCATTTCAAACTTACCTTGTCTGAACTCCTTCCTCGCCATGAAAAACGCGTACAACAACTCATAATAGTGCGGATCTGCTGCACGAGGCTGATTCTCAGCCTCTTCTCTCAAAAAATCTTCCACAGTTTTCTCATGAACTCCATATTTCGTCTTGGCAATAACTTCCCAATGTCCAGCTTCCAACATCAATTTCAGCTGTTCACGTATTGCTGCTCTGAGAGTTTCCAAGTTTTTATTCATCTTCGTTGCAAGTAAAAACGCTTCGTGCCACTGATGAGTTTTGGTCAAATGATTATAAAGTGTATTGGCCATGATTCTGACACTATCATTGTTCATCGAAAGTTTTTTGATAGCCGTGCTTGCAGCGAAAGCAACTTGTTCAGTTTGATTGTGTTCTTGGAAGATTCCCATAATTGTTAGATAGTATTCAGCAATAGTCATTGCGTTAATTGGATCAATTCCTCTTGGAGCATTGAAACGTTTTTGAAGGAAATGAAGGGTAGTTTTACGGAGAGCTCTGTTTCCACTTTCGAACATCGGACGTTCATGGGCGAAGATTCCGAGAGCCTGTAATTACGTTATTAAATGAAAAATTATTGTTTATTTCTGAAGGAAATTCTATTCTATGATTTCGATAAATTTTTGTGAGACGAGCTTAGACTGTGTGGGTGAACGAATTTAATCAAAATGAATATAACAGAGCTATTGAATTCGTCAAATGTTGAGAAAAAAAACTACTGATATACAAACTATGTATCTGACATTGAACAGTGTCTTTGAGTTACAAACAACAGCCCGACTGAAGATAAAAGCTAGTTATAAACCTAAGTTTACAGAAAAAAAAACGTCAATCACAGGCTCAACAAGTCCACCATATCCCGCACCGGGAAGCCCCGCCTATTTCACATAGTAATTATAGTGATATAGTTATAGCATGTTCAGTACTGAGCATCTGGTAACAGGATGAGCAAAAATTGCTCATTCATTCACCAGATGTTCAGTAGTGAACATCAGCAGCACCGGAACTTGAGGAGGAGTCCTAAAGAAGCCCAAATGAGGGGATCCCGATGAGCCCAGAACTTGATGAGGAGGAGTCCTAAAGAAGCCCAGATGAGGGGATCCTGAGGAGCCCAGAACTTGATGAGGAGGAGTCCTAAAGAAGCCCAGATGAGGGGATCCCGAGGAGCCCAGAACTTGATGAGGAGGAGTCCTAAAGAAGCCCAGATGAGGGGATCCCGAGGAGCCCAGAACTTGATGAGGAGGAGTCCTAAAGAAGCCCAGATGAGGGGATCCCGAGGAGCCCAGAATTTGATGAGGAGAGCACGAGGAGCCCAGAATTTGATGAGGAGAGCACGAGGAGCTCAGAATCTGAGGAGGAGAGCACGAGGAGCCCAGGATCACAGAAGGAGAGCACGAGGAGCCAAGGATCAGAGAAGGAGAGCACGAGGAGCCCAGAATTCGGAGGAGGAGGAGAAGTCCAGAACTTGAGAAAAGGATCCCCAGGAGTCCGTAGGAGGAGGCCGAGGATAAGTCCACCAGGAGCAGAGTCAGAGAAGGAGTCACAACCGGAGGAGGATTCCACGAGGAGCCCAGAACTTCAGCACTTGATTGGGTCTGGTGGAAACAGACTATTTGTAGGAAATTTGGGTCGAATTAGATTGTGATAGGATACAGATTGTGTGGAGTACAATCGTGTACAAAAACCAGCAGGCGGTACATCACTCACCCGCGAAACTAAATGACTCACCCGCCAAAAATTATATAACCGCCAAAATCAGATAACTCAGGTAGTGAAAAATATACGGGAAATATCATCTGAAATTCATTCATTCCCTTTACTTACCCTAGCATAAAATGTCGTCTATTCTATATTCTACTACTATTACTAACCTTCCACTACTTCCAATGGCTCATTTGGTCAAAACACTAGATGTCAAATCTCTGATCAATCTATCCAAGACTGCTGATATATTCAAACAATTCATTCAACTTCTACATATTCCATCTGGCGGATATCACATTTGTGTTCGAAGCCATCGAGTTGATATCTATATTCCATCCAGAAACTACTCTCAATCGTTCCATCATTCCAGCAAGTTTATCCTGATCAATGCAATGTATGATATTCATGAAGAACTTTCTGATCTACTCCCTGGAAATCTGGATTATCTCAATATTGATCCAGATCTTGTCAGTTATTTCGATGCTTTCAATCAGAAATGCACAGTCCTATCGGTCGGTGAAAAATCATATGAATACTCAGAAGCGAATGTGGAATGTATGGATGACTGTACTTCAGAAGATCTTGATATTCTATTGGATGGTGTCGATTTTCAGAAGGGACTCGCGTTGAATGGACCAATAGAACTCAGAACTGAACACTACAAAATCTTCAATATCGATTGGTTGCAAGTCAGAAATTCGTCATGGATCACACCAGAATTCCTGCGGAAATTGAAGAACAAAGTGATCTTTTTGGCTGATATCTGGACTTTGACAGAGCAGAATATCAATGAGTTTATTTGTGATATGAGAGATGGAAAGATCAATGAAAATCTTCAAGTAATCGGATTCGGTCGATATGGAGGATGGAATACTGTATCTATTCTTCAAGGAATACAAGTTGTTGAACAAAGAGACCAAGTCTACAAACTGCCGGAATATGATCCCAGAATCATGACGGAGAAATTCTTACCACGTGGATTCAATTCTGACGGTTTTAAAATCAAGGAATCCTATGATTTCATTAGAAACGATGGAATCAAATGTAGCATTCAATTCTGGCGGTCGACAATTCGCATCTATGTTTGGAACCAGAAGAAAGAGGGAACCGTCACAAAGAAGCGATGGAATACTAATGATATCAATGGATCACCAGTGAAAAAACATAGTTAACACTCATTATTGTGATTTTTATTTTAAAACTACTGAATAAAATTACTAATTCCAAGCCTTTGTTTTTATTTAGAGAAAAGAGATGGCAGAAGTCCTCTAGTAATTTCTAAAGTTGAAACTTTCAGTTACACATTGCAGTATTCGAATCAATCTATGGAGTTTTTTCCATAAAAATTCTAAAAATCATACATACTTTCGGGGGAAACTTACTCTCTGCCCAAGACCAAGTCCTGACCACGCGATTCCCTGATAGAATTCAAAAACTGGTTCCAATGCTTCAGTTTTCTGAACATATTTTTGTACGAACAGCGACAGCAATACTCTATACTCGTTTCTTTCAGCCAGAAGACGTGGCACAAGAAGAATCTCCGTAGTTGAGAGAAATGCACGAACAGCCGCTTCAGTCGTCACTTTGACGAACCAATTGAAGTCTTTCAGACGTATTTCTTTGTATCCATTTGGCCCGTAACCTCCTTCTCGTTTCAGTATTCCAAGTGCCTCGTCATCCGAAACTATCCATGTTTCGATATTCAATTTCAATCCACCTCTGAAAATTGTTAAAAATGAATCTTTGTTATAAATAACCCGTTTTTCAATCAAGCGGAAAACCTTGTAATTTTGACATCCAATATTTCCTTGAGCTCCCAATAAATGCGAATAATCTCTTTGAGTTTACGGGAAAGCGAGTGGATAATTTTGAACGGTTCAACTCCGTCTCGTTCGTTCTGCTGTAATTAATAATCATTTTTCTAGGAACGAACATGAAAAAACGATGAAATGTTATATCAACAGGATCATACTTGCAATCCGGGCCGATCCGGGCCGACGATTTTTATTAAATAACTTTCTTCAAAAAATCGTATCGTGTTGGTTAATAGCTCAAATGATAGGTCTTTGAACCTGTCATCAGATAAAATCAAAACAAATTTCGCAGAACATATACTTTTATCTGATGACAGGTTCAAAGACCTATCATTTGAGCTATTAACCAACCCGATACGATTGTTTGAAGAAAGTTATTTAACAAAAACCGTCGGCCCGGATCGGCCCGGATTGCAAGTATGAACAGGATGAATTCACTCACAGCTTTGATACTATTGTACAATGATAGCAGAATTAGTGCAAAATGAACACGAGATTCCACAGTTCTTCGAATATTCACAGCAACAAGACCTTGTGTGAAAGATCCATTGAAATCACGTGTAATCATACCGCCGTACGGTTTCGTTGGATCGTAAGCCGCTGCAGCAAGGAATGCCTTCGTCAACGCGACAATCCTTGCATATTGTACAGTTGTGATTTGAAGAAAACGTCCATCCGTATCAAAATCGAACGGATTGACTTTTACGTCATCCTCCATTGGTACGCTTCCGGCTACTGAACACATAACGCGGGCTCTATGACGATTCTGAAATTACGGAATAATTTTAATATTCGTAAAAAGTTCTTATGCCGTCAGTAATACAGTACCGCCCAAAAGGTTATCAACTTTGGCTGTTTTCAGCTGAAAATGATCAACTTTGAGAGTGTGTCATGGTAATACTGATTGTTCCACAAAGTAGATTTTTAATGAACTATACAGAACAAAGGTAGATCTTCATTTTTGTAGTTGACAACTTTTTTGTACGAGCACTCCCTAAAGAGTTATGGTCATTTTAAGACGACATCTCAAAAATCGCACTATTTTTGCACTGAAATGGGTCGATTTTAGGGAGAAATTACTTTGTCGATACGTAACTTGCTAGAGAGTGCTCGCACAAAAAAGTTGCCAACTACAAAAATGAAGATCTACCTTTGTTCTGTATAGTTCATTAAAAATCTACTTTGTGGAACAATCAATATTACCATGACATACTCTCAAATTAGGTAATTTTCAACTGAAAACAGCCAAAGTTGATAACCTTTCGGGCGGTACTGTATATAAAGACGCTACCATAAGAAAAACACGTCGATCCGCAAGTAGTGACGCCTCCTCAATTAAAGCAGTCATTTCGTTATCCAGTTCTTTCGGGAATTTCGGCTCAAGCTTTAGTTTCTCTTTGTTTTTCATCATGAGGAGATTCAGAAGTTCTGTGTTAACCTCTTCGAGAATAGTCATCCGATCTCTATGAATTACAGCCATTATCCTCAAGTTTCCGGATATTTGAATTGGTGAAAGAGAAATGACTCCGCGAGCATTGAAGTCGAGCTGTTGACATACTTCGAGATATTTCCACCAGAAACTGAAAAACGTGATATTATCGGACTCCTGATGAGTTTTATACATACTCTTGATACAAAGCTTGATGTTTTTGTTTGGATGACATCGATTTCAGTTCCGGACTCGGTTTATTGAATTTTTGCTTGTATTCAGGGGAACGCAAATAACTTTGTACAAAATTGTAGAGCACATTCCACTCGCCGTCGCTTATATCTTTGAAATACCTTTGGGTTCCGTCGGGAGTTTCACTAACGTCCCAGTTATCGGAGACGATCTAAAAATTTATAGGATTGCGATTCGAATTTTTGAAAAGAACTTCATGAAACACGATCTTTTTCAAGCTCAATTCTTGAAATACCACCAACCTGAATGCCCCGATGAACGATGTCAAATGGGAACAAATCAAAGTTAAAGACCACATCGTTAATTTGCTCATAAGAAGCATCAGGTATCAGAAAAAATGGTTTCTTCTGTTCATCACCATCATTTCTACCGTCTGAAGTCGGGACAGGAAGGAATGGGCGAACTGGATGCCAATCAAGATCAGAGATAACTTCTCCAGTATCCCATTGAATTGCGAATGAAATACGTTGAATCGAGTAACTTTTTTGGGTAGATGAACTTTTGAACAGAGCGGATAATGAGAATTGGGCGGCAGTTCGAGCGTTCTTCTCCTCGCTGAAAGTGTAGGAAATTGGGAAGAAATTGAACGCTCTCCGGGTGTTTCCGAGGTGAAATAATTTAACAGCTTCAGAAAATGCTCCTAATTTTGAAATTTTAAACGTTTTGTTTGGAAACTTATTTGCGAGTATAAAGTTGTTATTGTGCCTTTCTCATTTAATATTTTTATTTTATTTGCGTTTTTCGCTTAAAACTCTAGCATTCGCATACCATTTCTGTTCTTTCTCCACCAACTCTTCCGATTCCTTCGGTGGAAAATAAGTCTGGAGCAATCCCAAATCCACCAGCGACATACTATTATCTGTTACACGTTTCTCATACATCTGCAGATGCTTCATCTCATAATTCGAAAATTTAATAATGTGCACTCGGATTCCAACACTTTGCCGTCCGATAACAACATCACATCCAACAATTATGAGTATATCACTTCCATATGGATATGCTTTCATAGTATATTCTAATCGGGTTGGTCCAGCTTCTGTACTTGTCGAATCATCGGTATCAGAGCGTTTTGAATCATCAGTTCGTCTTGGAATCGGATCATCTGGAGATAAATATTCGTTGAGATTAATGCGGGTTTCCAGCTGCTCCTTATTGTCAGCATTCCATGCTTCAACAATTCCGTCTCTCGTTACAGCAAATATTATATCAGACTTCGGTCCGGATTTTTTATCTGATGACACTTCTGACAGGTCCCTCATTGCACAAGAATCACTGACAAGTCTGCTGGTTCTACCGAACCATTTGTAATAGAAACCGAGTTCTGGAAGACGAAATTCTTCGTGACCGACATTTTCGTTTTCTTGATCGCGACCGAGAGCAACGAATCTGAGTTCGCCTTCCGCTGTGATGTAGCTGACCTGGAATGTGGGAAGTTTAAAAATTTCTTTGTCGGTATTTTGGTGGAAAAATGTTTTTTCTCGAATTCTCAATAACTTTTTCGAAGAAAACCAGTAGTTTTTAAAATTTGCTACACTTTTCGAATTGTTTTTTTCTCACTTTTGAATATTTCATGTATGGTGGTTTTGTTACGAACTAAATTTTGACAAATTCAGTGGAAAAAGGAGAACATTTGCCAGTTTTACAGCA
This sequence comes from Caenorhabditis remanei, assembly GCF_010183535.1. NCBI lineage: Eukaryota > Metazoa > Nematoda > Chromadorea > Rhabditida > Rhabditidae > Caenorhabditis > Caenorhabditis remanei. The sequence continues at coordinate 5,687,576 of NC_071328.1, read as the reverse complement.
GTTTTGCCAAAAATTCGAAAACCACGTTGTTTCAAACTTTCAGCGAGATACAAAAAGGACGAGCTCAGCTATTCACCGTGTTTTTGTTAGGATGATGTGTGACACTGGCTCGAATCGGCCGTCCCTTTGTCCTCAGTTCGAACTTGGTCTCGTATATACTAAACCCTTCGTCTTCGAAGAGTCTGTGCAACAATGAACCCGTCTGGAAGTTAAAAATCAGAATTAAGTTTGAATATGCGAAAACTTTCACTCACATTGTCGGGTTTAGAAGTAATCGCTTTATAAAATCGATGTACTGACGTGGCTGTCGGCACGACAATGCTGAGAACTCCTTGTTTGAAAAATGTAATAGAAGTCCCTGGAATAATATAGGAACGTCCGACATCCATGCATATTGAGTTGTCAGTCAAAGAATAAAGAGTCGACCGCTCTTCAATGTAGAGTTTGTTTCCCATAGCTCGCCAGATGAAAATTCGATCGGAAAAGTTTTTGATGTCTGGAAAAGTGGCGATTCCACCGGATGGTTCTGTTTCTAATATGTTGGTATTGAGAGGTCCGTCTGGAAAAAGATAAATAATTTCAGAAGAAACTGTAAATTAATCTCACTAGATTGTATTCCAAATCTGTGCCAATATTCTACGGCAAATCCATCCCCAAAGGTTAACTCTGTACCATACACCAAGTCCATCTGTAATGAAAGATTTTTATTAACTTTTGTGGAAAAAAGAACACGAACATAAAGATATGAGTACTTGTAATTGAAAATAAAGAAATATATTATTGTTTTTCTCCAGCGGATACGAAGAATACCGATTTTGAAAGTTATTCTTAGCGACTTTACTATGAAATCATTCAAAACGCATAAATATTTTGGAAATTAAAAAGTGGGCGGAGCCTGCGTTGCAACACTTATTCACAGTTTTTTGCAAGTGTCGCATGCTTTTTGATTATCGAAATCTCGCGCTCTCGGACTGAGAAATCGCGCGGAAAAATAGATTTTTATGAGAAAAAATTAAGAAAAAAATAACGGAAATGATGCGAGTAAAAAGTGAGAAAAAATCGCTCGTGGTTCCCTCTCTATCTTGCGCACACTCTCTCATCTCTGAATTTAAATATTGGAACGAATGAAAGTTACTTATCTGATGACATCTTCGTCAGCTGGTTTCCGTATGTTTTGGGAAGAAAAAATGAAGAAAGGGCACTTAATTGTGAAAAGTAGTGGAAATAAGCTTTGATAAAAACAATTAAGATGACTAGGAGACATTACATGTTCGTCACACAATAAGTCCATCATAGACCGTACCGGGTTTTTCCTTTTTTTCCAATCGAAAAACGGAGAAATTTAAGTCTACAGTATTCGCCTATAAGCCCCGCCTATTTCCCATAGTAATTATAGTGACTGGCGGAACCCGTGAGATGTCGAGCACATCGTTAGAGGTGGGTATATATATATAACTTGTCGATTCATATATAGTTGTGTAGGAGTACACAAGACAGGATGTTCAGCGATGAGCGTTCGGTGACTGGATTTTGTATTTTTTGTAATATTTATTGATTGAAGGACCAAAGGCCGCTTATACATATCAAGGTAAAAATATATATACGAAGTAAAAATACGAAACATTAAAAGTTAAAATTGTTGAGAATCAGAAAATTGTCAAAGTTATATGATGCAATATGGGATTTGAAAACAATAGATGAGGGACGTTGGGGGAAAAAGTGAGAAGGGAGGGAATTGGATGATCAAAAATGGTCATCATCCGGTGACTGAATGTTCAGCGATGAGCATCCGGTTATAGCATGTTCAGTACTGAGCATCTGGTAACAGGATGAGCAAAAATTGGTCATTCATTCACCAGATGTTCAGTAGTGAACATCAGCAGCACCAGAACTTGAGGAGGAGTCCTAAAGAAGCCCAGATGAGCGGATCCCGAGGAGCCCAGAACTTGATGAGGAGGAGTCCTAAAGAAGCCCAGATGAGGGGATCCCGAGGAGCCCAGAACTTGATGAGGAGGAGTCCTAAAGAAGCCCAGATGAGGGGATCCCGAGGAGCCCAGAACTTGATGAGGAGGAGTCCTAAAGAAGCCCAAATGAGGGGATCCCGATGAGCCCAGAACTTGATGAGGAGGAGTCCTAAAGAAGCCCAGATGAGGGGATCCCGAGGAGCCCAGAACTTGATGAGGAGGAGTCCTAAAGAAGCCCAAATGAGGGGATCCCGATGAGCCCAGAACTTGATGAGGAGGAGTCCTAAAGAAGCCCAGATGAGGGGATCCCGAGGAGCCCAGAACTTGATGAGGAGGAGTCCTAAAGAAGCCCAGATGAGGGGATCCCGAGGAGCCCAGAACTTGATGAGGAGGAGTCCTAAAGAAGCCCAGATGAGGGGATCCCGAGGAGCCCAGAACTTGATGAGGAGGAGTCCTAAAGAAGCCCAAATGAGGGGATCCCGATGAGCCCAGAACTTGATGAGGAGGAGTCCTAAAGAAGCCCAGATGAGGGGATCCCGAGGAGCCCAGAACTTGATGAGGAGGAGTCCTAAAGAAGCCCAGATGAGGGGATCCCGAGGAGCCCAGAACTTGATGAGGAGGAGTCCTAAAGAAGCCCAGATGAGGGGATCCCGAGGAGCCCAGAACTTGATGAGGAGGAGTCCTATGGGAAATAGACGTCAAGTATTTCAAGCCGGGTGACGTATCCATCGAAACCATCGTACTCCAACAAAGGCCCCATCCATAAGACCCGCCTATCTGGTTTTTCAGAAGAAGTCGTTCAAGCCAAAGGAAAATTTTGCCAGCAGAAAGATGACATCAGAAGAATTGGATGCAGATCTGGAAGAGTTAATGCACTAATTATACCTTGTTCTCATTGCGTTAATCATCTAATTGCTAACGATGCATTTACCAATAAACTGCATTTTAGAATAAAGAAACATGAATAGACAAGTTTGACTTTGTGATTTCTCGATATGATTACCCGTCACTTCAGAATCTTGAGTGTCCAGATTCCCGAATTCTAACGCCGCTTTTTCGTTTCCAGAAGGTCCCTCTGGTCTTCTCAAATAACAATCATCAAACTTTTGACTGTTATCTTCCAATATCAATCTTATTTATCCGTATGAAAGGAAACAATGAATTTCCAGAACAACTCTTTCCATTTTCTTGCTCTTTCTCTCAATCTGGAGAAAGAAATCTCAGCGAACAAATAAACAATAAACACGGGAGAAAGAAGAGAAGAATGTGTCCACATTCTCGTGTAAAAATGAGAAACGCATTAGAGTTTTTTGTGACTGACGAATAGAGAAGAAGTCTTTGTCCCCTGAGACTTCTTGTTTTTTTCTGTAAAAAAAACTTCAAAAAAGTCTTCAAAATCTTGGATACGCTTCGTTTCCCGAATACGAAGAAGAGCTCCTTTTTTCCCTTCAATCGTCTTCTTCTTCTTCTTCTTCTTTTCGGGCCTTTGTACAAGTGACGTAGTGAGGTGAAACTTTGAGAAGAAGCTGAAGAAGAGGAGTGGGGGCGGAGTCAATGGGAGCAGCGGAAGAAAAGAAAAAGAAGAAGAAAGAAAAGTTATGGCCACGTCAATCGGAAAGAAACGAGTTGTCGAGAGCAGGTCCCCCCAACGCCAATTTTTATGTTTTTTTGCCTGCTTTTATTCTTTTTTTGGAATTATAAATATACATCCGAGAACAATAAAATCGTATTTGTGAAGCTATAGTTTTTTCCAGAGGTCTCCATATTTTTTGGAAAAGTTCCGAAGATTTATCCACTCCAGTTTTGCGGTGAGACCGATGAAACCTACATCTTTAAATCGTGGACATCGAAACATTTCAAAGTTTTACGGAATTGCATTTTTCGATTTCCGGAATCCGGAATCAACAAAATAACCGAAATTCCGGAGTTTCTGAATACGGGATTCCGTATGATTTGCTAAATTTACAAATCCAAGTCATTTTTTCGAGGGTTTTAATGATAAATAAAAAGTTTAAAACTACTTTTAAATATCAAAGCCAAAAAAGAAGGACTAAAAGTCGTTTGTAAAAAAGTTTGAAAATCGGAAAAAAACCGGAATCCGGAATCCGGAACCGGAGTAAAAAAACAAGAAATTCCGGAATCCGAATTCCAGATAAAACTTTGAAATTATGGACTTTAGTGACAGATGAGATACATCTAGCTAAAAAAATGGGCGGAGTAATTCATGGGTATGTCCCAATGTTTCAAAGATTACTTCTTTTCAAAAATCTGAACTTTTTATTTCGACCAACCCAACAAAATTCATTTCCCCCAACAAGTTCTCAGGTGTTTCTCTCGATGACTCACAAAGAAGCAGTCCTGCTATTTACAATTGCCACTCATATGTGTTCAGGTGTGGCTGGGCCTTCCAATTTGTCGAAAATTATTGGTTGAGAGGTGACATTGGTGTAAACTGATTGGAGCTATTGGTGTTACACCATATGATTTGGTGGCTCTGTTCAATGGGTCTCGCCAAGAAAACCGATCTAGAAACACGAAATTTCAACAATTTCATTCCTAAAGAGCATACTCAAAACATTCATTGAAAGAAAACTACGAAATTCGATCTCATCTCTCCTTTCTCAAAATTAGTTTCTCGAAATGCTCTTCTTTCGTGAAAAACGCGTGAAATTCCCACCATATTATCTATCTTCAAGTGCCCATTTTCTCCCCTCCCTTTCCCTCTTTTTCATGAACTTTTTCCTTCTTTTTCTTACGATTTTTGAATCTTCTGACTCGTTTCAAGACACGTGAACAAGTCAGGAATTGATGAACTTTCATTTGGAAAAATATATCCCAGAGATCTTTGTCAAATCCGATTTCCTGTTATCATTTTTTGTCCACTTCCCGTTGTCTGATCACTTTTTTCTCGTTGTAATAGTTTCTTTTTTCCTCAACTCATTGAGCCAACTTTTTTGATCGTCTACGTCTCTCTATCACTGCTATAATCAGAGTCCAACCTCCCTGCGCACAATTTTTGTGCTTTTCCAAATGTCTCAATAAAGAAGAAAACGTCGGAATGAATGAAAGAGAAGAGGGTAACGAGATAAATATTTATGCAGCTTCGGCAAACAGTTTAGATTTCTTTCACCTCCTACCCCGCTCTCTTTTCGGACACTACTGCCTCAAATGTTCTTATTAGTAATTTACTGTTGAAAATGTTTGAAAAGAATGATTTTTTTTCAAAAACTTTTGAGCAAAAGCTCCTCCTTTCCTTCGAAATTCTTATCGGTCTGGTAGAATCTGACCAAATATAATTTATCGAAGGATTATGTGTGACAGCTAGGATTATGGAGCTTTGCATAGGAATAAGAGTGACCGTTTCTGAAATTTTTGATTCTAATGAACTTGACAGTGAAAATCAGCAAAAGCAAAACTTGAATAACTTGTGGATTATTTCCAAACTGAATTGCTTAGAATGAGATTTTAGCTTTTCAACGATATATTTTTTTGTTACTAAAACTGAGGTTTTGTCTGAAATTTCATAAATTTTCTCTTTACAATACTTTACCACTACCGTACCCAATTTAAAGGGGCATGCCATAATTTCTTTTTGGGTCTCGACACGCAATTAATTATTTCAGTTATTTTAATAAATTATTTTCCTGGGACGTGGCGTTTTTCCCACAGAAATCGAATAATTTTTCCTTTTTTGTCATTTTTCTTGTCAATCTGTTGTTTTTCCCATTCTTCTCTCATTTTCTCTCTGAAAATCCGTTTTTATATGTTCTGACTTCCCAATTCGATTACAAAGTCACGCTGTTCAGCTTCAAACTAAAAAAACAACATGTTTCGGTCACATTTTTAAGAGCAAATGTTCAAAAAATGATTTCTTAAAAGTAAAGACACCCCCATCTATTTTAATTTCTGATCGCCAGAGAACGAGAATGTCTCAAAAAGCTCTCACCGACGATATATATGTTTATGTTTTTTTTCTCTGTTCACCATAAAAACTTGGATGTGCTCCATCGCGTGTGTTTGTGTGCTCGCCCTCCTCTGCGCACACGTCGAAATTCGACACTCGGGAGGAGGAGATAGTGAATGAGACGAAATCGAATTACACCTCAGACAGATCTTTTGCTTCTTTTTTTGAAAAAAGACAGTGGAAAACGTGGTACTTAAAATAGAAGTATCGAGATGAACAGTTTGTTGAAATATCAACTTTTTCATAAAAGTCAAAAGTTTTTCAAGATGAAATTTGATAGCCGTGAGTTGTCTACGGCCCTTTCCGTTGTCTGCCATTATTTGACCTATTTTCTTGCTGAATTTTGAGTAAGTGTAATGCAAACGCTTCGTGAACCAGGTCAATGTTTCTTTTTTAATGTACAAAATTTGAAGTTATTTGGTTTGAACTTCATCAAGTGATCTCTCCTGTCTGATCACCCAGCGACACTCTCCTGATTATACCGTAATCTCTGACCTCTGCGTTGAAACGCGAACAACTGATTTGAATTTTATCATATCATTACCCTCTGACCAGAAATCTGTACTATTAGAGAAAAAGAAAGAAAGTACACATAACATTCCCATTGTCGTTTAGATTTTTATTAGGAAAGCTGATGGCACCGTGTAGCACGGTGCCTGGAGCAGTGCCCGGTGCAGTAATTAGAATAATGATTGGAGGTATAAATGGTCAAAGTGGAGGAGTTATTTTTTGATGGTTTGAAATTTAGATATTTTTCTGTATATTCCAGAGTTCGCAGATTCATTTTGAGATTCGTAACTTTTTCGAATTCTATTACCATTATCGTTGCAGACTCACAAGTGTACCTTAAATGTTGTTCTCAAACACTTTCTTCGAGTATACTATTGTTCTCTTCATTACAAGTTCAGAGCCACCAAAAACTGAGTATAGCCATCAGAATGCGATAGAAATTACCTATCTCTCAAGACATTTTTGTCGAAATTGCACTCCAAAAACCCAATTCCCGACTCTCAGAATAGATCATAAACCGATTTTAAATATATTTTGAAAGTTCTTTGTTGAACTCAGAAGAGCAACTGCTTCTTCTTCTTCTTCTCCAACATCTCATGTCCTCCTTCCTCTTCCGACAACTTTTAGAGTCTCCTCCTTCCTTTACCCCCCGACAGCTCTAGTCCACTGGGGCTTGCCAACCACCAACTCTCCTTCTCCCTTTTCACTATGAATTTTTGATTCTCTCTCTCTCTTTGAGTCCTCCCACTTTCCCTCTTCCACTTTTACTTTTCCCACAAGCCTTCAGCTTCTTCTTCTTCTAACTTCTTTTTCTGGTTCACCTGAAGTTATTTTTGTATTCAGGTACCTCTTCTGAATGCTCCGAACCGACGCCATCTGATAGCTGTCATCTCCAAAACACCCCCGCTTCCAATAACAAAATGACGCACTCTGTGTGAGTTTCTACTTTGGCGATCAAACGGGGGGAGAAAATTGCTAAAGAAATTGGCGATAAACAAAGGATTATTCGTAGGAAATAGCTTATTTCTCTTTTGCACGTTTCTGTATAATTATGGAATAGTAGAACGTCAAAAATAGCTTGGAAATGGGAGATGGAATAGACGAAAAGATGAATTGTGCTGAAAATTTCAGCCTGAAATGCAAGACGAGATTCTTAATTTAAAAGCAATTTCCTAAGTTTTCCACTCCAAAACTGCGAGTTTATCAATGTTTTGAGTATATTGCCTAGATTGGAGTGCATACCGATTTTGTGCTGATATACAGTTTGATTTTAAACATTTTCACTGTAAATCGACACAAAATCGGAAAATATCAAAATTCCTAAGAAAAAAACCGCAATGCTCAAAAAAAAAGAAGAAATTGAAACGACTCTTTGTCGGGGTACTCATCCAATTCATCCGTTTACCGAATCAAGAGAAAATTGGAGTCGTTAGAAACGTTTAAATAAAGAAAGCTGACGACGGGAGCTCGAATTAAGTAGAATGCGTAGTGCGGTGTGTAGAAATAAAAGGAGCTTGTCTCTCGATAAATGAGACGGAGACATTCACACACACACACACACATACCCTCTCACTATTCTATTGATTCTGGCGGACAGCTTCAGCCATCTCTCTTACTCCCCTTTCTTCTGATATCTCTCTCTCCCTTATACGCCCCTTTTGGTGCCCACAGCAGCGTGGAGCTCTCGACTCTCATATATCCGCTCATTTGGCCTTAATTCAACTCCCCCATTCTTTCTGAAAACTGGATCAAAAACGAATTATTCTCCCTGAAACTTCTTCCTCTAAAATGGATGAAGAACCCGACGAAGAGTCACCGTCGCGCATCGCGCGTTCTCGATCGTGTGAGCCACCTGGCTCAACTGCGCGAAGTCGTGAATCACGGGGATCTTTATGGATGTCAGTGGGAGTTCATGTCGATACTTCCAGAAGACGTCGGATGTCGAAGGCGAGACGCGAGTCGCAGAGCATCGAGCTGTCATCTCTCGGTGAGTCTTTCTTATTTGAAAAGTTTTGAAAAATTGAGAATGCAAAATTTATGGCAAGACAAGTGGTATGTTATGTCAACAAGTTTGATCACTAGACACCTGAATTAGTTATCAGCAGTGTTAAATGTGTTATGTTACCAAGACGACAGAAAATTATAGAGAGGGAGAGCCAGATCTCTGGCTCAGGAGTTTGGTTGCAGAATGGGAAAAACCTCAGAATTCAGACAACTTCGGTTCTAGAATTTCAAATTTTAGCTTACATTTCTTCAGCTTAAAAGTTTAGATTCCAGATTCGACTTCAGAATTCAAGCCATTAGGTGTGAGCTCTAGGTTTTTCAACGAACAGATTGTCGAAATCCAATTCTCCAGATCTAAAACTTGGGTTCTAACCATCGCCATCTGAATTCATCCTATATCCTTCTAGCTGCACGAGGTTGCCAGCTCCTGGTCTTAAGACTAACCCTCTGTTTACATTAGAGCACCGCTCCTCTAGATTCCACAAGATTGTCAATTGCAGCCATCGTCTTCTTCATCTCCTTCGTCCATTCCCAATCAACTATTCTATTCAATCTTCTTCGTTTCATTTTCTTTTGTTCTCTCGTCTTCATGAATCTACATCTCTTCCCTTCTTCTCTTCCTCCACTCAAATTCATCCCCATCTTTCGGGGTTCACAGATGAAAAGAAAGAGAAGTTTTGGAGAATGATGAGAGAAGAGCATCCACGTGAAACTCTCGCTAACTTTCACGTTCTCCTCGATCTACAATAGAAGAGACCAGAGGGATACAAAGACGAAGACGTCGTCTTCTTCTTCTACTACAACACCAACGTCTTCTGTGCTTCTTCGTCTTCTAAGAACCACCCGGATGAGCCCCTTCTCTCTCCCTCGGTTAGGCGGGTGCACGACTTACACAACAACGTGTGCTCCAACGGGGCCTCAACGGCCTCTCGCCGCGCGCTCATACACGCAGAAAGCACAAAAAGCATTCGCGTAGTAGGTAGATGTATGCTTGTCTATGTCCTCTGTCAATCATTCTCTCTCTTCACTCTTTTCGGCTTCAAAGCTTCCATCATGAGAGAAGGGGTCCAAAAGTTGGAAGGAAAGAGAGAAGAGACACGACGACAAGGCGCCAGGAATTTTTTCAGAGGGTCCCTTCACAACAACTGTTCTGTTGTGTTATGTTTTGAAGGAATTCGTGGAATGAGTAATTTATGTTTTGGGGTTGAATGGGTTGAAGAGAAAGTGGGAAGCAGGGGTATATGGCAATCAAGAACTTGGAAGAATAGCAAAATTTGCTAGATTTTTGCACTTTTATCAGTGATCTAATCAGCATAACTAGATATTTTGCTTAAAAATGGATGATTGGATAGACGTTTGATAGAATGATCAAAAATCTGAAAAATGCAATGGTCCCTGGTAAATTAGGTCTTTTCGACCAGCTTGGACAGTTTCAACCAGACCGTGGTAACGATGACGTTAGACGCTACCGTACAAACACAACACGAACTGATTACGCACGCACTCTCTATTATCACTATTTTCTGGAACACAAACATTTGTAATACCTGCAAAAATGTGCGTTACTTTGATTCAAGAACATTCTGAAAATCTCTCCGTGACGACAACTCTCTTCATAAGACTCTTACCTCATTTATAGTCTGTCTTTTTCCTAAAAATGGCAACATAAAAGTTAAAAATGTCTTCGACGACCACCACACCCGCCTACTATCACTCCATCAATCATTACAAAAATTCGAAACGCTGCACAATCAGTTTCAAGAAGACAAGAAAAGGTGGTGATAAGATACAACGAGTGTGTTAATACTTCGCACTCGAGAGTACTTCATCGTGTGGTTTCACGCCGTTATTAATACTTCTATGCTGAAATATTCTAGTCGAAAATGCTGCAATACTGCGCAAGTTGCGAACATATCACTCGTCTTAGCCAGAAGAATGCCGATCATTTCTGTAAATTCAAATCTGTTCCCTATCAAAATCTATTCAAAACATTAATTCTTTAGCTCCCGGCACCCGCGTCATGTTTCTCCTGAAGGAAAAAGAGAATACACCGGCTCTTTTCACGGAAATGGGAGAGTTGAATAACGACGAGTGGAGAGAAACCGCGAGATGGGTGAAATTCGAAGAAGACGTCGAACAAGGTGGAAACAGATGGTCGAAGCCTCACGTCGCCACACTATCACTTCATTCGCTGTTTCAGTTGAGAAGTTGCATTATGAATGGACTGTTTTTGAATGATATGCCAGAGAGTGATATTCCATCGATTTTCAGTAAGTTTTTCCCAATTTTCACATATAAATTTGAATATTTTCTGCTTTTTTTATACAAGTCGGTTATTCAGGTCTTGTAAAAATGTATTTTAATACATTTTCCCTTATTCACAAGCTTTGAGAATTACTTTTTTTGTAAATCTTGATTTAGCTTTGATCTAACAGCGTTTTCCCTCAAAAAATATTTTAAAAAATACATTTTTAAGGTTAGTGAATAAGGAGAAATGTTTCCACTTTTGTATATCCTGAATAACCCCATTAGAGCTAACTCATATTTTTCAAAAAAGCTATTGAAAAAAATGCCATAATTTCAATAATTCCTGTTAACTTTTCTCCACCAAGCAAGCAAAAAAAAAACACAATTTTTCAGACTCTGTAATCGAACACCTAGTCAAAAGTGGAGACTTGCCAGCAGAAAATCGCGAGGAACTCCGTGAAATTCTTCTCCGAAAACACGTCCATCAGTATGAACAAGTAAGTTCTCAACCATTTCAACTTCTTCTTTTGCTTTTCCAACCCCATCTTTCCCTATAACTGATTCAGGGAGAGTGTCTTGACTATCTTGCCTTTTTTCCTTTATTTTCTAGCCGCCCTTTTGGGCCTTCTCTCGTTGGTTCGATGATATAGTGGCGGCCGCCTCGAGCCCATCCACATCGCGCACCTCAAGCTATTCAAGTCACTCTCTTTCTTCTTCACAGGTCTTTTGGCTGAAATTGCAGTTCTTTTCTAATACTTCTTAACTGAAAAAGGTGTGATCTTTGTCATAACCAAATCGTTACTAACGCCATTTTTGACATTTTCATTCCTCCTCTCCTTAGAAAGTTTTTGGTTTAGAACCGATAAGCACGGGGGTTAGACAAAAGAGGAAATTCTTTTTGATGTTGCTAAAAATGTGTTATCAGCATTAAGGTTAGTGGTGATAAAAAATATCAAAATATAGTTTCCTTTGAAGTTGTTTAAGTTAAAAAGTTTGGATAAAATACATTAAAATCGAGGAATTCGAAATAGCGATTTTGAAATTTGAGTTTTAGAATTACACAATTTCGGACTATTCTCGGATGCCGAGATTTTGTGCAAATCTTGACCAGTACTTGATCAATTCCCTGCAAAATCCATCGACGAATATCTATTTACTTTCTCGTTCTCTCCTCCGATCAAACAAATAAAAAAAAACTTCTAAGTGTACATTTGATCATAATCCAAACTATGCCAGCTGATACCCTTTGTCCCCCTTCCATCACCTTTATCAGCACTCGTTTTTTTTTCTTTTTTCTCAGAGGGTCATGACGTTGCGAGCACGCAGAAAACCAGGATTCATTTTTCAACAAATTTTATGTTTACTCTTTCAATTTATTAGACACTGGGAGAAAGGAGGCGGGAGAGGACGTAGTCGAATAGAATGTTTGATTTTTGAGGCGTTTGGTGTCTTTTTTGATCCTGATCTTGTTATATTCTATGTAGTTTCATGTTTATTTGTGTTTCAGGCGAAAAAGAATGGAGCCGGAGGCGAGAAAGGAGGATTCCTCAGCACAGTTCGCTCAATTTCTGACATAGGAAAATCGTTTTCACATGGGAAGAATTTATCGAAAATTGAAGAGAAACCAGAAGGACCAGTGACGACACAAACAGCTGGAGCACCTTCAGGATCAGCCAATCAGCTCACTCTTCCAACGGTTCGTCAGATTCCCCTCTGAAAATTTCTGATTAAAACAAATTTATGTTTGATTTTCAGGTTGAATCAGTGCCAAAGGACATTTCAAATGAGGAATCATCTAAAGGAAATCTTCATTTTCTCAAAAAACTGCCCGTCGGAGTTGAAGCTAGCAACGTTTTGATAGGAGAAGTCGAGTTTTTGACTCGTCACATTTGCTGCTTCATCCGGCTGAAGAATGCCAATCAATTGGGTGATTTGACTGAAGTTCCAGTACCAACTCGCTTCATTTTCCTTCTTCTCGGTCCAACTGGACATGGACCACAGTACAGAGAAATCGGTAGAGCAATCGCCACACTTATGGCCGATGAAATCTTCCATGACGTCGCTTACGGAGCACGTGATGTTGATGATTTGTTGGATGGTATCGACGAGTTCCTGGATCAAGTTACAGTACTCCCACCAGGAGAATGGGATCCAAATATTCGTATTGAGCCACCAACGAAACTTCCATCTCAAGAGAAGAGAAAGCAGATTGGAAAAGAGCTTCTCGTAGAGCCATCATCTCATAAACCAGTCAAGAAAATGATTGAAGAAGAAGAAGAACACTCACATGGAGATGATCCAGCACTGAAAAGAACTGGAAAACTATTCGGAGGACTCGTTCTGGATATCAAGAGAAAAGCACCACATTTTGTGTCTGATTTCACAGATGCATTCAATATGCAATGTCTCGCTTCGATTTGTTTTATGTATTTCGGTTTGTTGGCTCCAATTGTTACTTTCGGAGGACTTCTCGAAGAAGCAACACATCAGAGAATGGCTGCAATGGAGAATCTGTTCGGTGGAGCACTTTGTGGTGTCATCTACCATTTCTTCGCTGGTCAACCCCTCACTATCGTCGGTTCCACCGGACCTGTCCTCGTATTCGAAACCATCGTGTTCGATTTCTGCACCAGAATCGGAATTAACTATCTGAGTTTCCGTGTCTGGGTTCACGTATGGACAGCGTTGATTATATTCCTGATGGTTGTGACTGATGCATCGTCTCTCGTCTCCTTCATCACTCGTTTCACCGAAGAATCATTCGCCACGTTGATTGCTGTCATCTTCATTTATGAAGCAATTATGAAGTTGGTCAAGATTAAAGGACAGCTCGATAATATCAATTACTCACGTGAATTCGTTGAAGGAGGATTCTGTTCGTGTGTGGCACCAATTGGAAAACGTAAGTTTCTTTATAACATTAGTTTTTTAAGCTTATATCAATTCCTAAATTTTCAGCCAGTGTCTCCCTCGACCACGCTCGTTCCGTCATCAACGAGAGAGGACTTCGTATCCCCAACAACTCCACATTCATCGATTACTCTGCCGCAAGTCTCGCCGAATGCCGTTCAATTGGAGGAGTCTACGATGGAACTACCTGCTTCCCACTCTATGATAAACTTCTTATGTCAATCCTCTTGACTGTCGGAACCTTCTTCTTGGCTACCACCCTTAAAAAGATGCGTAACTCCTGCTACTTCCCATCTCGTGTCCGTCAACTTCTATCTGATTTCGCTGTCATGATCGCAATTGTTTCAATGACTTTCGTAGATATCGCTGTTGGTGTGAACACACCAAAGTTGAATGTGCCAAGTACTTTCAGAGTGAGTTTTCAATTTTTAGTCAAAAATGTGCAATCTTTTTATTTCAGCCAACTTGGGAAGGACGTGGATGGTTCATTGCTCCATTTGACGGAAATCAATGGTGGACCGCCCCTCTTGCTCTTCTTCCAGCACTTCTCGCATGTATTCTCATATTCATGGATCAACAAATCACAACTGTCATCGTTAACCGAAAAGAGAATAAGTTGAAGAAGGGATGTGGATACCATTTGGATCTTCTCGTTCTTTCTATTTCTATCCTTATGGTTGGATTCCTTGGATTACCTATCTATGTCGCTGCCACTGTGCTTTCAATCAATCACATCAACTCATTGAAAGTGGAATCAGAATGTAAAGCGCCCGGAGAAGTCGCTCAATTCGTTGGAGTTCGTGAGCAACGTGTCACTGGAATAGTCACTTTCTTGATCATCGGACTCTCTGTCTTGGCTACAAACGTCCTCGGTCGTATTCCAATGCCTGTTCTCTACGGAGTCTTCCTCTACATGGGTATCTCGGCTCTCGGTGGAATTCAACTATTCGATCGTACTCTCTTGCTGTTCATGCCAATGAAATATCAACCAGATACTATCTACATCCGTCATGTGCCAATTAGAAAGATCCATTTGTTCACTGCCTTCCAAATTGGATGTCTCGCACTTCTTTGGGTTATCAAGTCGATCAAGTCTACATCCATTTTGTTCCCAATTATGGTAAATTAGTTTTTAAAGCTTTTCGAATCTAAACGACCTAATTTCAGCTTGTCGTAATGGTTGCTATCAGAAAAATGATGGAGAAAGCGTTCACTACAACTGACTTGAAATATCTAGATGATCCAATGCCAGATTTCCATTTGAGAAAGAAGGAAGATGCAAAGAGACGTCAGAGTGAAGGAGAAGCCGTTGAGATAGAATTCGACAATGAGAACCAGGCAACAATACACGCCGTGAAGACAGAAGCTCATCTTCACATCCCAATGGCATCGGGAAATGTCATCAAAATCCCATTGGCTGCTATTCAAGAACCATCTCATTCGATCAACTTGACAAAGGAAGTGAATAACAGTGGAATGTGGAAGCACATCTCATCTGCCGACTCGAAAAACTCACTTGTTAGAGATGTTCCAGCTTCATCGGAGCCGACTACAAGTAGAGAAGGGGCTCCGATTGAGCAACCAGAAGATGATGATGACCCGATTATGATTAAGGTGAGTTTTCAGATCGAAAACGAATAGTAAACCTCATTCGTTTTATTCCAGGTAATTCGCCCATCTCCACACACATCTACACAAAATCTGGCTGAAAACACTCCACTCCTGAAGGAAGAACCGAAAGAACCTCATCCGGATGAGCCAAAAGTGTGATCAATATTCATTCAATTGTTATCCAGTTATTCCATTTTTTCGTTTCGTTCCCAGTCATAATTCCTTTCTCGTTATCCCGACATCCATTGAATCGTGTTCCACAAATTGCTTTCTTTCTGATCTTTAATTCTTTCCCTTCTTCTCTCCTTAATCAATTCCTAAACAAAAATCAAATCGAAAAAACATTTAACATTCATTTACCCCTCTTACCCGCCCTGTTAACAATATAGTTTTCTCTTTTTCCCTTCATAAGGGATCGTATCTAATAGTTTCCATGTTTTTCTTGTACTCATTTTATTTCTGTCTTTTTTTTCAATCTAATAAAATAAGAAAATTTATGTTAATATGCCGGCAATATCAGATAGGCCTTTTTTGGGGGATAAAAAAAGAGGGTTAAATAAAACTATATTCACATGAAGGGGAAATTAACCTATATTCACAAATATGAAAGACTTTCGGAGATCATTGACATGTTGAGAACCTCGGCAATTTACATGGCACCAAACGAGTCACACCACTCTTTGCATTTGAGCATTGTATCCGGATCGACACTTGAGGAGACGGCTTGAAGGGCAGCTTCAAAGTCACAGTTGCGAACTGGCTCCGTTTTCAGCGATTCCATTGCGGCAGTGAGTTCTCCGCCTCGCAGCGATTTCGTGTCGTATCTGCAAAATCTGATGGATTTTTCAGTGAAATGAAGATGAGAATCGACAGAAAGTAACGGAAAACATGCGCCAGTTTTGTTTCGATTCAGAGTAAAAACTCACCGCCTGAGCACATTGATAGCAGCAGTTCTGCACAACGAAACCACATCGGCACCAGAGAATCCTTCCGTTCGTGCAGCCAACTCATCATAATTAATTTCATTCGATTTTGGTGTTCCCTCCATCGAAGTCTCAATGAGTTTCTTCCTTGCATCTAAATCTGGCAACGGAATGAAAATTCTTTTCTCGAATCTCCGACGAAGCGCCTCATCGAGTTCCCATGGAATATTCGTCGCAGCTAGTACGAACACCCGACGCTCATCAAACTTGTGTTGTGCTCCGTCCATTTGAACGAGGAATTCAGATTTGACGCGTCGACTCGCCTCGTGCTCTCCAGAATTTCCACGTTGTCCACCAAGTGTATCGATTTCATCAATAAAAATGATGGATGGAGCATAAAAGCGGGCTAATTCGAACAACAGACGCACGATTTTCTCCGAATCGCCTCGCCATTTACTTGACAAATCAGTGGAAGAGACCGTGAAGAATGTTGAGCTGGATTCTGAAGCGATGGCTCGAGCAATAAGAGTTTTTCCAGTTCCTGGCGGTCCAGCCAGGACCATTGCTTTCCACGGAGACCGAAGGCCACGGAAGAACTCGGGAACTAGTAGGGGAAGTGTCACTGCTTCGTGGAGGACTTGTTTCACGTCATGCATTCCAATTATATCATCCAGAACCATCGTATTCTCAGTTTGTGTCGCCATTGTTCCACGTACCGCTTGTACAATGTACTGAAAAATGCGAGATGTATTATAGACACTAGTTGAATCATGGCTGCGATCAAAGTTATCTTTGCGAATCAAAAATGGACAGAGACAATATTTGAATGATTTGCTTCGTACTTGAACATACTTCCTCTCAAAATGCTAATAGCATCCAAACGATTGGCGTTCAAACACAAATATTTTTGCTAAAGTTATTCTAAAACTCACTGAATCATATGCTGACGCATCGAACGACTCTCCGGCACTATTCGGCGGCAGTATTCCTTGAGATGGGCACGCTGGCTTCGAGTCAACTGAATTCTGTGCGTGACTACTGCTCATCGATGACGTGGATTTCGACACGTCTCTTGGTTTTCTTGGCACTGTGCCAGCTTTTTTCGTTGCAAACTTTGAAGAAGTGGGTAAAGGCGGAGAAGGTTTCGACCATACATCCGGATCTGCTGGTGGCTCTGGACTACCACTCTGTCGTGTCATTGCATCATGAAGATCTTCTTCGTCGCGTGCATTCTGTTGGACTAGCTTCAAGTTTACTTCGAGGGCTTTCAGGAAGGCCTGAATAGTGATAAATAATTCTTAATTTTCTTTAAAACATTTATTATTTTACTTACAGTCCTTGATTCAGTATCTTCTCTGTTACTCGCGGGAATTTTACAAGTTTTCACATCTGCCATTAGCTGCTTGAGTACATCTGCGGCATCTGCCCATCGTCCGTCTTCCGCCATCGTTTTGGCAACTTGTGCCCTTTCGAGATAACCGGTGACCGTTTGAGTATCACCGACCATTTCTGCAAAAATAATAATATTGAATATTAGAAACAATAAGAGAATACGAAGAGAAGAAAAAGAGACGACGGTGAGAGACTATGAGAGATAATGAACGGGGGGATAAAACTGAATAAATTAGATGGGAGCGGAAGATTGCCAAAGCGACGGAAAACATTCGGATTCGATCGTATTTACACTTGAAATTTTTAAACGGGTAGATTGAATGGAATTGATATTCAAAAGTTTATAAAATAAATAAACTTATAGAGAACTTGTACTTCGAAAACAAGATTTTAATCAAAACTCAGAATTCCAACAATTAAATTTTAAAGAAGTTAATAGCAACAAGTTACGAATTCGTGCCGGGGTGTTAAAGGCGCATTCAATTTATTCGGAATTTCGCGGACTGGTTTCGTAGCTGATAAAGATCAAATACCGTCTTTTTGAGCTTTGCAGATCTGAAAATAACTGCAAACAATGCTTTCCGCTTCGAGACCATTTTGAACAAATTAGAAATCCTTTAACACACACTGGCAAGTGTTCATAAACCGATACAGCATCAAAATTGATCATTGCAGCCACGAAAATTGTCAAAACTTGAAGTTCAACTTTTTTTTAAAAGTTCTAACGTTTCATTAAAAATTTTCCATTGAATTAATCAATGAAGTTAATAAATTATTTGTTAATAAAAAGTGCATTTTTCAGTATACTTTCTGTCAAAAGAGTTCATGAAAAAAGCAAAAGCGACCACTTTTGACAAGGTCCGGAAGCAATTGAGAGAGCGAGAAGTATTAGTGTCGTAAGATTTAATGCACGGTACGCAATATACATAGACACCGTCACGTCAGAATGCAGAGCTCGGAAAATTTGAACATTTTCGAACGACATTTTCAGTTTTTCTATTTTTATTCATATTTTCAGTTTTAAAAACTGAAATGTGTCATTTTAAACTTTTAAAAATTGGTGGAAATAATCTCCTTCTCATATTTATCTTCTTAATACTCGTTTTCCCTAAATATTTCGCAAAACGTAGAATAAATAGTTGCCTGCTTTCAGATGACAGATATCGGTCGAGAATACGGGATAGCGGTAAGCGACTCTTCAACCGTTTTTGCATATCTATCAGATAAGAAAAGTCCGAGTAAAAAAGGTTTTACAGGCTATCTCAACTAATTTCAATCAGTTTTCCTATTCCAGATGAAGTCAACATCGTATTGGTCGAAAAAGTATCACAGAGTCGGCAAATTCTGGCAACTCCGAATCTTCGAAGACTCATCATCGAAATGTATTCAGTTTTCGACAGATGTGAAAAAAACTCGTCTCGTGATAAACCTCTAGATACTGCGAGTTGTTGCACATTCTCCAGAGCGTACAGATCGGTGCTCTATAATGCAGCCGTGTCGCATTCCAGTGCTGATTTTATGACGGATTTTGCACTATGGTCATTATATGAAAAGTTGTGGTTCGGAAGAGGAGACAGTTCGATATGTTCCGATTTGGTATCGTGGGCCAATGAACCTTTCACGTTCTTCAGAGATGCCACCGAGAGAGCTGCGGAGAGCGTTGAGCCGAACAAGGCACCTGGAGAGGACTTCTGGAAAGGCGTTGCTATAAATCTACTCAGCTGCAATTTCAGTGATTGCCGAGAGCTGTTAGGCCTGCTTGGAAAATCACCAGAGTACGACGCTTTCATCAACGTTCTCTCTTCCTTCAAGCCTGATGATCTGTCAGACGAAGCACTAAAGGATACGGTAAACGAGTGGAAGGAATTGATGCAGGAAAATTTGATCAACAGAAAGTACGGCAACAATGAGAATTTGAAATATCTCGCAAAACTTCTTCTCGGAGAAGAGCGGTATTTAGCATCAATGGCTCCACGAGTCCTTGCCCACTGGTGGCAGTTTCTCCCATTCTACGTACTTGTCAGAAATCCATTTGCTAAGTACCAGGAACTCATCGACTTGGCTGACGAGTGCCGCACGATTTTTGTAGGAGTAGAAGAGGATGAGGGAGCGCGAGAAAATGATGTTTTCTGGTGTCTGATCTCCAAGAATGACATAAATTTTCAACAGGTAAACAATTGATGATAAAGCCCGAAAACTAGTTAATTGTTTAGTTAATTTCCTCGAATCCATGGCTTGCAGTTCATCTTGTGGATCTCATTCAGAAAGCTACTCTAAATCCAGAATTCGAAGAGATGCGGAAAATGCACATGTTGGATTACGCGAGCGCTTTGATTTCGCACTCTCCGTATGTTTTAGCTGATTAATTTTGGTTGCGCAATGAATCTTAACATCACATATTCCAGGCTATGGGAAATCGGCGCTGGATATCTGATTTCTTGTGGAACCGAAGGACTTCTTCGTCTAGACGCACACATCGAAGGACTACATATCGAAGACGACGAAATGGCTGAGCAACTTTTAGATATTTGTGAAGATTACCAGCTTAAAGATTCGAAAAACTGTGTGACGAACACGATGACATTTCGATATTTGAAACAAAACGAATGGAGTGCTGCACTCGCGTGGGCTCTCAAAACTGGATCTAAGAAGACAATCGATTGGACAGTATCTCGTATCATTAGTGGAGGTTCCAAAGAGGAATTGGCTGCTCTCAGAGTACTGGAATCAATTGCAACTCACTCAGTTCTCTCACTCCCATCGCTAACATTCCTATTTGCTTATCAACATTTCATTAAAATGATGCATAACGGAAATGTGATTGGATGTGTTCAACATTTGATTCCATTAATCATGATGCCAGATGTTCCAACTCAATATTATTATGACCTCTTTGATTATATGATTACAATAATTAAAGAGGACAGTCGGTCAGGAATCCCATTCTCCAAGCAAGTCTTGTATGAACTATCCACGTTCCTCTCTACCTTTTCACTCGACAAAGAGAAAGAATTGAATGAGTGTTACATGAAAAAGGTAAAACGTGTGTGACTTTTTCCGTGTATAATTGTTATTTTCCAGGTGAAAACCCTCAAAAAGATGGTTTTGCTGAAGTTAGCTGATTCGATTGCAAAGGGATTGCCGCTTGCTTAAATATTAATTTCGTTTTTTACCTCTTTTTTATTCCGATCTCTTCCAAACGTTTCGGTTTATTTAAATTTAAATTTTGTTATCACAACGTTTGTGAATAAGAATTACCATCTCATGATTTTTTTATCGCTCTTTTTTCAATATTTACTCGTTGTTTCGAGTTCGATTTACCTGTTCTTGTCCTCTGATCTGTTCTATACTTACTGGATCGATACACGACCGGTGTGACCTGTGTGCTATGCAAGCGCGCTCCTGTGCACTCGCCTTCATGGGCCCCCGTTTTTTTGTCGCCTCGTCACTCTCGTTTTCTCATTTCTCAAACTTTTCAATTTCTTTTTCGAGCGAGATTGTCAAAATTCTTGTGCACACGAGTTTCACCGGTCGAAATCGATTTTCCTTGGTATTTATCATCTAATTCGTTCTGTTTCAGGCAGTTGTGTGCTTTGCGCGCAACTCAGCCAGTTATCGACGTGAACGCCACGGCTTCTGCTCGCTGGCGCCAACTTGATTCCACTTCGGTGAGTTTTTGCTATCTTTTTCGCTTTTTCACCTATAAATCCCATTTGTAGGCAGAGTCTGGTTCGCAGTCAGAACAAAGCGGCGCAAGCTTGTCGGGATCAGAAGTCATGAGTAGCTCAGAAGAAGTGTCATGGATCACATGGTTCTGCGGTCTTCGGGGAAATGAATTCTTCTGCGAAGTGGACGAAGAATACATCCAAGATCGTTTCAATTTGACTGGACTCAATGAGCAAGTCCCCAAATATCGTCAAGCGCTCGATATGATACTCGACTTGGAGCCAGGTGATAATTGAACATCGTTTCCCCCCCCCCTGCAATGTAACCTTTTTCTAGAAGATGACATAGAGGATAACGCAACAAATACCGATCTCGTTGAGCAGGCGGCTGAAATGCTTTATGGATTGATTCACGCAAGATACATTCTCACCAATCGAGGGATCTCTCAGATGGTCGAGAAATGGCGTGATCATGATTTTGGAGTTTGTCCTCGGGTTTACTGTGAAAATCAGCCAATGCTTCCAATCGGTAAGTATTTCTTTAAATCTCATCATAAGAATTTAAAAATGCTTATTTCGTAATCAAAGAACCTAGATCATTGAAAATAGACGCTGATTGTATCATTATGTCAATTATTTACGATCACGAACAGAAAAGTTCATTAGTGCAGTTCTCCCGTTTGAGAGCCGGCCATATTTGTTTCTTTTTTTAGTCCATATTTTATTTAAAAAAATGTGTAGAAATCCACGTCTTCCTCACTACAACTCATTGTCTAGTTCACATTGTTTTAATTCGATATTTCCAGGCTTATCCGATGTTCCCGGAGAGGCTATGGTGAAGCTCTATTGCCCTCGTTGCAATGACGTCTTCGTTCCACGCTCGTCGCGTCATCAACACACCGATGGTAGCTACTTCGGTACCGGATTCCCCCACATGCTTTTCTTCGTGCATCCGGATCTGCGTCCTCGTAGACCAGTCACTCAATTTGTTCCAAAGTGAGTTTTTGAATGAAAAATTTCCTAACTTGATGAAATTTGATTGTCCTTTCAGACTCTACGGTTTCAAAATTCATCCAGTTGCTTATAATGGACAAGAGGGAAGTAATGCGAATGCGGCAAACGCTGCTCAGAACAACGCCGCTCCAGCAGGTCAACAAGCTGGGCAATTCAACAACTATGGGAACTAAAGTTCTACTACAACCCATTTATTCCAATATTTCCATCACCCACTCGTCCTCCTCCTCTTCTCTTTGTTCAGATTTCTCTTCTCCTATTCTTATCAATCGATTTTCTGATTGTCTTCAATTGATTTCTCTTTTTTCTTCTTAAACCAACTTGTTTCGTTCGTTTTCCCCCTCTTTTTGTGCCCTTTGTGTCCCCCGAAAAATTCCGACTCTCTTATGGTTTCATTTTTTTATACTTTATTTTATTTCTTATTCTAAATTTGTACAGTGCTCTCCTAAACGAGACCGTATGATATAGGATGAAACTATGAATGAAAAAGGTCGTCACCACCCGAGTATATTATCGAATTTCTGTCACGCGGACAGTGAGGTCTCGAGGAGTGCGCATAGAGGAGAACTGCGCTCTATTGCACACCCTGCCGCCTTCGATTTTGCCATCATGTGTTATAAAATGTTAGGTTGTTTTTTGCCATTCAAACAGAAACCAAGACGGTCATTGTAATTATTTACGTCATTCTATGTACTAGTAGACCATTGTATTGATCAATTAACAACCTCAATTCTCGGTTTCTACTTTTCAGAATATCAAAATCATTATTTTAACTCTTTTTCAGAGTTTTTATTCAAAAAGAGATCTCTCAAAATGAATGGAAAACAACAAGTGACGAAGAAACCGTCGACAGAAGAAGATCTAAGTTTTACGGTACGTTTTCGCATCGATTTTCGCCATTTTCTCATTGTTTTCGAAGAGTTTTAAGGTAGTTCCCGATGTTGGATTGAAACATGCACAAATGGAATTTGTTCTCGGAATGCCGATTAATCAATGCATCGCAATGATGCAGCAACATCCGAGAATGTTGACGAACGTCGAGTTGAAATACAGCAAGAAGGTAATATTTCCGAGAGAAAAGGCAAATATGAGCGGTTTGAAAACTATTTTCGGATGGTGATTGGCTCTAAAAATATGGAAAAAAACGTATTGTTTTCTGTCTGAAAAAGTGAATGATGCGTCACCGATGCGCCAGACTCCACAACGTTGAAAATAATTTATTTCAATTTTAAAAACTTAAGGATCCATGCTATCGTGACATCATTATCTATATCGGATCGACTGGAATCAAATTGTATTTCGATGGACATACTCAGCTAATCAAATTGATTGAAGTTGATAATCTGTCAAAAATCAATTTGACTTATAAGTACGAGATTCCACGTAAACTCCCAAAACTAAAACAATTATTTCTTCAGTGACACAGTATTCTCGGATCCATCTAATATGGCAACTTTGGATCGAGTCAACGAGTTCTTCGGATCGACTCATCCGGGATCTTACGATGATAAACACAATATCTATGTTCAGAGTTGGCCGGGGTTATCGTTCTGCTTCCCGACCGCCGCCGGGGAGAATTCCAATTTGGAAGTTAGAGTAAGAGTTTCAGCAACTCAAGAGACGCCGATTGTTATTCAATTCATTACGAATTTTCAGCCGGGTTTCGGTGGAAATCTTCGGTCGTTGAAGTATGATGCCAATTCTCAGCCGAAACTTACTAAAATGTCTATTTATCGTGGCCAGAATCCGTCGGAGCCAGAGTGAGTTTACTATCTTATTTTATCTTTGAATGAATAAGAGTTTTCAGACCAGTCGACACTCCATTCTCGTGTTATTGCGGGCAAAATAGAACTCGGAAAATTGAGGCGATTTATGAAAATGAGACTATAGTCGGACTTGATATTGAATTTGATACTCAAAGTAAGTTCTAATCATTTTCAGCGACGTTTTCTCTGCAATCGAGCTATTTTTTCATTTTTAGACGGTCGAATGGTCGATGGAGAGTATGAAGTATCTATGTACAAAAGGCAGATCTATTTCGGAGATTCTGTCGCGGTAGGTGTTTGAATTTTATTTCAGAAAAGACCCATTTCAAGTTTTAGCGAGTTGTTGGAAAAACTGTTTGAAATATTTTGAAATTTCTTGAAAAAATTATAGATTTCTTCGCAAAATTTCATAGAAGCTTCAGTTTGAAAATCCTACTGAAAGTGTAACTGCCAAATACGTAGATTTTAGAATTTTATAGAAGTTGGCCGAAATTCAGTGAAGTCATGTTTTTTTCGTTTTTTTTTGAGAAATTGCGTAAAACTCTTCAAAGACTAGATTAAAAAGTAACGAAAAAGGTCAATTTTGCTTTTTCTGAAATTCTGAATCCTGATTTTACTAAATTTTCATCAAAATTTCAATCAGCTCCTAACCGTTTTCAGGATGTTCAAGCGATTCTCGGAGCACCAACCAAGGTATTCTACAAATCTGACGACAAGATGAAGTGAGTTCCTAACCAATTCTAATTCTCAATCAATTCTCCCAATTCCAGAATCCATCGTGGACTTCACAAGGAGACACTCTACGGTCCACCGAACTTCTTCTTCAATTATTTTGTGATGGGATTGGTGAGTATTCTCTTGTCCCCTCTTCCCCTCTTTCAATGAGAAGAAGAGACAAAATATCCGAGGGATAGATAATGTACACGCAATCGTTGTACATCCGCATATGATAATAATCTAGAGCTAATGGTTGATCCCCTTCTTCTCCATGGCGTCCGGAAAGATTTACGACTTCAGAGAGGCAGGGAGCCTTGTTTTGTATTCCCTCTCCCTTGACACTTGTACGAATTGTCTCTTCTGCTACATTTAACAGAGAAGACGACTGAATTATGGGCGCTAACGACCTTCAGTAGTTCATCTCATCAAGTCGCTCACTTACACAAAAGAAATAAAAAAGAGGACACCTTTTTGAAAATTTATTGGTGGAAAGGTTCAGGATAGGGTGTCGTTGACGCGTTCTTCGTGGGAATCGGATGAAAATTGAAGAATAATCGTTCTCGTTAATGTAGTGTGTCTGTATGTGTGTCTCAATTTCGAGTTTTTGTTTTAACATAAGTCATTCTCTGGAACATCTGGGTTTTTGAACTCGGATTTTCTCAGTCCTCTGGGCACT
This sequence comes from Caenorhabditis remanei, assembly GCF_010183535.1. Lineage (NCBI taxonomy): Eukaryota > Metazoa > Nematoda > Chromadorea > Rhabditida > Rhabditidae > Caenorhabditis > Caenorhabditis remanei. Next base: position 5,662,213 of record NC_071328.1, on the reverse strand, counting down.
GTTCTAGTTAAATCCTACAACTCCAAACACTTTCTCTAATGTGAGACATCAAATAGGTGTTGCTAATAGTCCCATCGCTTCTAGAATTGATTTTTATAGTTTTACGCAAATTAGTATTCACTTCTGTAGTTGAAATCTTCTTGATACGGTATCTGATCTTCTCCGTTCAAAACCTCCCAGATTTTCCATCTTCAATGTAATCATCGCTCCCTGATTCTCGTTTTTTTTTCTCCCTGTTTTGAACCAGTCCGAATCTAAAATCTGCTCTCGAAGATTGATGATTCTGTTTTCGAGTCACGGTGTATTGGGTGCCTCACAGCTTCATCAAGTTCGTATTTTCTATAGAATTGAAAAGTAATTATTCAATCCGAAGAAGACAATCCAATTCATGTTTACACCCACCCCTCCCGAACCAACACGACGATCTGTCATTTTTCATAGTTATGTCGTCGTGGTCGTCGTCTTCTGGCGCGTCTTCTCTCAGTTGACGATGACTTAATTGGTGTTCTCTCGATTGTTTTGTGGGTGTCACTAGGGAATCTGACGGATGGAACGACGACGTCTCCTCCACTACGTGTCATAACAGATTGTGCAATCTACATCCGAAGATTTCGCGCGTGTGCACACACACACAACACACATCAATTTATTATTCGAATGGCTCATAAATTAACGAGCTCTGTCACTCGACGTCCCCCCGTTCCACTGACTTCTCGCGAATCTTTTCAGAAATTCATAACCCTCAAACCGTTTTTTTTTTCAAGAAACAAAAAAGTTTTTCGTGGGTTTTTAGAGCTCTCTGTGCTCAATTATGCATTTGTTTTGTGGGCGTTGAGAGTGTGCATTTGACAAATGAGTTGACCCCAGGATTCTGGTGGAGAAGAGGAAGAAGGGGGGAGAACCCACCACTCTCGGAGACACTGACACCGATTTATTACTCAGGAGAGGTTTACGATGGAAAGTGGGATACCAAGTGGTTCTAGGTGGTACATCCTGACTTTTCTGGCGCAATTAGTCAACTAGAGCTTCATTCTCTTTTGATATATTACAATGTAGCTTCATTTACAGACAAAATATAGCAATAGAACTGGAATTTGAAAAAGAAAATGGGTAAAAATGAACACCGTACCGAGGAAAAGGGGGCAAAAGTACATGGAAATACAAGAGATCTGACGACTAGATGCAAGGAAAATCACACGGATCAGGAAGAGAGAAAAATATAGACAACTTATTCAAAAAAAATAATGGAATCAAATTCCAAAATAGGAGGATCCGGGCTTTGGTGGTGCCGGAGGAATCAATGGAGGAGTGGCTTTAAATGTCTCGGTACTAACCATAAATGGGTCGAATGGAGGTGACAAAGGGCCATGAGTATCATTTGTGCTGGAAGAGCAGCTATGAGTATTCGCCATGGTTAGAGGAGTTCTGGAATGCTCTCGTGTCACGTAGGATCCTTTGTATTGACGCTCGCGGAGGAAGTAAATGCATCCGAGAATCATGAGAAGAACGATAGCGAAGAGCAAAACTCCGGCGAGGAGAATGAGCATTTCACTAGTTTGAGTTAATCCATAGCGGGCACCAAACAAAACTGCACAGTCGTTAACCTGAATTACTTTTTTAATGAACTTCAATTTCTTAGAAACCAAATCTTACGTCGGTAATAGCCAAAACCGAGTGACCTTCCACAAGAGACGGTGTCGCGCATCGTACGTTTTCATAGTTGAGAATGTGTCGCATCGCATAACGATCTCGCATATGTACCTGAAGAATAGAAATAGGATTCAAATCTTCTAGTGGCCATGAAAAACTGCTTACCTGAAGTCCCTGAATAGCACATGAACAATCCCAAGGATTCGAATCCATGTAGACCTGGTCCACATTGTTCAAAAACGCCAAATCCGTGTGGGAGAAGGTGTGGAAACGATTGGCAGAGATGTCGAATGTCTAAAGAAATCTTGATGACTTTAGAACGAGAAGACAGCAGATGGTTCTCAAATGACAGAATGCGTGTGCACTCTTAGAAGAGCGGTGACCGCCCGCATCGGATTTCGTATAGAAAAAGAAAGACATACTTTCACATTTGGAAGCAAAGTGTTGATATTGTCTGGCAAGTAGGAGAGCTCATTTCCAGACACATTGAATGATACCAAGTGGTAGTAGCGAGCTGGGAGTTGGACTGGGATGTACTTGATATGATTGTATGCCATTTCAAGGTGAACCAAAGATCGGAGAGTGTGCGTCCAAATTTCTTCGAAGTCTAGAACAATTTATGGTTTTTTTTCGTTGCTAAAACAGTATCAACTCACGTTTCAACAAGTTTCCTGATAATGCAATTGAAGTCAGCTCATCTTGGGCATATCCCAACCATTTCGAATCGAAATCATCCAAATGATTGAATGAAAGATCCAAGTGTCTCAATGGAATATTCCGGAATGCATCTTCGTTAAATGGAGAACCTTTCGAAATACCGAGCAAGTTGTGTGAAAGATCGAGTTTCGAGATATTAGTATTGCAAAATGCGCAAGCTGGGATTTCTTGAATCGAATTGTGAGATAAATCCAAAACAGTTAGCTGAGAAAGTGGTCTCAACTCCTTAGTTGGCACTCTCTTCAAGTCATTTCCACCGATTCCTAGCTGGCGGAGTTGAGGGATACGATCTAGAGAAAGAGCAGAGATGGAAGTGAGGTTGCAGTGATTCAGATAGAGTTCGTCTAGTTGAGAAACATCGGAAAACAAGTCATTGATTTGCTCGATTGGGATGGAATTCCGATCGAGGCGAAGAACTCGAAGAGAGTTGAGTCCTCGAAGTAAATTAGTGGAGAGATCCGAAATTGTGTTGTTGGAAAGAGTAAGAGATTTCAAGGATCGAAGATAAGTGAATACTCCAGTTGGGAGGATATTCAAGTGATTCGAAGATAAATCCAAAACTCTCAACTTTGGCATTCCTCCGAAATTGCTCATTGTCGCATGCTCGATATTATTGTAACGTAGATCCAAAACTTCAAGAGAAGGAAGTCGAATAGATCTGGACATTGCTGGAATTTGACAATTGATGAGACGAAGAACACGAAGTTGTGCGAATCGGTTGATGTTGTCATTCCATCGAAGTTTATTCGAACCCAGACGATTCGTTGGTGGCTAAAATAAAACGAAACATTTTTATATGCAAATGAGGAGGGATTAAATGTTGATGTTTTCGACCATTGTTTCGACATAGATTACTATCTTTATAGAGTTCTAAACGAACCTGAATATGTAAAGAACGCAGAGTCAGTGGAAGTTGATTCAGAATCTCTGCATACACGGTGTCATTTATAATAGCCTTTCGACAGTAGACATTCCAAGACGAATCATTTTGATCACACTCGCAAAGAGATGGACAATTCGATTGTAAAGCAAAGGCAATGGTCAAAAATGACCATAGTAGGAGAAAATTTATCATGAGTTCTGAAATTTTCGAAATTTGACTTCAGAAGACAAACACCACTAGTAGACAAGAAGAAGGAGGGAAAACAAAACACCATGAGAAGGCGAAGGCTTCTATGCAGGGCGGATAAGAGGGGCGGAGCTTCGGAAGCTGGAGAGAAGAGAGGAGGTGGAGGAGGGTCAACACACACACCATGGGGACGAAGAAGGATGACCGGAGAAGGAAGGATGACAGGATAGAAGGCACCTAATGTTGTTTCATCGATGGTGGTACATGACAATTATCACACCCCGAAGAATTAGGAATCAGGGTGGCCCCAGTCATGTTTTAGGCGCCTCGTGGTTTCAAACCCAATTAAGTAAAGCAGAAATTGAAACGTCTGTGCCATGAGCCAAACGTTATCATATATTCATGAGATTTCTCAATTGCACCCGGCTGTTTCTCCCCGATTTCCTTCTCCGCCTCCCTCTATTTTGTTTCACAAAAGTCATTGGCTTCCTTGTCTTTTTCCCACCAAATTATAGAGTACCTTCGCCATTTTGAACAAAAAAACGTCTTCCTGTGTGGTCAAAATTGTCCAGATGGACGAGCTGCCAACAGCAGACGCTTTTCGGTGGTTTACGACATGCCCTTTTATTGGTGTTTGGTAATAAAAGGTGGTGACTCCTTCTGGTCAATTGAGGGAAGACGACAGGCAGGAGGGTGCGAAGATAATTGAGCAGAACAGAAGACCATCTAGGGAGCATCGGAATTGTTCATGACATATGGTCAGGAATTGGTTGGGGTAATTCATCCGTCATATATCGAGTACACTTGGAGGAAGAAGAAAAATTGGTTGTGGACAAACAATCAGTCGAGATGTTTTTGAAGCGGTCAGGCGGATAGAGCAATTTGTTTATTGTGGAGCTACAGTAATCAAGACCTACCGTAGTGAAGCTAGAGTGGACTAGTTTTGCATAGTTAAAAAGCAGGAGTCGTAGGGATTCTTAATCACGAGTTGAAAGCTGAAGAAATGAAGGTTTAAAATCTGTTTTCTATAGTTCAGGGGCATCAAGTTGAGTTTAGTCCTAAATCAATGGGAATTTCTGATAATGGTCCTGATCATCAGCAAAAAAAGCGACTAAATGAGATCTTTTCAAAAAAGGTATACAGGCTTGAAGCTGGAGGCGTGAGAATTCAGAATCTGTTCTCCAAATTGCACTACGGAATGAAATTTCACAACTACAGTTCTTTTCCACAAAACATCTGAAACCGAACTCTGAAATTCCACCTCATTCCATCCTGAGGATGGCATCCTCATACCAAAAGAATCCAATGCATCCTCATTTCCTCTTTTGTTTGCTAAATATCGGAGAGGAGGGAAATGTGTCAAATTGTTCCCGCATTTTCTCGCTTATAAACTCATTAATCAGGGTGTTCAATTTCCATTTGAGATTGAATCTCTTTCTGACGATGATGTTGATGATGACGAAGATGTCGGCAAACTTTAACCCAATTCCGGCACCCACTGGCTTCCGTTCTTTCTCAGGACCAATTGTGTTGAATATCCAGGAGACCACCTCCTATCCCATTGTTTTCTCTGTGTTGTGATGAGTGCGAGCACGAAGGCAATGACGGCTGTCAATATCGGAAGTGTGTTCTCTCGTCTCATTGGACGAGTAATTTATCCACACATTGACATGTCATCAGGATGCTCTCGGCGTCATTTATCACACCTCAAGGTGTGTGTTCGCTGAGAGTGATGCGCCCACGATTGTTGCCCTCTGCCGCATTTCGATGCATCATTTTGTATGCACCCGAATCGCTGGAACTCTCTGGAGAACTGACGGATACGCACACGCGTTTTCGTTCGAAACAAGAGTTTTGATGCCTCTCGACCCGAAATATTTTTACGAGCGAATTGGGATTGAAGTAGAACTCCCGCCGCGAGAATACACATATGGATATGTATATTTATCTGGGTATAAAGGAAGAAATGATCAATTAGGAGAGAAAAGGACAGGTGAAGTTAATCTCCCCCCATTGGTTCATCCTTTACTCTTTTGGACGAGCAAAACCGTCGGCAGAGTTGAAAGCGATGAAATGTGTGGATGTGGGGGAAGATTATCGAATTGACATGATGACTGACCACAAACGGGCAAACGGGACCAAGTTCTTCCGGAGGGACCATTTAGTGTGAACGCAATTAATCATTTCGTTTTAGCGGTCCTCCTTTCTCTTTCTGTTTCCAAATGATGATGTGACAAATTTGTCAAATTCTTCTCTCGCTCACTTTGACCGCCAATCGCACAATACCTATTATTAACCGTACATTTAGTCTGGTTTCAATGAGGAAAAGAGGAGAATGAGGAAACGAAATTAAATCGAACAGCATAATGTAGTACTGAATTCGGACGATATCTGTCTGGTTGGTTGAGTAGCAATTTGACAGCCGATTGGGTTGTGGAGTGTTCTGTGTGGTTATTCAACTTGGGGACACTTTTTCTGTTTCGAAACCAACACAAGATTATGAAATTGCGGAATTCATGTGATGGACAATAGTTGACAGAAAAAGTACTTGAATGGGATTAGTTAGAGAGAATAGGGGTCAGTGAAAACCCCGGAATTCCGTATGATGAGTGTAGAAGGTGTCACTGTAAAGTAGAGGAAGAAGCAGCGTCAGGCTCTGCTACACATCATGATCTTCCGTCGAGCAGTCTGAAATTTTCTGTTATTCTCGTGCTCTATTGGTCAGTGTAGTGACATTTTGGTCAGTTTAACTTTGGTCACTGCAAAATTCCCTTGAAAATCGAATTTGTTTTGCATCCTCAAAAAAACTACTTTCGAATTCAGAATTCTCTCGTTCCCATTCTGATGACATTCGAACTTTAGTTTGTTTGTTGTGTGATATGACTGCAAAGTAGCCAACGTCGTCTGACCTCGATTTTCGAAAATGTTCTCATCTGTCTGTTTGCTTTTGATCCATCCCCAACATTATCCGTATCCACCACCACTTTGTCGCTTCCTCGGTTCATCCATCCGACTAATGCTTGAAATGTGCCCACTGGAAACGGGGGGACCCCATCTGAAGTTTCACTTTGTCTGTTTGTACTTTTTCTATGAGTCCCCACCCCCCGTGCCCTTTATTACGGGAGAGAAGACAAGGACCCGTAACGGATTGAAAAGATGGGAAGACTCTCGGAATAGGATTTATTCAATTTTGAGAGAGAGAGAGCCTCCAAAACATACTTGCTTCTTCCCGTCTTCTTCTTTTTTAGTTGATACATCGGGATGCCTCGTTTACTCCTTTTCTATGTGTCTTCCAATTGTTTTGTGTGGATGGATTTGAGAACAAAGAGCCGAATGACCAGGACTGGACGAAGAAGAAGAAAAAAGAAGAAGAAGACGTGAAAATTTGATTGGCAACAATAGGCTTACACACACGGAGCCCCCCCCCCCCCCCACACGAAGTCTTTTTTGAAGAAACCAAATGTTCGTTTATACAATGGGGACGTCTTGCCGCCACGTCAACAAGTCAGTGATTCATCATTTTGAAGTAACCATTTTCATATTGCAACATGCTTGATATATGATATGGGTCCCTCCTCTCTGATGTATTATTTGCCAAAAACTGACATATGTCAACACGTACTTGACATTCAGTTCGATTACCGTAAACGAGCCGAGAGACAACACGATCCGAGGAGCCGCCAGACACGGCCATTGCACCTGTTCGTGTTGTTGAAGAGGCGCTTACAAGCCTATCATGGCATGGCTAATCTGACGAAAGCAGGGAGGGGGGATAGAGCTCCCCGATGTTTGTCTTGTCTTTTCTCTTAATTAACATGGTCGGCATTTTGCTTTTGAGTTGTGGTTTCATGCGAGGTGTATGAATAGGGGCAAGGATTGAATGAAGAGAATGGGTGGGATGTCACAGTAGGGAGGGACTCGATGACAGGAAATGACATCTTCAGTTTCAATTCCTTAAGCATTTGAGTACACATTCAAGATTGCTAAGCATGGAAAAGGCGAACGGAGGAGAGTGAAATTGGATACAGATTAATTTGAAAATCTGTTCGTAAAGTTTTTAAAATTTGAGGGAATTTGGAACTTTTGACTGGGAAAGATTTGGGATTGGACTCCAATTTTTGGAGAAGAGTTCGGGAAGCTACGTGACCAAAAGGGATCTTACAAAACCTATAAATTGCGATTACTCTTCCTAATCATCAATTAATTTTTCAGGATGTTCTGTTCGACTTCGTCTCGAAACGTGTCGTCAAATTCGTTCTTCACACCAATGCGCCAGGACACTGCGATTTTGGAGTGTATGTTTCTTTTTCTCTTTTTTTCATCCTTCTTTGATCCAATTTTGGAAACAAAGAGAGAGAAATCAGAAGGATGAAAATCAGTCTCCGGCAGGCAGAACAATTGGATTAAGAAGAGAAAGAGAAGACATCACTCTCCCTCTTTACTCTTTGTCGCCATCACCAGCCGACGACAAACTGATTGACATTCAAAAGATGAATGATGAAGTATTATTTATTTTGAGATTCTTTGCAGGTACTCACGATGCAACTTCTCAATCTTCTTGAATGACAAGCAATACGAAATTCGTACGGATTCGAAGGTAAAATACAGGGATCGACTGGGGGAATTCGGAAGATACTATAGCTGAGGTTACTGTAGGGTCTAGCGTCTTTAACTTTTTGCGTTTGTCTGTAAATATAGTCAAGCCTGCTGAAACCCTCTTTAAATAAATCAATATTCATTGACTACTCTTCCAGTTCGACGAATTCTCGCACGCCTTCATGGACGACTCGAACACTCCACGTCCAGTTGTTCTCACTCGTCAAGAGCAACAACCATTTGGATCGACTTTTTGCTACGGAGTAAAGCAAGTCATTGTCGAAGTCATGGATAATTGGTTCCTCTCTTCAGTCACCATCTACGATGGATCCAAAGAAAAATGAACATCTCACTGGAGAGTGTGTACATAACACTGTGTAATAATGCTCTTTTGTAAAATTCTGAAATTTTCTAATCACATTTTTCTCTCTTTTAATGATTGTAAATTGATCGCTAGTTCCAAATAACTGAGCCATTTTTATTTTTTTACCAATTTTCTTCCCCAATTTTATTCCAATTCTTGTAAAATGTGGCAACTGGATTGCGTCTTTCTTTGATTTCTCTATGCACTTTCCCCTGTAAAATGTCTCCCAAAGTTTTAAATTTTGAAATTTTTTAATGCATAAATAAAGAAAAAAGTCGGGAAAAGAAGGGTCAAAATAACTTATAAATTAAAGAAGAAAGAAAGAAGATGAGATGTTATGGTACCCTGGAACAATACAGAAAAATGAAAGAAAGTGGGGAGAAGAAGGGAGGTGAATTGCACAGAAATGGATTCAGAAGACAAATGAATTCAGATGAAAATGGAAGAAAATTTAGGAAGATTCGAAAAATCGTTTTTGAGCATACTGGAACTGCTTGAAAATTGGAACGTTTTGGCCGATTGGGGAAGCTGAAAATTTATGAGAATTACTGTAGGATCGCCAGTTATCATTGACCCGCGCATCAGCATCGGCGGCGACCACGTGGCTCAATGGCTCTGTTTTTGCCACTCACGAGAGCACTCATTGGATCGACCCCCGAGCCTCGCCAATTCTTTTTCGCTTTTCTGAAACTTACTCTGACTTTTCAGCCGAATAATAAGGAATGCAATTAGTGCAATTAGAGCAGCCAGAAGTGCTCCAAATCCAGCCAACACTGCCAAAAGACCATCCTTGGAAATAGAACAGGCTGATGGAGAAGAGTTCTTGGATGCTGAAATCAAGCCTTATAAAAAATCAAAATAATTACAAACAACCTTTTGGTGGTAATCCGATGTCATTCGGTGGTTCTTCATCCAAATCGAAGATGAGAAGTTGTCCAGCCAACATAGGCTTATCATATTTATTGGATTCATCGAATTCAGGAATCGACGGAACATCCCTCCGACGTGTCGATGTCCAATCCACTTCAATTTGATCTATTTTCTCTCCAGATCTCAAATCTCCTGGTTTTAATTCTCGTAAGTTTCGGGAATGATACTTTCGAGAATCCGGTTGTTTCATCTTTTTCGCCTTCATTAGTTTACCGAATTCTGCGAGCAGGGCTTTCGGGTTGTCCACGGAGTCTCTGAAATGATAATGGTTAAGTCTGCATATGGATTGTAGCTCTGGAAATTGATTTCTTGATAGAAGTTTCTGCCACATGAAGCCAAGTTTCTCCCTCAGACTCTGTTAGTTTGGGTTAAAAATCAACTTTCTAGATTAATTTTGAACAAGCTTATGCTTCACCATTGATGTGGTGAGCAATCACGGACATTCAACTGAAAGTTACCCTACAGGGAAGTTCAAAGCTTCAAAGCTTGACAGCCTCAGCGTGGCTGCGGATAATGTTCCAAATGCTCATTGGCGCTGTCTATCAATAATGTGAGTTTTAATATTCTCTTGTAGCACTTTATAAACCAACTCTCAAGCAAAGTTTTGAGCAAATTGAGCAAATCTCTACCAAGTTCAGTGCTGTTTTCAAAATAACCGAAATTGCTGGATTGATGAATAGCTGTTCTAATAGATATTCTGACAATTTTTGTTTTCAAAAAAACTACCGAACTCTCTTTTTAAACTTAAGTGGAGGTAATCAATTGATGGTGAGCTTTGAACTAGCATAACTTTTCTTGAGTTTTAGCTAGAAACTAAGTGTTTCTCTCCAATGATCAGAACTTCCAGAGCATTCATCAAAACGCCTTCCATCTTTTCATAGGGGTTCTACTCATAGGGGAACAGTCCCTTTTCAAACTATCCCATTCCTTCTTTTCCCCGCTCATAACCAGTTTTCCCCTCACTTTCCCAATATTTCACAATCTTCTAACCTCAACATTTTCTGTATACTGTCACTGCTAATGTCATCGGGTAGATTGGCGAGCAAATCGGTGAGATTCGGCGGTATCGTCACTTCATCATAATCGTTGTAATCGCCTGCAAATTGTCACAACAATGGATACTTCACGTGTCCCCTCAATGAAATTCGTCATGTTTCTCAAGAAGTGTAAGCCAATTTGCTTATGTTTGACCTACATAAAATAACAGAAGCGTCAATTTGTCTACTTCTTTTTCTCGATGAGACTAGTTTTTGGACATGGCTGGGGAGAGGGGGGGTGACGGCTATGGTCAATTAGCGGGTTGCCTCCCCCAGGTAGCCGTTGGGTATCCAGATATATACTGTGATGAAACTATGAGTCATGATGTCTGTCTGTGAGTCCCGATGTGCCCCCTTGACTCACTTTTTCCAATTTTCTTGCTCTTCGGCTCTGACGTCACCGATGAAGAAGAAGCCAGGTCATCCTCTGTTTCAAATGTCTTCGACACACTTTCCTGTGTGGACTTCAATTGGGAAAGATGGGTCTCGAATGGAAAAGTGACTTACGGTTCCTACAGTAGCCGGGTTGATTGGTGGGGAGAAGGCTGTTAATGTGACACTTTCATAGTCCAGTGGTGGGGTGACGCTGTTATAGGAATGGGAGTTCGGGCTGAAATTACGATTGATTTGGAATACCGACGAGAAAAAATTCTTGAAAAACGAGGTCTAGCAATTTAGTACTACAGTCTAGCAATAGTACTACAGTCTAGCAATTTCGCTCTACCGTAACGTTCGAAACTATGCGAAAAGGTAAGTTTAACATATTAAAGTTGATTGGAACGCTGCTGCTGACTGCTAGTACCAATAAGGCTAGTAAAGACGGCTTATTACCATGTCACACTTCTTACAACAGCGCTCTACCGAAACCGAAGAAAACTGTCTGCAAAACTGAGAGACGCAGAGAAAAAGATACATTTTGCAATGGCGTTTCGGTGGAGCGCAGTTGTAAAAACTGTGTCCAGCTAATAGGTCTAACGAATCGGTCTTTACGGACTGATCTTGAAAGGCCACTTCAATAATTTCCAGTCTTTCGGACTGTGATTCCAAAAATAATTCTCTATTGAAAAATAATTCTCCATTGAACGCAAAAGCTGAAACCGCCACTCCCCCTCCCAGAACTCATTTTATTCCACCTACCTGTGCAACTTGGGCGATTCATTATTATCATAATCATAATCACTGGAAGGCGTTGTTCTCTCTCGTGGAGGCGCCCGTGTGGTCTTCGGTTTCTCTGATTCATAATCATAGTCTTGAACTGGTGGTTTCTTTGTCTTCCTCTGTGGCTTCTCTTCTTCGAATCCTCCGTTTTCATCACCACCGGACGAGATTGGTCTGTTCTGGGAACCGCATGATGGGGGCTGAAATGGATAAAATCAATTTGGAGCGTTCATGGGCCGTCGAGAGTTCTTGCTCTCAGAAAAATAGTTTTGAAGAGAAAGTAACAATTACGATGTTGAGAAATTTTCGAAAACATTTCATCAATTTAATTTTTCATATAGACTCAAAATGTTCAATGTTCCGGCCTTTCTGGAAAACTTATACTATAACAAGTAGGTCGTATAGCCAGTCTACACTGTGAATATATTCAAAAACTTTGATTTTTTTTAAAGTTTTCAGATTTTCGAAATTTTACGAAAATCTATATCTTCTTCAATGCTAGGTTTAAAAAAAATGTTTTCTTGCTCAAATTGAACCGAATCTTCTAAACCTTTGAAAATAAATAGTTCAGAGCATATCCTAACTCAAATGACCTCCTCCTCAACTTACCGTAATCCCATCACACATTCCATGCTTCTTCATACACATTTGAACTTGACAGAAGAACCAAACACCCGGTTTATCAGCAAATTTGAAGACTGAAGACTCTGCGTACGCACGTTGAAGATCAGATGAATAACGGATTCCAGTGATAAGAATCGGGTCAATTACACATCCCTTGTCGTCGATCACATCTGATTTCTTTCCAAATCCATCAGTTACGTAGCAGTTATTGATTAGTACTCCATACATTTCTGAAAAATTCAGGTAGTGAGAGAACCGTAATGATAATCACAAACTCAGTTCACTTTTGGTAGCGAGATTAAGCTTTTAATCAATGACAAAAAACTACTCACGATCATTACAATGCCACTGATGAAGTACTCGATCTCCAACTCTCGCAAATTGAATTGGCTGCCCTGCAGGTCTTCCAGCATCCAACTCATCAATAGTAGACGAATGAATCGAGTAAGTACATCCAGGTACTCCATGTCTTGCTTCCAGTTCGGTTGTCGGAATCATACTAACTCCTAATTCAGCTGTGAGCCCCTTGTTCGCCTCTTCGAAGAAACATTTCACATGGTACGCTTGGTCTACTTTTGTGATGAATAGAGGGTGGAAAGAGACGACGACTGTGATACCGTAGTACATTCCACGGGGGTCCACCTGGAATATGCGATTTTTATTTATTTGAGATTCAAGGACAGGAATACGAAAAGTTGAAAGTTTCGGCATTTTTACAAAATTAAGTTTTTTGATAATCTGGCAACTTTGAAGAGTGTCTAGGCCACTAAAGACCAGATTGTTTCAATATCTTAATTTAATAAGCCACAAATTTAGATCTTCATTTTTTAGTGTAGTGGACATCTGTTCTGTATGGCCTCTTTGTGCAAAAATACGCAGTTCCTATTTTCAACTATGTACCTGAAATACTTATTTTCACCTACCTAATCTACATGAGCCATATCTTTCAACGAAGGACTTGTAAAAAAATGCTGTCAACTACAAAAATGTAGATATATAGGTTCTATTCGGTACTAAGATTTTGAATCAATGGAGCGTCTAGTCCCACTGAGTCATGAGTAAATTATAGCTAGAAAGACCGAAACGCCCATATATCATAACCAAATTCATATTCTGTTCTGAATTGTTTACTATAAGTAGGTACAGACTTGATCACTCAACCCTAAAAAATTATTGAACTGACATTTTTCAGTCTTTAAGTTTCCAGCAAAGATTGTTCTCATGCATTGACATTGTCGCATTAAAAACCAAAAATCGAAACTCACAGATCTCAAACTTTTCATTCCACATGCTCCGAATTGCAGATCAAAATGTGGTTTCCTCGTTTTCTGATTTGCAAAATCATCTTTATAGCAATCCTCCAGTTCAGCTCTTCCTTTTGCGTATATCCTTCCTGTAGATTTCAATTGTAGTTTTTTTTATTTGCAGATCTTACAACTAAGGTTATTAGCTCGACACAGTTCTTACAACTGCGCTCCACCGAAATGCCCTTGAAAAATTTAACTTTTTTTTTGAGTCTCTCATTTTGGCAGAGAATTTTCTTCGGTTTCGGTAGAGCGCGGTTGTGAGAAGCGTGCCGCGCTAATAAAACAACTTTCTATGTGAACTTTAAGAAATGTTACGCTTGTTTGAAGTTTAGTGCTCGCTCTCCGTTGACGCCCTCCATCTATCTGAACGCTCCTGGATTAGGTTCTACCAAACATTCTACTCAATGTTCGCGATCAGATGGAGGGAATCAATCGCTTCCGACCAATCAGAAGTAACACTCTCAAAACTTGAGTTAGAAACTTATTTTTTCACTAATCTCATTTCAAGAGCCCCTGAACATTCTCACTCTCCTCTCTTACCTGCAAAAATCTTCCTCGTCTTTACCCAAATGCGTATTTCATCTTCGAGACATTCAATATCCGGTTCGCCGATGATCTCATTGTCGATGCTGATCGTATTGGCAACACGCCAACCCTATTAATAACCGAATGCAATTATATATTTCTGGATGGAACCGTCTGACGTAGTGGATTGGGGGGAACTAAGGGGGACAGGCGGATGGATGACCGTAGGAAAAACTAACTATTTTGATGGACAGGGAGAGACTGTTGGCAGCTAACGGAGGAAATTAGGCTGGTTTATTGGTCTGGCAAAAGTAAAAAGTGAAGTGATTTATATAGTTTCCCCGTTTTGAAACGGTAAACTTGAAAGTGGAATTTATGGACTCAATCCAGGGAAACTGAATATCTAGTTTGGCTTTGTTTGAAACAAAACTGTTCTGCACATACGTACAGTACCCCGAAATAGGTTTGCAAAGAACGATAGGCTTCAGAAAGAATCAAACCAATGACAGCGAAGATGGAAACTTGGATCTTGCCGCAGCTCAGCGAGCAGTCGTCTCGCCGTGCGGTTCAGAAGTTGCTACAGCAATTCGAATTTTCTGGAGTCTTTTTCAGTTTTCCATTGGCTATTTGTTCAGTGATACTTTACCGGAGTTCAGATGATACCGAGCGGTTTCAGACTTTTTGAATAAAACAAAACAGGTTTGAAATCATGTCACTGTCACACAAAAATTTAAATTTGACAACTTCTTGTACAGTTCTTTCCTTCCCCTGGAAATCTACCTGATAAATACAGTATCTCTCATCCTATACCTCTCCAGGAAAGGTTGTTACGAATAATTCGTCAGCATCAAAAACAAAGTTCTAAACTTTTTTCGGTAACTTGTCAAAATTTTAAGACCACATCGAACAACTTCGTGATACCTTTTCAAATTTAGGTTTTTTCTATAACTATACTTCATAAAAACCCTTTTAACCTATTCTAACGAAAATGTATAGCTATTTCCGACCCAGAAAAACGAAAAAAGAAATAACGAGAAAGAAAGGTTAATTGAGAATAAAAGTGAGAACATGAATTAGGTTTTTTGCGGTCACCTATGTAGTCAAAACGGTTCCATCTGATACCAAAACCCAAAAAATTCAAAACTTACCGTCCACGCGATGATAAGAATCTTCAAAAAATGCATAACAGTTTGAATGGAATAAAAGAAGCGGAATCCAATTTGAAACTACCGAAAATAAGCTTTCGGAGGAGGATCGAGTAGCCTTCTGTAGGTGAAAGTAAGATGAGGGAGAAGAGGGCGAAAAGTATGACCAATTTTGAATGAAGAAAAGAAAAACGGACGGAGAAGGCGTACCCCCCTTCGAAGCGACAGTAATTATCGGTAAGCAGCAGAAAAGAGAGTGGACACTGGATATATTCGAGAAGCCAAGTTATGGGTAGAAGTGGAAAGGGACGGAGACAGAAAAGACAACCGGAAATTTACATTCTTCCCGATTCCGGGCACCCCTTCTCCACACAAATGAAACATCTAATGAGGAGGGGAAGGATACGGTTTCGAGAAGACACTGATGTATGGTTTGGAGGCATTTTGACACCCTTCTCTGCAATTTCGAAAAAGATACAATAGAGAGAATGAACACAAGCCGGCTATGTATAGTAACCGGATCGAAATTTCGAAATAGTTTAGCTATGTCTCAAAGCTTTTTGAAGCGTGAAATACCGCAAGACTCTAATTATGAAATGCAAGCGGGAACTCGAGAATTTTGAAACCAAATATTGCTAGATTCTCTATGAATTGCATCCGGCTAACTTTAATAAACAGCAAAAACTTCATATTGAATTCACAAAAATGATTAACGAGCAGATGGAATCGCGCCAAAAACTTCTAGAACCACTGGCATCTCACTTATCCATTTGGCCACCTGGGCAAAAAAACTGTGGGTGGGGCAAAAGTCGTGGATAACAGTGTGGCGTCGAGCACTGACACAACAACTCACCTTGTACACTTTTTTCGAATAATGTAAAGCTAGTTTATTGGCGGAAGTCAAAATAATCATGTTTGAAAAAATTAGAAAAAGAGAAAACAAGCAGAATGCGTTGGCACCAGTATCACGGGAGAAGTAGGAACGGAAGCAAATGAGAACCAGATGAATAAAAAGAATAAATGGAAAGAAGAGGTTCGTTGGTTGGAAAAAGAAGAAATGGGTCTAGAAAGGGGGTATGAGATACATGAATTAAGTGAAAAGCTAGAAATATATGTAGTTCTGGATATTGATTAAAACAGTAATACTGCAAAAACTACAAAAAGTGAAATCACTGAGCCAACTGCCGAATTCTCAAAATCACTTCCATAAATATCTTCATCAGTTTCTCGTCGATTTGGTCTCTCTTTTTCAGCTTCTTTAATCTCTTCCTCCTCGATTCGACGGAGTATTGTGTCCTCTTGGAGACGTCGTTCTTCAGCACGTCTTCTGGAAAACATATGAAGTGTTTTTGTTGGCAATTGATGGGTTTTGCAGCTTAGAACTAGAAAGAATCAAACCAAAACCTCTAGAACAATATCTAACTCTTTTAACCACTTGATCACCGCCGTGGCAACGCTGTGGCGTGTTGGCGTGGCGTTCAGGCTCCACGACATTTCGCAACTACGACGTTTCACAACCACTCCGCATTTGCATATTTGGATCAATTGAAAATATTGAGTGTACCAAAGAGCCTGGGATTAAAATGGAAAACAATTAAATAGAAGAAAAAGTTATCTGACCCATTTTTTGACAGAACTAGGTTAAAGTATTGCTAGTTTTATGGTTGCGAAACGTCGTAGTTGCGAAATATCGCAGTTACGAAATGTCGCGGAGCCGGCGTTCAAGTTGCCCAGTGGATAATAGTTCTAGACATGAATCATTGCGTTTGTTGTTAATTTTTCCAGTGTTCTGCATATTTTCCCAAGTGTTTCATCAAAACTCACCTCTCCATTCTATACCTCTCTCTTTCTTCCTCTCTCTGCTCTTCAGCTGTCACATCATCATCTTCCACATCCGAAATATCTGAAAATACTTGGTTTTTTGATTCTCGAATCTCATTTTTCTTTGCTAAACAGACCATTTGAATTCTCCTCCTCTTCTTCATCAGCAAGCATTTCTCTCAATCGTTCGTCTTCTTCTTTCATCTCCTTTTCCTGCAAAAAAATAGAATGACGTCATTCATCTCAGATTTCAAATATATATTTTCTCACCAATTTCCGTCGAGTCTCTTCAAATGTGTCGTCAAGTGAAATGTCGTCATTCGGAAGGGGAACAGCCTGAAATTGAGATATGTGTAGAGGTGAACATTTTGTTGTAAAAAATCAGAATTGTAGTCATTTGAATGGTCATTTTCTTCAGATTCCAAAACTATAAATTCCAAGGGAATCAGTTGGAGTTGATAAAGTTGCTACAGATTTTGTGAAATTAAGAATTTCGAACATTTTCTAGAAGTTCCGTAATGTTCTTTAACTTGAAATGCTCAAAACTGTTTTTGAATTTCCTACAAAAACCGTTTTGCCTTACCTTATCCCGAATATCGACAATATTTATCACTCTTGCCTTCGAGGCATCTTTCGGGAACAGTGGTGGGTCTGAAGTTGCGGTACTTTGTCCCGAACCGATTCTCTTCGTGGATTTCTTTGGAGTGATTCGTGGAGTTGTTGTAGTTGGAGTAGTGGTAGTGATGGTGGGTCTGAAAATGTATTGGCTGTTTTATTGATACAGTAACCAGTGTCTAATATGTCGTAACAGTAGGCTCCATTGCCTATTTTAAGTCGGGGAAAACTAATAAACGGTTTCCTTACTTTTCAGTAGTCGTTGTCGTTGTAGTAGTCGTAGTTGTGGTAGTTGTACTTGGCTTCTTCCGAATTGTCGTTCGTCTTGGAGTGGTCGTTCTTCTGGTTGTAGTCGTTGGAGGTTCTTCAGTGGTGGTGAACTTTTTCCAAGCTGGAAATATGACTTCAGATTCACATAAATTTCTCTTACAATTAGGGCGACATGATTTAAACTTGCGAAACTTTGTACCACATCATCTTCTTCTACAACCGTAAAACCTCTAATAGAGATGCTCCAACAAAACCTATTTAACACGGCATACTTTTTTTCTCAGAGGAGATATCAAAAAGTTGCCAACAGACAAAATATAGCTGAATACTTATAATATATTTCTTCAGTTGGAAAAAATTGATAGCTCTCAAGGTAGTTGAGATATTGTGCACCAAACTCTTGCTACTGGGGGCACCTATATTAGAGGTTTTACGATAATTCTTCTAAATTTCCGAAACAAAAACTCACAACTCTCATCCTTCTCCGACTTTAACCATTCCGAAATCTTCTCCACCGCCTCATTATCTCCTTCAGTAAATGCTTCATAAAGGTCTCGACTCGTCTCTGGATCGTTACAGTTCTCACGTCCCCCACACCAACAACGAATACTTCCTGATGGTTTACGCATACATCCTGAAAATTAATGGATTTCGAAAGTTTGTTAATCGTTTAGTCACATACCTGTCATCGATTTATATTCTTCCGGGTATACACAGACGAGCTGGTTTCTATCGTAGAGACGTGAGAGCTCGTACCATTCTGGAAATAGATTGTTATTTTGGTCTTCGATAGACAAGAGTAATTTTTTGAAACAGATAATACGATTTGGGTCATTTCAAGCTAACTCTCATGGTATTTCAGAAAGTGAAAGATTTCCTAAAACTA
Organism: Caenorhabditis remanei; assembly: GCF_010183535.1. Taxonomy (NCBI): domain Eukaryota; kingdom Metazoa; phylum Nematoda; class Chromadorea; order Rhabditida; family Rhabditidae; genus Caenorhabditis; species Caenorhabditis remanei. Next base: position 5,643,499 of record NC_071328.1, on the reverse strand, counting down.
CGAAAGTCGAAAGATTCACAAAAGTGAAAATTTCGAAATTTTACACACTTTGTAAACGGGGAACAGGTAAATGCGCTCTATCGGTCTACTCAAGTTCCAAAAAAAATTTGACTCAAAAATCAAACAATTCCCATCATTTTGAGCCAAAAACACTTATGAGCCACTAAAAATTTACAGAATTTCGAAACATTCCAAAAATCAAAATTTTAACAAAATCTGTTTTAAATTTATATCCAATTCTGGAGATAAATAGATTTTTTAAATCATCCGAAAGGAACTCACCAATATGATCCTTCTTTGCTCTGATTCTGCATCCAACCGCATGAGACGGACAGTCTTCTGTCACCAAACCGTATCCTGGAAATTAACAAAATTACAGTAGTCCTTGTGATCTCTGATTTCGAACTACAGTATCTCAAACATCAATTTTTGTTTACAATTTGCTCTCATCTGATTATAAAAACCAGTCAAAGAAGTTATCGCTACTATTTACCCATTCTGCTCATCCATCAACCCATAAATGGCTATTCACTGAAAATGTGTTCTCTCTTTTTCTCAAAGATGAAAACTCGCAGATAACTAACTGCCCCCCTCTCTCTTCTTCCAAAATACGCTATTATCTGGTGCATGTTTTGTGTCAAGATGAAGAGAAAATGACAGAAAAAGGAAGGATTTGACACCCGTTTAATGTTGGCGTGGAGTTGGCAACTATACGTTTTTCCGCACGGAAAGATTTCAAGATTTTTTGGAGAAGAGGAGTTGATCTCTTGGGAAATATATGGAATTGGGTGTTCGTGAGTTCAAGAAGTAAACAGGATGTCGGTGGAATCGAATTCATAACTGTTACCCACTGACTAGGGGAGGTCATAGAGTCAATTTGGAGTTATGGGACGTGACATATATCATTGGAAAGCTGAGAAAACGCTGATTCCAAATATATATTCAGTTTTTGCCATCGAGGCCTGGCACTCGATAAAAACGAGATCAAATTTGGACCACTGACAAGTCTTTCCGACGTGTGAAAAAATATCTGCGGCGTGGTGTAGGCCAAACGTTGACCCCGTTTTTCTCGAATACCAGACCTCGAGGGCAAAAATTGATTATATATTTGGAATCAGCCTTTTCTCAGCTTTCGAATGATATAAGTCACATCCCGTAACTTTGAACTAACTCCATGACCTTGCCTAGTGAGTTATTTCTCGCAGCGTCGGTGACGCTGCGTGTATTGTAGCCTGCGTGGATAACAGAGATAACTACGGATCAAAGAAGTTTGCTTCTTTTCTAGTTGGTTTTAATACTAAATTTATCGAAATTTCGCAACTATAGTTGGCTCAATCCATGACACCGGAAACATTGACATCCAAATTATCCCCTCTTCCCAAGTGCATTTATTTTCTTTTTGCAACCACTGCAACACCAGTTTGTACTATTCCAATTATCTCATTTTCTTCTCCTTTCTCTGCTCATGAATGTTTTTGAAAAAGAGAGAGAAAAAGTATCCCTTTTCCCTACAGAATGCATAACAGTGATGCATTGGTGATGATGTCCTTTTCTCTCTTTCCATTTACATGCTCAGAGTGACCACAACCGAACATATGGGACCACCCAGACAACTACTACTCCGAAATTTAGATTTTAGCAAGAAGGATATAAAAAATACCCTAGTTTCTTCAGTTTTTTATCTCATGGTCACCACACTTCTGACAGATGGAAATCCCGTGGGAACGAGGGGTCGGGGCGAGAAAAAAGAGAAAAAAAGAAGGATTGTGATACGTGTTGATTTTGTAATGGATGGGGAGAAGAAAGGCGAGAAAAGCAAGGAAAAAAGGATTTATTTTGAAGATGAATTCATTTTGCATAAGAAGAGAGAGAAGGAGTATTTGCAACAAAACTTGTTTTTTGGGGTCAAATGTTTGGAAAATAAGCATGAGGTGGGTACAGTACCACGAAATAGGGCTACAAAAATTAATTGGAACCAAAAAGAATCAAACCGAACATCTTCTGAACCATATATATGTATACTACCTCTGGAAACGTCGCGAACTCGCCCTGGTGTCCGAGTGGTTAAGAAGCTCGGCTATGAATCAAAAGGTCACAGGTTCAATTGTTTCTGCACCCAAATAACTTTTTCTTCTTTTTCTTTTGTACCCCATGACTCCATATTTACACCAGAACCTACATTTCCCTTCCATTCTCCAATAATAAAAAGGTACCCCTCACCTCGTATTACTCATACAGTCGAACTTTACAATATGTGTATAGATTTATAACATTTTCTTCACTCTCTATGTACAAGTGTCAAATGTTTCATACTAGAGAACTCTACAAAATCCAAATTGAATTTTTGGAACGAGCGAAGAAAAAAAACGTCAAATTGGATTCTCAAGTGTTTCCCCTTTCCCTCGTTTTTCTTCAATCCAAGAACATGTAAATCGTCGAGAAAAAAAATAAGATGGGAATGTTTCGAAATCCGTTATCCCAATCAGAGAATTGTCCTTTTCTTAAGTTTTCTGAATCAAACAACGTATCGTTAGGCGTCAGTTGTACACATCTTATTCCCTTTTAAATTGGCTTTTCGCATGTCGCGATCCGTTTCGGAATCTAAATTGAGTTTTCTATGGGCACTCTCTCTTCCCCTTTTGGGACAACTATCCCCCCACTTCTCGTTCATTTTCAAATCATAGAGTGTCAGTTTATGAAGAAGAGTCTTCTAAAAAAAGAAGAAGGGTCACAGAGAGACGACACATGCTTTTTGTCAAAAACCAGAAAAGGAGATGGAAGGAAAAGAAGAAGGCAAATAAAGGGCATGAATCAGAAAATATCGAATTTCGAATGTTTCGGTTAGATAGTATAGAGAAGTGAAGAGACGCAGAGAAACAGGTCTCGAAGACACGTTTCTCGAAAATTAGCAGAGTTATGTACAGTGATACTAGGAAGATTTGGAAATTGGGAAATTGAGAGATTTTGGAAAGTTGAACAAAAACTATTGAAGGTCAGACGGAATCGAAACCTTTGGAATAACATCTAGATTTGTTCCAGTCTGAGTCACTGAAGTCAAAGCTAAGGTCTGGACGCAAATCCCACAGAAATCTACGCAGCAGGAACTTGGCCCAGCGTCGCCTCTCAACGAGTCTCCGACCAGGGCACAGTAGATAAAACAGGTGTCCCAGTAGATAAAAAGTAACTGTAAATCAGAAGATTCCAGTTCTGATCCACAGTAGTTTTTCCAGTTTTCCCAAAGTTTCTAAGTGATATTTATGAGTTTTTGATAAAATTCGTAACAGCTCGTCATTTTCTGCTGCTCTGATATAAAACTGACCAATATTTTTAACTCGTCGGAAAGGTGTTGACTTGTCAGTGAAGCTTCTCGTGTTTCTCGAATTCAAGGTCCGAGGGCAAAAACGGAATATATATTTGGAATCAGCGTTTTCTCAGCTTTCCAATGATGTATGTCACGATCAATAACTCCACGGTCACCTGGACGCCTTCCGTAGTGAGATATTTGCATTTTTTCTATATTTAAACAACTTTCTCAAAAGTTTACTAATTCCGAGACTTCAAAAAACCGAGAAATTTTAATTTCTCAAATTTGGAAATCGAACTTTAAAAAAAAAATTTCCCCTAACCCCCGTCAAAGTTCACACCATAATATCTAAGGTGTTTGCAGTGATTTATTGCTGTTCATCCGCATCCCCCTCCTCTCATCTCTTTTTGTTTCTTTTGTTTGAGAGTAAATTGTAATTTGAGCATAAACGGTGCCTGACTTGCACACTCTCTTCCAAAACTTTCCCCCGCAAAGAAGACAATACAAATAGAAGAAGGAAGAGAAGCACACGTACCTGGTCTCATTACAAGACAACTCATGTTGGCATTCGCCACGTCGACCAGCCATATCACAAGTAGAAGACGTGTCCACATCTGAAATATTTTCTGGATGATTCAGATTCTAGAGGAAAAGAAACTGCATAAAAAGAGACAAAAACTGCCGGGGAAAAGAATAGAAAGAAGGCTCATTTGACCACAGGAAGTGTGGCGTGAGCCGCCACACAAAAATGGGCGGAGTCAGGCGGCGCGTCTCGAGAAGAAGAAGAAGATGCACCCGGGAGAAAGTAGGGGGAAAGAAGAAGAAGAATTCTATATGTGTTGGCTGTAGGAAAAACGGAACGCAACATTCTCGAAACAGCTGGAATTGGGAATTGGATCGGGAGGGGAAAGTGAGTTGAATTGGGCTGGGAAAGAGAATGACAAAAGTCGTAAATTCAAGAGAGTTGATGGATTAGTTTTAGGGAGAAAAAAAGGGCTAAAGTGAGTAATAAGCAACAAACAATATTTGAATCTAGAAAGAGAGAAAAATGGAGTCAGCGGGGTTTCTATGATTCATAAAGGCGGAGAATCGAGACCTCGATTGCGGGAAGGAGAGAGATTCTAATATGGAACACCTGAATCAATGTTGAGATCGAAAAGAGAATGTGAGAATTTGCGAGGTTTTTTGAAGAAAACAACTTTCAAGTCAACACGATAACAAAGATTTCGAAAACCTTTTATCTGGAGAAAAATCGAACCAACGAGTCCAGAGAACCATATCCATTCCTCGAACTCACTGAACCACCTGGGCACAAAAAGACAATGAAATACTGGAAAGACGAAGCGCCGCCCTCCATCTTGGCATACCATACCAGTGGATAAGAGGGATGACTACGGATTGAATGGTTACTCGTTGGATTTTTCTTCCAGACCTTCTTTTTTGTTTATATCTAGGATCTTGTTTCATGCTTTCTAATGTCCAAACTGGAAAAAAGAAATCCCAAAATTTAGTTTCCCAGTTTTAAACTTTTCTTCTTCCAACTCGCTAATCCAACTTTTCACCCATCTTTTTTCGAAAAAGTTGTGTTTCCCCCACCCTTTTTCAATTCCGACACCAAACCAATTTTCTCACAAATTGCCATCTTTTCTCTTTTTGCGAAAAATTCAATTTGTTGTAGGTGTCTTCGTGGTGTCAGACCCGAAATTGGATTTGATTGTTCCGTTTTGCTTTGTGTTTTTTCCTTGAAAATCTTTGGAAAAACCAGAAAACATGAAATTGGAAGGATAAATCAAATTGGAGATTTATTAGGTTTCAGAAGGAAAAACTGAACAAAAAAAGGAAAATTTGGAACAGAAAAACAAGAAAAAGGAATTGAGAGAATGTCTTCTCCAATTTCTGTACAAGAATGAGGAAAAAGGAAGTATTTGTTTACAGGGGACCTCCTTCCTGCCAAAAGTTTATTTGGGTTCCAATGTGCGAATAAGGGCCCCGGTATTGACAGATTAGGCACCTCTTGGCTTCCGATTACTGTTGACTCGAGCTTGGTTCCGATTGAGGCGAATTGGAGAACCATGGGCTCAATGAAAAGGAGAAGAACTGTGAAGCATCTGGAAAATCTATTGGACTCTGAAAACTTTCCGCTTTTGCTGTCACTGTATTCGTTGTTGTCCCCACGGGGACTGGGCCGAGCCTGGCAGCAGTGCAACGCCAGGACGACCCTTGGAAAGTCGGAGCAAGCCCCGAGTCTTTCCTAGGTTCCAAAAATCATATAACCTTAATTACACTCATTCGAGTGTATACCGTAGGTTAATACGATAAGAACAGATACTACACTTTGATCTTAGCTAATAAGCCGAAGAAGCGATGCAATGAAAGCGAGGTGCCGGGGGTAGGGTAAACCAGTGTACGGACAAAAACCGGGATCGCGACCGCCACTATGGAGAAATGGTGGAGGTGAGGTGGAGGTGAGAAGGGGAGTCTGACGTATTCGTTGAACGTTGAGGATTTCCGCTGGTTGTTTCAGAGAAAAGAAACATTTGAATTATAGAAAAAAAAACCTGTTGTTATTCAGAATTCCTACAGAAAAAAAACCGATTCGTTTATCTTTTTACTAAAAAATCAAAAAAAAATTTTTGAAAATTTTAAAAACAAGTCTTATGAATTATTTGAGTCCCAATATGTTATTTCAAACAACTAACCCGTATTATTCCATTTTCAGAACCATTTTTCCTGAAAATCAGTCAACTAAATACGCGACGCACTCTATCTCTTCTTCTCTACTCCATTCTCTCTTCCCTCCCCACATTTATATTGGCCGTCTCTGCCTATCCCCATGCTATGCGCGCGTGGCCTAGTGGTCAATGGCGGCGAGCGCCGTCCGACCTTCGCCCGTTCGTCACCCTGCAGTGCAAGGATGAAAAAGAACTCTCTCACTGATAGATGATGTCTTCCTACATTATCAGAGCACATTTTTACTTTTTTGGATTTTATTTTCTCAATAAAATAGATAGCGGTTTCTACTAAAGCATGATTATGCGAGCAGCTAGCGGGTTACAACGCGACGATTCGGTTTTACGACGAATATCAACAAAGAAAGAGGGGAAGACGCGATGCTTTGATTAACAAATATCATCACATAAACACAGATGATATTAGTATTATTATTATTATGATTTTAGTCCAGAGGGCAACACGTGTTTGCACAAGCCAAATGTTGAACAGGATTGAAACGAAATGAAAAGAAAAGACATAGAAGGGGAGATGGATAGTTTTGGAGAAATTTCGGGTCTAATTGAGAATTGTTTTATAATTATTTATTACGTGCATCACTTGTCTTCCATGCCTATATGAACCCATCCGAACCCACAATGGATCCTTCGCGATCTTCCTGCGAGGCCTCTGTAGTTCTCGACGCGAGAAGAAAATTTAGAGTTTTACCAAACTGATATCATTGATATATACGATAACGATTCAATGACTTCTGGAATTCTGAAAAATTTCAATGGTCGAAAGGCGTTTCTGAGTGTAAAAACTATGGAGACTTCAGATATTACTCAATTGATTAACCGATGGAAGTCAAACGAAGAATTTCAGAATATAGAGTTTCTGACTGTTCAACTCAGAAACTTAGATGCATCCTTCGATATCGACGAAATCAAGAGTTTTTGTGATGTCAAAGAGCTCGATCCATCGAACGAGCCTCCAGTTTTTAAAAAAATAGAGTTAGTTGACGAAATCGAAGAAAATTGTGTGAGAAATTGAGAGACAAAAGAGACAATTTTCAAGGGGATTTCGGTTTAGCGCAGTTGTAAGAACTGTGCCGAGCTAATAGAGACAGAAATAAAAGAGAGACCGGGGAGAGGAGAGGGAGTCAGTCGTTTATCACTGTCGCAGGGTCACAACCAATTCGAGGAGTGCAAGCAGCTGCTCATGAGTCAACGCTCTGATTTGATTGAGAACATCTTGAGAGAGTCCAGCGGCATTTGACAACTTATCTGAAAATACGTAAATATGGGTATGGACTGAAACGGGATGAAAAACAAGATTTTTGAGCTGAACATTCGAAAGTGGGGAGGTGATTCCAGCAAGAGATTTTTTTTTTAGAAAACAAGAAACTCAATTTCAGGGAAATTAGCAGATTTAGACCCAAAAACAGATGTGAGATGCTAAAATTTCCCTTTGAAGTAATGTTTGCGTTATTGAAAATGATTTTCGAGTCTCAAAAACTGAATTTGCGGCAGTGTAACCGATTTTCTTGGAACAAGATCTATTTTTCATTCAAAATTTCTACTTTCTCGCTCAAAAATCACTAAAAAAAAAAGCAAAACTCACTGATTCTAACATCACGTTCATTTTGACCAATGGCTCTCAGGTTTGCTGATACAATTTGAATCATGGTTGTAAGAAGCGTGTCGTGCATCTCAATACTCTCCCCATTATCATTGTTCATTTTTGCCTTACTTTTTGCTCATCTTAAAATGCTCAAAATTGGGGTTTTTAAGCTAAAAATTCCATTTTCCGACTCTCAAACCAACCTTCTCTGACTGAAAATGATCTAGATTTCATCGTTTCCCAGCAAATTATGAGATTTTTCGATTGTTAGTTTTCTGACTGAAAATTGCCGTTTTTCAGTGTTATTATTTATTATTTCGAACTTTTTCTGGAAAAATTCGAATATTCTTGATCAAAAATGGCGAGTTCGGCTGATTTTTCGCTCGAAATCGACCATTTTTTCCTGAGAATTCAAAATTTTCAGCGTTTTTCATTATTTTCCAGTGAAAATTGGCCCATTTCGCAGTGAAAATGAATTTTTGATGCTACAAACCACACAGGTAAAGCGCGATGGATCCATTGTGGGTCCATATGCGTCCATATCGAATATGGATCCACATAGGATCCATAATGCGTCCACATTTAAAACGCGGATGGAATATGGATGGGGAGGATGTCGGTCGTCCTCGAATTTCCGTGGATCGCGCGTGCATCCATATAGAATCCATATTCAATCCACGCCTGATCTGACTTTCCAACGATAATCCGATATTCCGCTTTGCGTGTTGTTTATAATAAATCGAGGCGAATTATTTTTTAGGAGTTTGCCGAAATTTTCTCCGTTTTCCAGAGTTTTCACCAATTTTTTGACAGTTTTTGTTGAAAATAAATTATGGTTCACTGAATAAAAAATAATTAAGCTATTGCCGAAACAAATTTCTGTTATTTTTCACCAAAACTCGGTAATGTCATTGAGAATTTTTTTTTGAAATTTATGGTTATTTTCATGAGAAAAATTAAAGGTTTCCACTATTTTTCTTTTCGGAACGATATGATAAAATACATTTGCTGGTGGAATAAAAGGTAAATTGGTAAGTCTCTGTCGTTCCGAAAAGAAAAAAAAACGGGACTTTTACTCTGTAGAAGTGTTCTTCTTTCCGGGTATTACTTGAACTCATTTTGTGTAAACTTGATTTTAAAAACCTACGGACTATTTTGGCATTTGAAAAACAAAAATTGAATAGTATACTGAAATTACATAAAAGTGAAACCATAATTTGCTTTTGATAAAAAGTGAGTGAAAACGGAGAAAAGTTGGTAGACGAACAGAGTTGGACGAGAACGGAAAACGGAACTTGAAAAAAACAATAGATAGAACACAATACACACCTTAAGTTTAAAACTAACTTGAAACCTGTTGATTTGTCTAAGTATCTAACTCTTTCTCCCCTCAACTATTAATGTTTCTACTTGTCTCCCCCCCCCCTCCCTATCTCGTTTTAGACCGATTCACGAGGTAGCAAAAAAAGGGCAAAACTATTTTTCTCTTTTTTACTACTTCCAAAGGGAAAAATAGTTTTTTACCACCTAATTTTGCGTCCTCCAGAATTGGCCCATCAAATATTTTTTTATCTTTTTGTTATCCACTTCGGTTGTATCAGTGGCTCCTTGCCCTTCATATCGAATTAAAATAAAATAAATAAATAAAATAAATAAATTAAGAAACTTATAGTAGCAAAAGAATAAGTTTCTAGTATGCGAAACAGCCACAATATGTGGTTGTATGCACCCAATCGAATCAAAGAAACCACGGATCGCGCGTGGGTGCTAAATGGATGCCGGCCGCGCGTGGATCCATATGGATCCATAATGGATCCATCTGACATACCCACAGCATCCGCGCGCGATCCGCGTTTCATCCATAATGGATCCATCGCGCTTTACCTGTGCACTTTTTCGACAGAAATTGAAGAAAAAGGAGCGGAATTTCTATATTTTCTACCGAAAATTACCATTTTTCGCTAACACTCCATTCGATTACACAAGAGATATTGAGTTCCATAGACAGCAGAAATATATGTTTAATATACGAAAATGCTGAAAATGTCTTCCTCCATCAACTTTTTATGAAAATCAATCGAAATACTAAAAAAAATCAATCAAAAATACACTATCGTTTGGAGATGAGGAGGAGGAGGATTGCTGATTTAATTTATGTACATTTGTGAAAATGCTGTAAATAAATTTGATTTTTATAAAAATTTTGAGGTTTTAGTGATTTTTCAGGAAATTTTCAGGTTTTCCAGCCTTTGAAAAAAAAGGTGGTTTTCGCCATGCTTACAGTATGCCAACAACCAGCTCATCTTACTCTACGTGGCAAAACTGAAAATTTTCTTTTCGTCTGAAAATATTCTAGCGTACCGTCGGCGCGTTTTTCAGCTATTTTTCGTTCAATTTGAGTCCAAAATCGTGTTTTTTCGACATTTTTTAGTGATTGCCCAAACATTTTTCTCTGAAAATAATTAATTTTTGAATTTTCTGCCAGTTCTCTTGTTTTTTGACGATGTTTGATGCTTCATCCGATGTTTTTGCGGATTTTTGGTGTATTTTCTGCATTTTTCTTAAATTTTTTGAATTTTTCAATCGAAATTTTCATTTGAAATGTTATTTTTCGCTCAATATTCAATTTTTAATTTT